>NC_140238.1:18278671-18590895 GCF_949987555.1 Borostomias antarcticus
ACATTTCTTTGAATGGGGGGGGGGGGGGAGTAATAAACGTTGCTATATGTCGGTGTGTGTGAAAACCTCCCTTTGTTTGTGTAACTGATGGGTGATAATTTGCCATGGATTTGTGTCCAGTCTTGTCCTGTCTGTGCTGGAATGGTTTGTGTGTGGAGCCCTCAGCTGACACCTACATGCCACAAGGGGAACACGCCAAATACCTCACATGACTTCTGGGTTTACTTGGTTGGCAAACCACCCCTGTAAGGCCATTGATACAATACAGCTGACATTTAGCTCATCAGCAAAAGAGACCTGGGTCTGAGAATGACTAAATTAAGGTTAAATACATTTGGATAGAAGACCGGCTTTTCCATGGTGAATAGCAACAGATACAGGATACTAATAATGACATGTCCAGCTTTAACTGTGTAGGTCTACATTAATGTGTTGCTATGTGACCTTCTGTTTGACCCTAGATCCCTCTGGTGTCTCGCGGATTAAGAGAACTGAGTCCCAGTAAACGTCTAATGTGGCACATAATCACAAAGAACTAAACTCTATTTTGTGTTTTCCAATATAATGGAAAATATGTATTTTGCTTATTAGTCTACAATATCACACCATGAGCGGTACACTTCATTATATCTATGTGTCAGTCACAACCTACATACATCATTGACTAGGTAATGCAATTACAGACCAGCATTGTGTGACCATTAGACAGTTGGTAAGAGGGGGGGTCTCTCTCGGAACAAGGGTGGGTGGGGTCGAGGAGTCGAGATGTACAGGACAGTCTCGTGTCTGTTCTATAAACCTCGCCATAATCTGCGAGCGCAGCTGTTGTTGCGCATGCAGCGGACAGAGGAGAGCGCGCGCTCTGGGCTGGTTGATGTCGAGCTCCGGTCGCGCTGCCTGCCTGTCGCGCACTGAGAGCCAGACCAGAGAGAGGGAGAGAGAGAGTTTGTTTTTCGCTCGCTGCTAACGGAATGTTGTCGCTCTCTCACAACGTTGGTTTCTTTAAGACAGCGCGACACGTCCCGTCCCCGGTGGGAGAAGAATCCGCTCCACTACCATGAGTTGTTTGGATGTAATGTACCCAGCCCATGGACATTACGCACCGTATGTGCCAGCCGCTCCCACGTTCATCAACAGCTTACAGGTAAGAGAAGCGACTTCAGTAAGGAAAAATGACTATTGTTTTGTATTAATTAAGTTACTATAATTATTATTAAGTAATCAAGCTGCTTTCCAAAAATAACTTTCCATTGCATAACAAAATCAAATGAAAGCATTGGCAATCTTTGCGTAAAATCAAGCCGTATACCCATTCGGTTATTCCTAAAAGCAAAGCTAAATCTGTAAATCGTGTGCAGGTGCTTAGGTTCAGGGAGACTACTGAATCATTCTCTAAAACTCCACAGCTTTTTATTCTCTATATTAAGCTGCTGACTGTTAAAGCAATAAGGTTTGATTCTCGTTTGTTGAAATTGGCTTTCAGCGCCAGAGGCGCCTATATAACTTATATAGTTATATATCTTTCTTGAATTTTTAAATTCATTTAAATGTTCATACACAATTGAGCTTCTTTATTCATTAGTATAATTTTGATACACAATTAAATTTCTTGATTCATTTGTATAATTTTGATACACAATTGAAAATCTGGTTAAAAGAGTTAGGCCTACATGGGTAGGGAATATTTTACACTGTTATATGCATGTGCATATATGCAAACATACACACACACACACGCACACACACACACTCTCTCTCTCTCTCTTGCTCTCTCTCTCACACACTTCACACACACACGTCCACTTTGAAAAAACATTATGTCAAGAGATGTCTATACTAGACAGCTCCAAATCTGTCCCCCTAACAACTGTCCCCCCCCCCCCCCCAACCCCTCCCCACCCCACCCCACCCCACCCCAACCCACCTCCACTCCCACCCGGACCCCCTGACCCTCCAAAACACAACCTTGTCCTTGGTTATTCCTAGCACAGTTTTTCTATAACAACAGCATTTGTCTCTTTGCCATAACTGGGATGTAGAAGTGTTTATCTACTTCACTTCTATCTCTGAATAGATATGTCCATCTGCTCAATGTCTAGCTTGTAATTTGTAACCCTGACCCCTCCATGCATTTTTAGGCACCAATCGGTCTGAGAAGCCCCTCCCATCACTGCCGGAATCTCATGGACAGTGCGGGGACAGAACGGGGTCCTCCGGAGGGGGTGTCGGGCCCCAGTACGGGCTCCGGGTCTTCCTCCTCATCCTCCTCGTCCTCGTACCCCTCGGCGGCGGCGCGAGCGGAGGAGGGGGGCGGGCCCAAAGAGAAGCAGGAGGCCCCGGAGGCGGAGTACCTGACGTCGCGCTGTGTCCTGTTCACCTACTACCAGGGCGACATCAGCAGCGTGGTGGACGAACATTTCTCAAGAGCACTCAGCTCCTACATGGAGGGCGAAGGCAAGAGGAGGGCAGCAGACCTGGGCACAGGTACGCGCCAGGAGGACTGTGTGTGTGTGCACGTGTGTGTGATTGCTTTGTGATTTTGATCTGGATGTGTGTCCTGAAGAGTGTATGTGTGTGTGTTTGTGTGTGTGTCAGTTGTCAGAGAGGGCCACACACTGTGAATCAGCAGCTCTGCAGACCACAGCAGAGTAACAGACAGGTGACGTGGGCATAACAGAGGGGTGTGTTGTGCGGAGCCTGTTGTCCCTAGGGGTCAGGGGGTCAGGGGTTAACTATGAGAGGAGGCAATAGCAGAACCGGAGATGGAGGATCTGACAGCAGAGCTAGTTTGGTGGAGAACACTTTAGGATGGCGTCTAACGTACCTTTGTGCGCAATCATTCAATAGGCTAACTGTATGTGATTTAGATGGTTAAGGAGGTGGGTAACAGGTTTAGTTTAGTTTAGTTTATTTAGATCAGGACAGTGCATATAATTGATGAACGTGTAAAAAAACATATAAATATGCCAGATTGTAGCCCGGAGGCTAGTTTACATCTGGAGTCCATTAGGCAGGTTGATGTTACAAAACAAGTTACAAGAGGTACATATATAAAACACAGACACAGTACAATATATAAAACATAGAAAAATGTCATGCAGTTAGACGTGTACGCATTTTTGGTTGGCTCTAAGCCACACCTTTAGATGCCCCTTAAAGGTGGCAAGAGTGGAGCAATCCCTTATAAATAGGGGGAGGCTGTTCCAGATTGGTGGGATTCAAACCGCCCACCTTCTGCATTATGGAAAGCCTAAGATTAGGCCATGGACAAATCCTGAGAGGTCTATGGAGCGATCTTTGAGCTTTACGAGGCGCAGGCATGGCTACACAGGCTCGGAGATGTGGTTCTAGAAATGACCTGACCAAACATTGCTATTTCAAAAAGCTAAAGGTTGAGATGGTCCATAGGTCTGCATGTTAAACTTGTTGCTTAGCATCATTAAGGGTCTTTTCTTGGGAACATTGAGGGTGTGTGCTAATAGGTCTCAAAACTCTTCCACACTGAGGAAGACACAAAACAATCAGCATTCACCATTCAGATGTCGTCCACTCTCTGCTAGCACAACCTTACAGTTTATCCATTAGGGCTTAGCTCCTGGCTTCTCTCTCTCTCTCTCTCTGTCTTTCCCTCTCCCTCTTTCGCTTACTGGCCTCTGTCTCCCTCTCTTTTCCTTCCGCCCTCCCTCTCCCCCTTACCTTCCCTCTCTCTCTTCCTCCCTCCTTCTCTCACTCGCTCCCTCCCTCTCCCTCTCCCTCTCTCCAGTTGGACATCTTCATCCGCCAGGCAGACAGTCTTCCTGCCTCACGACAGATACTATGTTTATACCCAGTCGTAAGCGTAGAGCCCTGCTACTGCCTGCTAACTGACCGACTGCCACCCGCCTGACGGCTGTATCGCCTTCAAACCGCCCGCCAGCCCCGGCCCGACCGGGCCCCTCTGACTCCCACAATGGAGGCTCAGTCACTGCCTGATTTATCTCCGAGCCGACCGCTGCCGTTTGATTAGGGCGACACTGAGAGGGTGGGGTCTGTTTTCAGAGGAATTCTAAATATAAAAAGTAACAGCCTAAAAACATAAAACGACCTCTTGACATTCTGCCGAGGGCAAATGGGGGTGGGGGTCGTGGGGTCGGTGGGTGGGGGCAGAGACAACAACAGGTGGGGGGGGGGGGGGGGCAGGAGGGGCACTAGTGCTGGGGACAGGGGGCGGGTAAGCGGGGCAGTTGGGCGGAGGGAGGGAGGTGGGGTTATGGCGGTGCTGAGACGAGAGGGAGCGATGTCACCACAACAAGTGATTTAAGGCACCACAGCGGCCCTCATGCTGATTTCCAGGTTAAAGCCACCGCCTTATATAGACTGGCCGCACACACACTCAAACACAGATGGGTCTCTCTATCTCGCTCTCTGTGTCTCTCCCTTTCTCTCCAAGTCTTTCACTGTCTGTTTCTTTCTCTGTCTCTCTCTCTCTCTCTCTTTCTGGGGGGCTAGTGTTAATTTGAGTGGCAGGCTGTTGTACGCAGTGTGAGGGTAACAGAGCTCTGCCTGCCTGTATGATCCAATGGGGTAGGTATCTGGGACTGGGGGTGCACCAGTCAAGTGGCCTCTCTGTATTGTCTCCCCCAGGCATCTGTTTGTGTCTGTAAATCACCAGTCTGCAACCATTCATTTGGAGTGGTCCCCCAGATTGTCTTGAAACCCTCAAAGAACTAGCCACTAAGTCTAACCTTAAGTTAGACAAGTGGTCGCATATCAACAGAGTTGCAGTTGAAGGTTTACAGACAGTTTAAAGCATCTTTAGGTCGTTTGTAAGGGGCCCCTCAAAATAAAGTGTTTACCAAATTCCACAGGGCTCGGGACACAGCTAATCACCTGTCTGTAGCTTCCTGCCTGGGCAGAGCCCATCTGAAAAGGTTGTGTGTTGCCACTTGCCATATCCTGTGTGTTTGGTTGTTATAATGTTTATTATAAACACTGTGACGGAAGTGTTTGAAACTGATTTTTGTTTATCGCCCCCCCAGACACCCACTCCCCCAGCAGCCGGCGCAGTTTTCCCCCCTCGTTCTGGGACAGTAACTACCCCCCCCAAAACCGGCCCCACTGCGACCCGGGGGCCCCCACCTATTCCATGGAGCCCTACGCTTCCGGTCTCCACCCGGGTCTACCCCACCCTCACCCTCACCACCACGCCCACCCCCACCCTCACGCCCACCCTCACCCCTCCGAGGGCTGGGGCTACGCCCCGAGCCAGGCCTACGGGCCCCCCCGGCCCCTCCATGAACTCTACTCCCCCTCCGGGCTGGAGCCCCACTACGGCCCCCTGCTCATGCCAACCGTCAGGCCCCCCCACCTGGGCAGCCTGCCTGGGCACTACGAGGTCAGCAAGCTGGAGCCCTCCTCCGCCTGGCCGGGCCTGCTACCGCCGGGGGACGTGGGCCAGACGCTGGCGCTCAACATGGACGCAGGTATGGAACTGCCCAGGTTGGACGGCTGATCGATCGGTTCATAACAAAAAAAAATGAAGAGTAATTGTTGAGGAATTGAAACACACATGCAAGTAGAGACGTAGCTCACTACACTGCTTGATTGATCGCTTTTTAATTAATTTGCTGATGAATCAAATAAACCCCACGTCTTTGTTTGACTTTGAGTAGTAAGTATGTAGTAAGTGATTAAGTATATGCCATATGTACAAGGTATGTATTATATAGTGCGGAGTATATAGCATCAGCTATCTTTCTATGTCTATTCAGTTCCTATTCCAGCACAGTTGAATGTTTCAGGTCTCAGGTAGCTATGGCAGCCATGACGACTGGCGGTCTGTTCCAAGGGGCCTCATTGTATTCCTCACTATTGTCTCCTTTTCTTCTGTTCTTTCTCCCGTCTCTCTCTCTTTTTCTCTCTCTCTCTTTCTTCTGTTCTTTCTCCCGTCTCTCTCAGGCCTTCAGCATCACAAGAAAGGGAAGGAGCTGTATTGGTTTTAACTAGCAGCCCCAGAGACACACACAGCCTCCTCTATCCACCAGTCATTAACACAGCCAATTAAGGCCCGGACCTGGACATGTCCTGCTGAAGAGCGCCGTGTCCTTTATCCCTCACGCCTACCCCCCCAACTCCCCCTCATCACCCAACCCCTGCCCCCCCCCCCAACTTCCTCTTCCTCCTCCTCCTCCATCCTCAGCCCACGGTGCCAGCGCTCCCTCCAGGTCTGAGCGTGTGCAGCATGGAGATAATGGCCTTTTGGTAAAGAATAGCAGAAATGGTGGGACAGAAGATGCAGAGAGAGAAAGAGAGAAATGCATGGAGGGAGAAAGAGAGAGAGAAAAGGACAAAGAGAGGGACAAAGAGAGCAATAGAGAACAAGCCTTAGAGACCATGGTCTCTCTTTCTGTCTGATCAGAGTCCCACTCCTCCTCCCTCTCCTCCTCCTCCCTCTCCTCCTCATCCCTCTCCCCTCTCCATCTTAACACTGCTGTGTGGTGTCGGTGCCGCACAGCGCCGGCCACACGGACCTGTTTGGACTGGGGAGGCCGGATCAGACCCACTGTGAGTGGATGGGGGAGGGAGGGGGCAGGAGGGTAGTGGGAAGAAGGACAGATGAGCGCTCTCTCTCTCTATCTCCCCCCATTTCCGTCTCTCTCTTTCATTCTCTCTCTCTGTCTTCTGGGACTGCAATCGCCCTCCTTCTCCACTTATCTGCATTTCACAAATGCACGAGGCTGAAACTGATGGGGCGGGTGGGGGGGGTGTATGCCTGTAATCTTTATGCTGTTCTGGTTATTTCTTTTTCCTGAGAAGTATTTCTATTTATTGGTGTTAATTGTCTCTAAAATGATGTTTTGATTCGGCCAGTGGTAATACTGTGGTTTCTTTCTTTTGACAATTGAAGGGAAATATTGTTGTGTTGAACATACTTTGTTGATGTATATTTAACTGAAATCTCTGTGTGGAGGAGAACTGTGTCATTAAGTGACCCATTTAATATAAGCATCAAGCTATGACAGTTATTCAGTCCGCATGGAGATATTGAGTGGAGAGGCTCACATTAACTGTCGTCATTTTTAACATGTTCCATTAATGTTTTCATTTTGTTTGTTTTTACATGTGATTTTTAGACGTTTTGAATTTGGACCTTAGACTTGTTCTGACTTGTTTATTCAGGGTGTCCTTTCTCTGGGCTTTGTTGAGAAAGAATATGATGGTCAATAAATATTTTTATGATAATTTCAGTTTTTCAGTTTTGAGTGTCTTGATTATTAATAAAAGTGTATTGGTTATCACAGAAAATTACCACAAACAGCCACAGGCAACATAATGTATATTTGGTTTTCTGTAATGTTAAAAAGGTGGAAATAACTATAGGCTATTATTGAATAATGATTAGGCCTATAACCATTGAAGTCACTACCAAATGTTTTACATTTGCATAGGCCTATTGAAGCTCAATGAATGAAAACACTGAAATGAAAACATTATTTGCAAAATATGAATTATTTTTCGAGGTTGAGTCCAGCAGACTCAATCGACTCCAACTCTATTGAAAACACTTCCATTTTAATTCCGACCCTGATTCACACTTTGTCACCTTCAGAGTGGGAACGAGCTCGGAATGCCAATCACGCGTAACAGGAGAGCGCTCCAGCCTTCAGCTATGTGCACGTATCCCTGCGTTATTGATCTGATAATCAAATTGTGTAGAGGAATGCCAGCAGTGTCCATGTTAATTTAGACAAACATTACTGTAGCCTAGGCTACGTGATTGCCACTAAGCTGGGGGAAACATTATGCAGAGTAGGCTAATGCAATTGACAGAGTTCACCAGAGGTCCCTGATCGCTGGCCAGTCGCCTTGTGAGATCATCCTGATCGCACGGGCTCACATTCTGCACTTGCCTCCTCATACGCGCGCCCCTCAGTCGTCCCTAGTCGATCTCGGGTCGGGGCAGTGTCTATTCTGAGGAGTGACAGGCACAGGTCATCATCATAGTCGAAGTCACACAGCCACCAGAGGTCACAACAGACCATTAGCTCAACCTCAGGACGACACTTCCCTCTGCTGGTGAGTTCATGTCAAGGCTCCAGACAAGCACACACCACCCCACAGTGTCAGGAGGACAAGGGCCCTGTTTGAATCCTCTAAAATGCTTCCTCTTTTCTTCCCCTCTTAAGGTAATCTCTGAGATAAACATTGAAACATGAACACCACCCCATGTGCTTCTCTACCCATCTGCCAAACACCCCCGCCCCCCTCCCCCCACCAGTCTATGCATCACAGAGAGACAGGTAAGGGGATAGCTTAGAAAGCTTTGACTCAGCAAGGCACCAGACCCAGACAATAGCCCCAGGGTGGTTAAAGAATGTGCAGAACAGCTTGCGGGAGTGTTCCAACACCGCCAAGCTGTTGACTAGGTCCAGCAGAACCTCTCATATTTGTCCTGTCCTAGCCTCCTTGCACTGGCTTCCAGTTAGTTAATTAATTAACTGGAATTAATTAATTTCAGGATCCAGTTCAAGGTTCTTGTAATTACGTATAGAGCCCTGCATGGTCAGGCACCTGTATATCTGTCTGACCTGCTCCATGCACATGCTCCCAGCAGGTCACTAAGGTCTGCTGACCAGGCTCTGCGGGTTGTCCCTCACCTGACCAGGCTCTGCTGGTTGTCCCTCACCTGACCAGGCTCTGCTGGTTGTCCCTCACACCAGGCTCAAGACCAGAGGTGACAGAGCCTTTGAGTCTGTAACACTTAGATTGTGGAATGCTCTTCCTCTTGACTTGAGAGCTGCGGCCTCTGTGGACATCTTTAAGAAGTAGCTTAACGCTTCTGTTTAGACAGGCATTTGTCAAACTAATTTGACTGTTGTCTTGTTTCCTGCGTTTAATTTTGTTGATTGTTTGTATGTGAAGCACTTTGTGAGTCCTCTCTGTGAGACGTGCAGTATACATAAAATTGACTTACTTATACTTGCTTACTTACTTAATTACTATTCAGCCTCTCTCTGAGGCTGAAGAAGGTGCCACAGCTGTGGAAGACCTCCTGCATTGTGCCAGTGCCCAAAAAGCACACTCCTGTGTTCTCAATGACTACAGGCCAGTGACTACTCATGAAAGTCTTTGAGAGACTGGTTCTGCAGGGACCTGCAGTTCGCGTTGTTGACTTCCGTTGTCTTTTATTATTGTCCTTATTCAGCTCTGCATTGTGTTTTGTTTCAATAAAAGACGACACCTAATGTCTCACAAAATACCACACAGTCCAGTGTCCCTTTGTTCTGATGTACTCCAAATAAATCTCTCCAACACGGGATTTGAGCGACAATCAAAAGCTGTTTAATTACAGAAGGTTATAGCATACAAAAGACGTTGGCATATAGTCTAGTGTTCAGCTGGCCTGTCTGTATGGCTGTCCAACCCAAATCAAAGCATCTGAGCTCAAGCACGGTTCTTATGGTTCGGGGGCGTTCTACCTCCCCCTCCCCAATCAGACTGGTCTGGTCTCTCCTGCAGCTTACGGCCTTGTAGCGAGATAACCGGCTGATGGTTCGACGGCCAGGTCTTTATCTCTAACCACAACAATTGCTGTTGTCCACAGAATGTACCAACCATGGAATGTCATCTTTATCTCATATGGGATGTTTGTCTATTGCAGGGAGACTGCAGTTTTCCTACAGAAAACTGGGGCCGACAGCCACACTCAGGGGTCAACATCATAATTAGAAACAGCTAACAGGATCAGGTTAAACCACGACATTTCTCTGAAAATAGCCATTTTCATCAGCGTACAATGCCATCATCCACCTGCTCCACAGTGAGTTTTCCAACACATTCAAAAAGCTCCCAGCCATGCAGGTAGACCACAACACCGACACCACTGGCAGGCCACAGTATGTCCGACTGCAGGGCTGTCTGTCTGAGGTGGTGATAAGCAACACCAGCGCCCCCCCACCAAGGAAATGTCCTCTCACCTTTCCTGTTCACTCTCTACACCACCGACTTCAGCCACAACTCTGGAGCATGTCACCTCAAGAGGTTCTCGGACGACTCCTCTATCGTGGGCAGCATCAGGGGAGATGAGGAGAAATACAGGGATGTGGTCAGGAGATTCGTCAGATGGTCTGAGGAGAACCAGCTTCAACTCAACATCAGCAAAACCAAGAAGCTGGTGGTGGACTTCAGAAGGAAAAAGAAGCCCCCAACCCCTATTACCAATCAGTGGGAGGAAATTGAGATGGTGGGCTCATACAAGTTCCTGGGAGTGCACCTGAACAACAAACTGGACTGGACGGACACCACTGGGGCCCTCTACAGGAAAGGACAGAGCAGACTTGTTCTTCCTTAGGAGGCTCAGGTCTTTTGCTGTGTGTAGTAGGCTGCTGCGGATGTTCTACCAGTCCATGGTAGCCAGCACACTGTTCTTTGCCATTACCTGCTGGGGAGGCGACATTAGGTCTGGGGAGACAAACAAACTGCTGGTGGAAGCTGGTGAGGAAGGCCAGCTCTGTTGTGGGGCAACAACTGGACAGCCTGGAGGCTGTGGTGTGGAGAAGGATGAGGGACAAGCTGAAGTCTATCCTGGACAACCCCTCTCATCCTCTCCATGATGAGCTGTGGCAGATGGGGAGCCCCTTCAGCCACAGGCTCATCCCACCTAAGTGCAATACAGAATGGTTCAGGCGCTACTTTGTGCCAGCGGTCATCAGACTCTATAACACTGCCTGAGTGTTCCTGTGTGTTGTGTATGCATGTATGCATGTATGTATGTATGTATGTATGTATGTATGTATGTATGTATGTATGTATGTATGTATGTATGTATGTGTGTGTGTGTGTGTATGCCGGGGCAGCGCATGCACTTGGCATACAAGGCAATTGCCTAGGGCGCCGAGGCACTAGGGGCGCACAAATCTCCGCTAGCACCCTCCCCCCTCAACAGATCTTCATCGGAATTGTCTGCTAGCAACCCCCCCCCGCTCAAATCCTCCGCCAGTCGTAATTGTCCACTAGCACCCCCCCCCCCCCCCCCCCCCCAGCTCAACAACTTGTCGGGGGCGCACTGTCGTTACAATCGTCGTTACAATCGCCTTCCGCGTATGGCAAGGCAAGGGGCAGGTTTATTTGTATAGCACATTACAGCAACAAGGCAATTCAAACTGTTTTATATGAGGCATTAAATGCATCAAGACAAAGTGCAAAAAAACACATTATAAAGGACATTTAAAACAAAATGGGGGAAAAAAACAAAAATAAAAGTTACAGTGCTGTGTACGAATGAATAATTATTCTATTTAATAAAAAGCAGAGGCAAAAAGAAATGTATTCAGTCTTGATTTAAAAGAAGTGAGAATTCCAGCAGACCTGCAGTTTTCTGGAAGTTTGTACAAGATATGTGGAGCATAAAAACTGAACGCTGCTTCTTCATGTTTTCAGGCATGGTCTCCAGGCAACAGGAGGATTATAGATATTGTATAATTTCCTCCAGGGTTTTATGGTTGATCAGATAAAATTGTGTCATTGTATTGATCTTAAGTGGACACTGGGACAACACATATACTGTATGGAGGCACTGACTGCTTCCAATTTCTGAAATGTTCTGAATTTTGTCAGTGAAGAATGAGGCAAATTCATTACAGGCCCTGGTGGATATAAGTTCAGCGGCTCCTGACACAGGAGGGTTTGTCAGCCTATCAACACTGGCAAACAAGGCACGTGCATTATTATTGATTTTGGTGATGATGTCCGAAAAGAAGGACTGTCCTGCATTTCTCAGCTCCAAATTATTAATGCGAAGTCTCTCTTTATAGATGTCATAATGAACCAGGGGATATGTTTTTCGCCACCTGCGTTCAGCTTTTCGACACTCTCTTTTTTCTATTCTGACCATTGTGGCGTTTCTCCATGGAGATCTTTTCTTGCCAGAGACCTCCTTCACCTTGGTGGGTGCAATGGTATCAATAATATTTGTAATCTTAGAATTGAAATTATTTACAAGGTCATTGACTATGACCCAAGAGAGGGCGGGTGAGGACAAGAAAGCCTGAGTAAATATTTCACTGGTGTTTTCAGTGATGTGCCGTTTTGAGATTACCTCTGTTTGAGAATTTCTGTGCATGGAGATAGTACACTCAATGAAAACACAGGAATGATGAGAGAGCGCAACATCAGACACCTCAACCTTAGAAATATTCAGACCTTTGGTGATGATCAAGTCCAGAGTGTGCCCCTTGTTGTGTGTGGGCTCCGTCACATGCTGAGTCAGTCCATATGTGTGTCCATATGTCAAGGACATAACCTAGCTCTTTAGTCCCTCTGCCCTGAGGGTTGTCAACATGGATGTTAAAATCACCAACAATAACCACACAGTCAAAGTCAATACAGTCAATAGACAGCAGTTCAGCAAAGTCATCAAAAAAGTTTGGACAGTATTTAGGTGGCCTGTAGATGTTTAGAAATATGGCTCGAGAAGAGGAATTCAACTGAAGAGCTACATATTCAAATGAACCAATATTTCCATAACACATCTGCTTACATTGGAGGGAGTCATTAAACAAAATGGCAACTCCACCTCCTTTCTTATGCACTCTAGCCTCACTCATAAAGCTGAAGTTAAGAGGGGTTGACTCGATAAGAGCAGCTGCACTGTTACCTTGGTCTAACCAAGTTTCAGTTAAAAACATGAAATCAAGATTGTGCTTGATAATAAAATCATTGATTAAAATGTTTTACCTGCTAGAGACCTGACATTTAAAAAAGCTAAATTTAGTGTGCTAAAGGTATTATCTGCCCAGTTTTCTGTGATAGTTTGTGGCTGACGAGGAATGGATGCTAAATTTGACCATTCTTTTTCTATTACCTATCTAGACAGGAATTGAGGAAGATACCAGCACATTGGGCCCGGGGCCCTTGTCCTGGAAAGAGTCTTGAGTGCCATTAGCTTTGTAGCCTGGACCCAGTACATATCAGTTAGAGCTTGCTGTATTTTGTAAAGAAGTAACTGGATGTGCTGTGCCTTTATCAGGCTGGGAAGACAGATGGTGGTTCTGAGGCTGTGTATGTACAGTATATTCTCTATTACACTGTACTTTTTTCCTACTACTGCTATACTTTTTCCACTGCAGAAACCCAGAATTTCCCCCACAGAGATTATTATTTTTTTATTTAACCTTTATTTAACCAGGTAAAGAAGCTTGAGATCAAAGAACTCTTTTTCAAGCAACACCTGACCAAAATGGCAGCATAAAAAAACAACAATAAACTAAACCAAAGACAAACCAATATAGAACACGGTTGGCCAGAAGACAGAGAACACAGACAGAAGAAGGGAGAGAGATCAAATACAGCATGCAGGTATAGCAGGTATAGTAGAGGCTTCGTACCTCTTTGAGCTGAACCCCGCTATCCAGTGCGTACTGCACCAGACCGATGGCCACGTCGTGAGAGAGAGCGTTCAGGTTGTATTTGGCCCTGTGGAGAAGGAAGACATGCAAGTAAAAGAGCAGAGAAACATAGTGAATGCTTCCGTACAGGTGTGCTGTACTACCACTTCACCAGTAGGACTTGGCGCGGAAAACCATGAACGCCAACGTCAAAATATCTCATACTGTGACTTGACTTGCACCCCCCCCCCCCATCCCTCTGCTTGCCCCCCCCCCAGGTGTTTGTGGACACGGTGGGCCCGGCGGAGAAGTACCAGGAGAAGCTGTCCCTGCGCTTCCCTGGCGTGGAGGTGACGGTGCGCCCCAAGGCCGACTCCCTCTTCCCCGTCGTCAGCGCCGCCAGCATCTAGCGATTCATCAAGACAGTTTGATGAAAACAACCGTTTCGCGGCAGAAAATTGATTTTTAGAAACTGCATTCTAAGTGCCCCGACCACCGCCATTACATGGATATACTGGCTCGCGCTGGATTTTAAATTTCTTCTACATGCCTCCGAACTATACCAAAGTGATCTCGGTGAGTCAAACGTCTTATAATATGTCGTAAATAAGGTCCAGGTTGTCAAAAACTAGCATTGTCCTTTAAAGAGACACTGTATACCTTCATCCATGGTCTGGGATGCTCGGCTGTCTTATTATTTTGGAGAATGGTTGCTAGGAGGATGTCAGTAGTTCTGGGGGTTGTGGTTCCTTGTCGTTCTCCTGAAGCCCCTATTACCAAATGATTCCACCAGGCTCAAAAACGGACTATGAGGTATAGTAGCGATGTCGGTCAGCGCTTGGCTCTCTGATAGCCCGGACATGGAAGCCCCCACATACCTTGCCATCTTAGCACTGGGTATCCACAACAGTGGATTTGGCCAACATGTCACTGGCTCAAATGCATGGAGCTAGCAGGGGAAACATCTTGTCGGGGTCTTTATTTATGGAAGCCATAACGGGCACTGAAGCAGCAGTAGAGCTGTGAGTGGAACTCTACCAGCTGATGACTGATGATGCAATGCCAAATTTAATTTAGTATATTGTGCTAGAGGGCAATGTACACAAGGGGATATTTAGCTTGATTTGTATACACTTTAGTCATATATTTATCTATAGTTCTTAATGCAAATATTACTGATATATCAGGGAGTTGAAGGAAACCGTCTTGTGCTGTTCCTCATAAAAAAATACTATACATATCTCTCGTTTGGAACTGATCCCCAAATAACCAGATATTGGTTATTAGACTCCACTGCATGTTTCCTGCCTCCTAAGTAAAAGTCCAACACAAGTACTAGTGCTATTTCAGTGCCTGAGTAACACCTGAGGCTTAAATGTGGTATAAAGCAACACTACATAATAGTGTGTATCAACGTTGTGGGCAGCAGTGAGATTGTACTGGAGTAGACATATATACGTATGGCCACCAGAGGGCAGTGTTGCAATAATATCACACTCTCTCTTTGTCTACCTATCACACCTATCACGTGTAAATTCTGTACTGTAATAATACTGTATCTATCTCTATGGTAAAATGGGTTTGGTTTTGAATAATGGATCAAAAATAATGATAAAAGAAATACTAATATTTTTAATGTTTATTCTACATTTTTAAAAATTGTACAAGTACAAAGAAGATATGATTTTATAGTCCTATAGTATACGTTCGGAGGTTTCAGATGTATTTCAATTTTAACATAATGTTGAGCATGCTCAATGTGACATTGTTCATACATTGATTAGTCTGTAATCTTGTCTGCCGTTATTTAGCTATAGTGGGCTGATGCTTGCTGCTGCTACTATAGCATTTGCCACATTATACATCAAATTAATCAAGCATGGTTATTGTTATTACCTGAAGGCATTATTACCATTGCAAGTAAGCATGCCATGTTTATGCCATGCCTGAAAATCAAATGAATAGTGTAATTCTTCCCCATCATAGCTCATTGTACACTAATATAATCATTCTCCTTGCCTTTGCTAATACTCATCTCTTTTACCAAACTTTGTGCTAGGAAAGAAATCTGGCTGTGATTCGTCGCTAGTGCTCATCCAGGCTGTTGTCATCTCCCGCCTGGACTCCTGCAACTCCCTACTTGCTACCATCCTGTAGCGTTGGCCATCAGACTCCTGGAGAAAGCTGCTGCTGACCTGGTGTTCAACAGCCCCATGCTCTTCCACACAACGTCCCTACTCTGTTCTCAGCACTGGCTCCCTGCGCTGTCCCATCCAGTTTAGGACTGTAGTGCAAGCCTACAGGGCAAATGAACAGCTCCCTCCTACCTCCAGGCTATGGTCAAGCTCTGCTGCCTTGAGGTGATTGGTTCCCCAGTTGCTCCAAGCCCCCCTATGGCAGATTGTAACGGCCATGGCTCTTTTCTGTCCTGGCCTCACAGTGGTGGAATGAACTGTGCACTGATGTCAGAACAGAGCCAATAATACACACTGTTCATAGTGAGCCTGGTTATTATTGATTAACTTGGACTGTTTCCTCTCTCCTTGTCAGTCATTAAAATATGTTGTGTTTCACAATACATTATGTATAACATTTCATTATTTTGTCTCAGACCATTTCTGCAACAATCATCGGTGTCAGTATACATTTCCCTTCAATGTTATTTCTTGCCCATTTGTAACCATTTAACTACCAGACTGTACAAAAGAATTGCACACATATAGTATTTTCTATTGGTGATTTATTTTTTATTTTTTACAAGGTATAGTGTGAAGGAATTTACATCCAAACACCTTAAACCTTTGTCCTCTCACTTCTCTTGTAATTCATCACCTCCCCCTAAGTATTCACATAGCTGTGCTAACATACAAAATGGCTTCCAGAAGGCCATCTGTCTGCTCCAGAATAACCATCCTTTTGTTCCTTTGTCCCTCTTAGAAACTACCGCCTTTTTCTCATGTCACATGTCTTTACTCTTGGCCACGCCTGCCATTCATATGTGCAATGCAGTAGCCAATCACATCCTGGAAGCACTGTACCTTTGTTTTGATTGCATATAAGCCACAGCAATACCCAGAAACGGGACTTCGGCTGACAAAACCACCTTTGTTGCGTTTTTCAGGAAGTCCTTGCGCTCGTATTGTTTTTCACAATAAACCAGACTTAACCTTTTGAACGTATCTTGGTAAATCTTTTGACTAGATCAGTTTAAAATACTATCACAGTTGGCGAACGGGAATGGTAATGGGAGGACTGCCTGCGTGTTGCTTCGGGATTCCAGTGGATGAACTGGTGACAGACGTGTCGGTCCATTATAGTGGGCGTTGGAAAATCAATTTTCTCTCTTGCGCCAGAGCGCACGCCGAGATTATTTCCTCAGTTCTACCACTGGATTCTTGAGGCTCACAGGTACGTTTAAACGAACCCTCTTATGGTTCTGAGTTGTATTTGCCTTGATTTGGTTCAGTTGTGTTGGTCTGGATTAGGGAGGGGGAGTGGGCACCCCTGGACCTAGTCCAGAACAGACGGGGGCGGGACCGCAAGGTCCCAAAAGGGCACGTTAAATCAACATATAGTGCTGGGGAGACGACTGAAGGCCCCCGTGTCTGAGGAAGTATGAATTAACATACTGCTCTGGTACCGTCTAGTCAGCACTGTGTCGCCGTTAAGGGGTTGGCACTGTGTGGTACGTGGACGACAGTCCACACCTAAGCAGAGGGGCGTTAGAGACGACCTCTGTGAATAGGCAAGGCTGGTGAAAACGGTCAAAGTTCTAATATCCATAGCACAAGTGGAATTAGGATCAGACCGTCGGTTCTGAGCTGGGTGACTAACAATCACTACGGTGTCCGGGATCGCTATCGACTGGGTCACCGGCCGGTCGGGTCGCATAGGGCAGTAAGACCTGAGATGGCCGCCGCGCTCGGCTCAATGTACAGTCAGGCCACTACAAGCCAAAAGCGAATGCGTTAGTAGGCGAGTAGTGCTTCTGTGATCGGTGGGCTTTGAAAAGAAGACACCGGGAAGCAGAAGGCTGAGCTCTCATTCCAGGGGAGCCTGGCTTGGGGCCTCGGACGGAACGGGGTCTAGCCCGGGATTGCGCCCTGGATGGGAGTTCCGAAAGACTTAAGCGTGTTGAAAAAAGGAAACCCCAGCGTGGGTATTTAGTCCTACCGAGGGTAGGGCGAGCATTGTTGATGTTTCGTTTCAGAACGATACCAACTAGCTTAAGCCTCATTGTTGATGTTTCGTTTCAGAACGATACCAACTAGCTTAAGCCCCGTTTGTTGATGTTTCGTCTTAGCATGATTGCCAACTAGCTTCGAAGTGATTGTTGATGTTTCGTTGAAGAACGATTTCCAACAAATGTAGCTACAGGGAGTGATTGGTGTTTCCAATCCGCGTTTCTTGGAGAAACGTTTTCCCCTTTGATCCCGGGTAAATTGATAAACCTAACGGAAAGTTAGCTTTGACCAAGTTGGTGAACCTAACGAGAGTTAGCTTTGACCAAGTGGCTGTACAGTATTTGGTAGGATCTAGACATCCGGTTTAGCCTTGACCAAGTTGCTGGTGCAGCCGGGCATGCTGGTTTAAACGTGGGCCTTTGTTTCGTCTTATGTGTCTTATGTGTTCTCTGTTTGAGCCTCGGCTCTTGCTTTGTATTGTTTGTTACGCGCGCCATGGATATTGTAAGTATTTTTGTACACTTTTAGACTGTTAAAATTCGTAACTGCTAGATTCCAGTAGGCTAGCTGGTTGTCTAGGAGACGCAGGAAAACAACTGTCCCGGTGATCCGCCATTGAGCCAGAGAACAAAGGAATTCCTGACTGGGTGAGTACTAAGCGGGTTAATGTGTCTTTGTTTCTTTCGAAATTGTATTCTTTCCCGCCGTGAGTTAACTATAAGGTTTCCTTTCATTGCTGTTTTGGGGTTTTAGGCTGCGTCGTGTTTATTAGGGTTTTTCGCAGTATAGCCTTTATTAAACTGAATTCCCCGCGCACGGCCATAGACCACATCCGGGTCATACATGCAACATTTTGGGAGCACCACTAGGTGTCCCTGTAACACCGGCTACTAACATATGGCTAGAGGATGTCACAGGATTCTACTGCTAACTTGCATTTTGTCTAGCCCTGAGGAGATTGTTGCGCTGAAGCATTATTCTGCGAGCGTTTGTTGGCAGATTTCGTTATGTGCTAAAGCATTTTCGATTTCTTACATCCACATCTGACATTTTAGTGTTAAATTCTAAGATTCGGGCTCAGCTAGAGGGTTAAGGGAAAAGCCTGTTAATTCTATAGACTGGTCTGTTTTTAAGATTTGGGAGAGTAGCACGAGAGAGTTTTTTTTTTAGGTCAGGAAGGAAAGATAAGGAGGTTCAGCAGAAAGTCTCTCCGCCATTTCCCCAGCAGAATAACTCTGATTTAAAATTATATTTTCCCCCCTCGACTTGTTGCGCCATGATCACACCCCCTAACAATGCCCCCGCCATTAGCCACGCCCCTTCTCTCTACGAGTTAAGCGCGCCCCTTTCTACGAGGTATTCGTCCGAACAGGTCAGGAAGGAAGAGCCTCCGATTTGGGGTCGAGCGCCACCTGCTGGAGTTCCCTTGAACAACCCATAAGGGAGATTTTAACTAGCCAAGATAGAGATATATATATATAATTTTTAAGGTAAATAAACAGGATGAAATAGATGTAGAGCCTTTGAGTCTTAAGTTGTTGTTAATGTTTCTGAGCGGATCTTTTAGGTATTGGTGCGAACTCAAAAAGTCTGACAGGGTTTTGAATAGGTGTTTGATTCAGGAGTTTGTTTCAATAGTCAATGAATGGCCATAAGCTGTTCGTTTTATGCATTCTACTGTATGAATTTCATTCATATAATGATGATGTGTTTTTTGAGGAGTTGGCTTTAGGCCTTCCCCTCTGCTATTGAACCCAGTCTGTGTTTGAGTCTTATTTTTCAGGTGCTATGGACCCTGGGCGGCAGGTCTTTGAGGAGCCTGGATCATGCCTTCCTGGGGACTGCTTGGAACCTGCTGTTTGTCTGTTTAACTGTTGTTTGTTTTGTCTCTCTTTCTGATATGTAGCTTAAGACATAAGGTTTGTGCATAATAGTGGGGGGAATAGATAAGGTTTGCCAGTGTCTTAATCTGAATGCAGCATCTCATAACCCAATTATATATTTTTAAATGGTTATGTTAAATATCTCATGTTTATAGTTTGAGGCACATTCATCGGGCCTGAGTGTTTTTTCTGAGTGTTTTTACAGACAACTGTCGTTCCGGGAGTGATGGGTGAATGCCGAACCAGGAGACGGGCACAGGACCGGAGGTGGAGATGGAGGTTACTGGCCTGTTTCCCTACAGATGGGCGATCTGGGGTTCGTGAGATGCAAGGCCAACGCCATGTCACCGACTCACTGTGAGCGACAGATAAGTATGAAACAAAGAAGAGACCATTTTGTCCGACCAGGAGACGGGCACAGGACCGGAGGTGGAGATGGAGGTTACTGGCCTGTTTCCCTACAGATGGGCGATCTGGGGTTCGTGAGATGCAAGGCCAACGCCATGTCACCGACTCACTGTGAGCGACAGATAAGTATGAAACAAAGAAGAGACCATTTTGTCCGAAGCGGGTGCCCAATACTCTGTCCTCAAATGCAAAAGAGGGAGGTTTTAGATATACAAATTTTAGCTATACAAATAAAGCTTTGATGGATTTTTTTGATTAGTTAATTGTAAATGAAGCCAGTTCATTTTTAGTGTCATTTTCTTTGCCCCATCTCTATTTTTTTTATCCTGACTTCAGGAAATTTTGTTTTCACCCTTAGGGGGTGTTGTTTTGTTGAGACGAGAATGTGGTTATTTTATTTTATTTTCATAAAATCGCGAGAGAAATTCTAGAGCCAAATCCAATTGCCTTGATCATGACTGGAGACTGGGCGTGTTGAAGTCATTCTAACACTGCCCCTGATGTCACTGTAGGCTACTGCAGACTGGCTCTAAATGACACTTGAACAGACACCCTGTTTAAGTTTTCCTGACTGAATAACAACATTTTTTCCCCAAAGCAGGAGCTTGCGCTTAACCATGTTTCTGAGAATCTCCAACAGACTTTGAATAACCGTTCCTGACCAAAGAGGGGAACAGGGAGACCAGACCAGAGGACTCTCCTTTTGCTCTTCTGTTTTGTCTCTGTTTGTCTCTCTCATCTGTGGATCCACAGACGGAGCACTTCATCAGCCTGTACTGGGGGAGCGGGAGCGCCGAGGTGAGCCCTCCAGCAGCACGACCCGGGCCGGCCCTACGTGGAGCAGTACAGGGATGGACCGGGTTCAGTTCAAGAGCCTGGATGTCTTCAACAGATGGGGACCGCCATTCCTGAGGCTAAGGAGGGGTTCCTGCATCACATCTCTCCTGGGGATTGGGTCCTGGTCCGCGACCACAGACGAAGGAGCTGGAACTCGCCGAGGTGGCTCGGGCCGTACCAGGTTCTACTCACCACGCAGACAGCGATCTGAGAGGACTTCGTGGATCCATGCAAGCCATTGCCGACGGGTCCAAGCAGCAGAGGACGGTCCACCAGGGGATCGCCAACACCAGGAGATCAAGGATGCAGCTGAACCAGAGGGCTCAGAGGCCAAAGCTATGAGCTGCCACAACTGTCCTCTCCTCTGACGAGGAATCGGAGGAAAAATGACCTTGCTGGTCACCTCTTTCTCATGATCGTTATGATGGCAACATGGAGAAACTCCACAGCCATGACCTCACAAGATGCACCACACACGCACACACACCTGCACACACTGCAACTAACATTGAACATAACTGATTCAAACAACGCTACATTGAAGTTGCGATCTAGAAGAGAAGACGCCTTGCATTCCCCAATGACATTCTATTGCCCAAAAGAGAAGTGTCACCTAAATGACTGTTGGATATACACTGTGAACAAGAGTGACCTTGACAGTCACCGCCACACTCTCCTCTCCTCTGATGAGCAATCGGAGACTGACCTTGCCGGTCACCTCCTTCTTGTGGTTGTGGTATGACAACATGGACAATCTCAACAGCAATGACTGCGCCTCTAATCGCACACACTGGAACCTACATTAAACATTCAGAGACGCACACATGGAATCTATGTTCCATAGGACATCACATGCGATTATTCACAAGAGTGAATGAACTTTGAAATAATCTGAAAAATATCATATTTGTTTACAAGAGTTACAATGGTTGAAACATGAGTTGATAAATAAGTTTGGGTTTTTCCTCTAAATTGACCAAGAGGTTTTTTGCCCCTCTTACACTGGTAACCATTTTATCTTTTTTGCCTTGTTAAATCAAGTTTTTTGGTGAATGGTTGTCCACTCTTAGACTATAAATAGTATATAATCATGTCATCTTTTTTATCTTGTTTCCTGTCAATTTCTGAAACAAGGGGTTTTGGTGCGTGATTTTGCACGTGGAAAGAAAATAATAAAACTTATATTTTTTTTTTTTTTGCTCCACCTAGTGGAGAGATTATTTCCTTTCCACATGTATAGCATAGCTGACTGTTTACACTTTGTGTTTGGATTTTATATTTTATTTTTGTGTACCTGTTCAGGCACAAATGGGGGATTGTGAAGGAATTTACATCCAAACACCTTAAACCTTTGTCCTCTCACTTCTCTTGTAATTCATCACCTCCCCCTAAGTATTCACATAGCTGTGCTAACATACAAAATGGCTTCCAGAAGGCCATCTGTCTGCTCCAGAATAACCATCCTTTTGTTCCTTTGTCCCTCTTAGAAACTACCGCCTTTTTCTCATGTCACATGTCTTTACTCTTGGCCACGCCTGCCATTCATATGTGCAATGCAGTAGCCAATCACATCCTGGAAGCACTGTACCTTTGTTTTGATTGCATATAAGCCACAGCAATACCCAGAAACGGGACTTCGGCTGACGAAACCACCTTTGTTGCGTTTTTCAGGAAGTCCTTGCGCTCGTATTGTTTTTCACAATAAACCAGACTTAACCTTTTGAACGTATCTTGGTAAATCTTTTGACTAGATCAGTTTAAAATACTATCACAATAGCCTACTTCTCCACTTTCTCATAATGTTGGTATGAAATGTCAGTCAAACTATGCAATGATGTTCCACACTGTTTCCACCCAAATTCCCAACAAATGTGGCCACCACACTGTTCAGGACATTCACAGGTCTTGCTCTCAGGGATCGGTAAAAGAAAGGGAAATGGTTCCTCCATAATGTGCTAAGGCTCTGCTTAGATCAAAGGCTTGGTCATCAGAAAATATCACAAAGACAGTGATCACAAAACGACAATTAAAAACATGTCACCAACTGACCAACTTGACATGCAAGAAAACTGTCATGTCTTTGCACTGTCTTGTCCTGCTCCCAGTCCTGTGTCTACAACAGTGTATGCCTTAACCCTAGTCAAATTTGTAGTATGTGTGAACCATATACATGGCAGTAAACAGATCTTGAGTCATACAAACTGGAGGATGCTTGACTCATACAAACTACTTTAACTCAATTTCAATAAACAACTCCAAAATATGGCAGACAGAAGAGCTGAACAGACTAGGTAGATGACTGGATGATCTTACAGAGAACCAAGGGAAATTGACTGGTATTAATGCTAAGAGTAATGAGGGATGAGGTGCAGCTGGGCAGAGCGGAGACAGGTGGCAGGTGATGCAGGAGATGGGAAGGTGAGTAGGCAACAACCAAGCATGAACTGGAACTGGACCACTGGCTCCCCTTGACTGTCCAACCCATCTATCAGTGCCAGCAGAGTGGACACGATAGAGCCAGAGAGAGACAAATGCAACGCAAGGTTAGTTTAGTTGTAATCGTCCATAAGCAACATCAATCAAGTACGCAGCCAAGCTGAAGAACCGAGTTACACCGGAGACGGAGGCTCCGTGACAGACAGGCCTCACCTGTGTATCTGGTTCTGTCTGCTGGAGTGTACTGGGGCAAGCCGGTCTATCTTGTGGAAGAAGATGAAGGAGGGTCTCATTAGGTTGACCTGGGGAGAGACCAACAAACAGCCATCACAAGCTCTCAGTCAACACTGAGGATGATGGTCGGGTGTCCTGTCCAATAATTATACCCCCCAACCGCCACAGTTGCCCCATTGGCTAACCTGGTCAAAGAGAAGGCAGAGCTGATTATGTGTTCTGATTCACCAACCCACTTGCTAAGGCAGTCAGCTCCTTTCCTTATAGACACCTTTGTGTTTCCCTGCCTACACTCGTTAGTCTGCATAAAATCCTCTAAGTCAGTGGACAGTTCATTCCCCCACTGTGAGGCCAGGACATAAAAAAGCCATGGCCAATCTGCCATAGGGGGGCTTGGAGCAACTGGGGAACCAATCACCTCAAGGCAGCAGAGCTTGACCACAGCCTGGAGGTAGGAGGGAGCTGTTCATTTGCCCTGTAGACTTGCACCACAGTCCTAAACTGGATGGGACAGCGCAGGGAGCCAGTGCTGAGAACGGAGTAGGGAAGTTGTGTGGAAGAGCATGGGGCTGTTGAACACCAGGTCTGCAGCAGCTTTCTCCAGGAGTCTGATGGCCAATGCTGCAGGATGGCAGCAAGTAGGGAGTTGCAGGAGTCCAGGCGGGAGATAACAACAGCCTGGATGAGCACTAGCGCCGAATCACAGCCAGATTTCTTTCCTAGCATAAAGTTTGATAAAAGAGATGAGTATTAGCAAAAGCAAGGAGAATGATTATATCAGTGTACAATGAGCTATGATGGGGAATAATGACAATATTAATTAGATTTTCAGGCATGGCATATACATGGCATGCTTACATGCAATGGTAATAATGCCTTCAGGTAATAACAATAACCATGCTTGATTAATTTGATGTATAATGTGGCAAATGCTATAGTAGCAGCAGCAAGCATCAGCCCACTATAGCTAAATAACGCCAGACAAGATTACAGACTGTAATCAATGTATGAACTATGTCACATTGAGCATGCTCAAAATTATGTTAAAATTGTCTGAAACCTCCGAACGTAACGTTAGCATTAACTAACGTTAACTAAAGTTAACCCTAAGCCGTTAGCATTATCTACCGTTAGCATAGCTACCTAGCCTATCAATATAGTTGACGTTAATATAAAGAAATGTAACATTAGATAATGTTAGCTAAGTTATTCAACATTGACCCACTTACCCTCTAGATCTTTTCCAACGATGTCCTAAAGTAACCACATGTCATGATCATTTGCATCATAGGCATACGTTCATATCTATGATTAGCATGATCATAGCAGCTTCATTGCTAAAAGCATAGCAAATGTTAGCCGACGTCATTACATAATGACTTCCTTAAAACTATCCAATCAGAGGCAGAGTAGGGCGGGTCTTCCTATGGTGACGTGTTTTCCGCCGAGTTCGCAGGACTCATGAACGCGTGCCCAGCGTCCCCGAGGCTCGTTCACAGCACATGTTTCAAATGGGCTCGATACAGGTATTGGTGGCTTCAAAAACAAAAAAACCCAATTGAATTAAAAGTTTATATTGGTTAGATTGGTCTCTGATGCTGAATGATACCCAGAAAAATTTTGTTTTCCTTTTCTAGCCCTATCTATCATAATCCACAAACCATGGGAAATAAGGGTCTTGGGCCGCATGCCGTCACGTGACTTGCAATACCGAGCTTGGCCTGAAAGCCCATGGTGGCTTCAATGCGCCAAGCTGATCCTGGAGGCTCGGTGTCAAGTCGTTTGGAGACACAATCACGGTTTTACAAAAATAAATAGCTGCGAATACAGCAATGTCGAAATGGAGGCATGTATTTCAAATGATTGTATTGCAGAATCTGATTTTATTTTAACTGTGACATACTCATACTTTCCAACCAAAGGCCTCTTGGATTAGACTTCCTAAAAATAAGGGAAACAATAGACACATTAGCCTACTTACATGAATTATGATAACAATTTCATGAATTTATATTACTGTGCCTAATTGTGTAGGTCCTTACTGTCTCAGTGCATTTGCTATTGCACAGCAACTGGGCCCTGTAGTTTTCATAGTGAGTATCCTGGGTCATGTCCTTCAGGTCTTGCATGTGTGTTCTCACCAACATATTCCTCAGATGCACAAAGTCACTGTGGGCTGGATTCTCAACTGCCAATACAACACATACCATCAGCACAGACCATAAGGTCTAATCGCGATAATAAAATATAAGTTCACTATTTTGGACTTATTCTCAGTCTCTCTTACATGAACCTGACACGTAGAGACTTTAATTTCCCTGCTTGCCTCTGTATTGAGCTAGCTAGTCTTGAAAAGCAACGTCGCACTGGCCCCATTGACTTCCATTGTAGCCAAGTGTGCACCTGCAGAACAACAGCTCAATACTGAGGCGGTCAGGGAAATTATAGTCCCTATTATATGTGTCAGGTTCATGTAAGACATACTGAGAATAGGCCCTGAAGTCCAAAATAGTGAACTTATCCTTTAAATGTCTGTAGACCACTTTAATTTGTGTGTGTGTGTGTGCATGTCTCTGCACCTTCGACCACACCCCAGGGGTAGAGACGGGCCCTGAATCTCCTGCCGTTACATTCCACCACAGTCTGACTGCCTATAACAGCAAACGGGATGCTCCTCTGAGAGAGAAAGAGAGCAGTACGGATGACTGCAAGCAGACCAAATGTGCCTCATGTAGATCTAGTTCAGTCTGTCAGCTGTGACTGGCTTATATGGAACACACTTTTCTATTATTTAATTTAACTTTTATTTAAAAAAGGAGTCCTTTTGAGACATAGATATCTTTTGCAAGGGAGCCCTGTGTACAAAACACACAATATAAATAAATACAAAGTACATGTCCAAAGTTGCTAAATTTATACTCGTCAGAAAAGGTCCCTGATAAGCCCTTTCAATTGCCCTAGTGGCACCAGTGTGTCCAATGTGGTAGATCTGTGAAAATTGTTCCATAGAAAGAATGCAAAATGACTAAAAGCAGACTTTGCCAATTCTGATGAGTCAAAGATTCACAGATTGTTGACAGCTTTTTCCCCCTTCATTTATTTGAGGCTGCTCGGTCTCACCTTCAGCTCCAAGTCCCGTCTCCTGAAGTCCTCCTCTTCATCTGAGCCGCAGTCGGGGAACTGATAGATCTTAATTCTGTACCTATCTATCTCACTCAGAATCTACAGCAGAGAGAGAGAGGTAACACAAATCATTCAACTTAATACGTAAATGCAAAGCAATTTAAGTCGGTACAGTAATAAAGTCTTACCCTGGCCTTCATGATCTTGAGTTCAGTCTGACTAAGGCTGTCTGCTTTGGCCAGCACAGGAATAATGTTGACCTTATCCTGGAGAGCTCTCATACACTCCACATCCAAAGGCTTCAAACTGGGTAAAGTAGCACAGTTCTCTGTCATAGTATCACCTAAAATGGCTAGAGAAATAAGGCTTAACGAATGATGCCGTAATACGAGTTCAGTTGGAGACTAATGGGCTGATCTACTAAGATCCCAAATAAAGAGTGATAAATTGCGTTGGCAGTCCTTCAGATTGCATGTTTAGTTGGAATGCATTTTGCAGGTGATCTATCAAGGATAATTGCATGAATGTGAAAGGTGCAAAAATGTGAAGACAGCCCTACTTAAATGAGGGGTTTTGCATGTTGTATCCCACAATTGCACCATGGAAGAGGAGCGAAAACGCAAAAGCAGTAGACTATTTCGTTTTGCAACACGCCAAAGGTGCACTAAATAATGTTCCTTGTGCGGACATGGGCCGTATTATATCTGCGCTCCCGAGGAGTATTTGGGTACAGAACTGGGATCATGAGGAAGGGCTGTAGGGGATATGCGCTATCACCTAAAAAGGAACATGAGATATGAACTGAAATTATGCTTTGGTTCTGTTTAAGGATGGGCAAGATTAACTGATTAAATGTTAACCGAACCTAAAACGAAACACTTATCAGGAGAACATTGGCCTATGGTGAGACTGGATTCCCCCCTCCCTCGACTTACACACACCCATTCATTTATCCCGACCCACACCTGGGGAATAAAGCATAGCATATTGGCCTATTTGACAGCCTATACAAGTTAAACAACCGTTGTCACATAGACAACCGTTGTCTATGTGAAGCCTGACTGATGAACAAAAAGCTTTGCAAAACAAAATAATAGCTAAGCCTACTGCAGCGCAAACATAAAAATAATAAAATTATTCCCTCTTGCATGAGACCTTAGCTCGGCGGTAGCGTTATAGAACCGCACGACAATCCAGATCTCCGGTGTGGGAAAATAATTACCTTAAAATTAATAAATACAAAAATAGCATAGTAGACTTTGTTGCCATCTCGCAACTTGGAGAAGAGAGCACATCACAAAAATTGTGAAGTAGTTGTGAATTAGTACCTGCCCTTCAAAGGTACTAAATAGCACACACAAATACAATCACTGAAACTGCTTTCAGGGCTGATAAGTCACTGAGCGTGTGCTACAATTATGTATTTGCATTTTCTCCTCCCATATTTTGCATGCTAGGGTAGGCATGCCCCTTATTATATATTCAATTCAAGGTACTAATTGGATAGCGTGTGCAAATTTGCGCCCTTGAAGGATGCAATCCTCCATGCACACAATTCATAGATCACCTGGCAATTTACGGGTATTAAGGCCTTTGCACACGTTTTAATACATGCAAACCTTTAGTAGATCAGATCATGTCAGTGTGTGCGTAGTGTGATTTTGAGCTTTCATACCCGTGGCCAAAGGGGGAGATGAAGTAGAGACAGCAGTGAACTCTGTTATCCTGGAGGTTCTTGCGGTTGAGACTGATCTCAGCTCTGCGGTACTGCTCAAACTGACAGTCAATGTAGTCAGACACCTCTCTCCAGCTACAGCACACACACCCACAAATACACATTAGCTCTAAGAGGTCTGACGGAGATCTCAAGAAGGTAGTATCAGATAGTATGTATGTGGCCTTGTATTCCGGTCATACCTCTCTGTGTTGTTGATGGCTTCTCCAAACCCTGGTGTGTCCACAATGGTGAGTCTGAGCTTCACCCCTTTCTCCTCAATGCTTACAGTGTTCTTAGTGATAGATAGTCTGAGCAATCGCCTCTGAGCAAAATTAACATTATAGGTAACATATTAGTTAGAAAACCATGTTGGAGGGAGAGTCTCAAGAATGGAGTTTTAATTAGGGTATCATTAGATACTTAGTTTGTTCTTAGTTTATCAAGCAGTCCTACCTGAGCTATCGTGCAACTTCCTGTCCTTGTAGAGGTCTGTTAGGAACAGACTGTTGACCACAGTGGATTTACCCAGACCAGACTCCCCTACAGGGCAATACAAAGACAAAAGGAAGGAAGTGTGGAGAGGCAAAGGGAGAGAGGAGGCAGAGAAAAGAGCGATGACGCCGCAAACATATCATCAAACCAACCTTCAGGTATGGAATAAGCTACCTATCGCATCTGAGAGCCCTGCAGCTGTCCTCACCTACAACCATCAGAGTGAACTCAAAGCCCTTTTTCACTGTTTTCCTGAGTATCTGGTTGGCCAGAGTGGCGAAGCCGACATACTCATGGCCCTGGTCCTGCAGAAATCAACAAGATATAACAAGTAGAGTGGGGGAAACTAGACAGACATGCTACCAGGCTACATACCAATTGCTAAAACATATTGGCTATATATCACCTCACTGGCCTCATATGGGTCGGAGCGGCCCCAAGGGCTTTTTGGTCGAGCGGGGAGGGTCAGGGGCTCTTGGGCGTAGCTGGAGGGTGCCATCATGTAGCGGTGCTTTGGAAGAGGGGAGGAAAAGCGGAAGTTGACCGAGTCCGCACCCCACTCTCCTGCCCGGCTTAAGTAGTCCTCAGTGAATTCCCTAAAGAAGCTGTCCAGACCAAGCCCCATGTCTTCCATTGACAGACTGGAGAACTAGACAGGGGACAGGGAGATACAGATTATACAATAGAGTATTGTATCAATGTTTAGGATAACTAAACAACATGAAACAAGGTTCTTAACATACAGTACAGTGGCTTTGAGGGAATTCTGTTCCTAGCGTTACCTCGTCATCTAAGGCTAGTGACGCGGAGTTGAAGTAGCAGTTCCATACATCCAGGAGCATACAGATGAACATGGACCGAGAGAGAGAGAGAGAGAGAGAGGGGGGGGGGGGGAGACATGTGGCTACTAAAGAAGACAATTATAAAAACCAACAGGGGGCGACCGTTAGCTAGATCAGAATACAGTTGTGCATGGATTTCATCATGGGAGACTTCCACGGACTCTGTCCAATATCATTGATTTCAACTGAATACATCTGTCACACAAGATGTATAAGAGGCATGAAAAATAGGGATGTGTCACCTGATTGTGATTGGCTTTGTTCTTTAGATCAATTGTTTTGTTTTTGTGCATGGCTGCAAGCCAGCGGACCAAAGATAGCATTTGTCGGATTGTCACTCCCTCCCTCCCTCCTTCCCTCGGTCCCGTTGTTGACCTGCATTTCCATGTTGCCACCACAAGAGGCAGTGGTCCCACCACACCAAAATAAACACACTATGACATCGCACACTTCAAGTTCCTCGGTAGTGTAGTGGATAAAGCAGTGGATAAAGCGTCTGACTCCCATGGGGAAGGTCAGGGGTTCAAACCCTGGTGGGGAAGATTTTGGGAAACAATATCCACACCCTCTGCTAGCCTGTGGGTCTATTTCTATGTTGACTTTTGGCCTTTCCATCCCTCTCCCTCCCTCTTTTCACTCTCCTTTCCCCTTTTTTGGAAGTACGGGAGTGATTCCATAGGAACAAAAACACTATGACATCGCATACTTTCAAGTTCCTCTGTATTGTAGTGGATAAAGCGCCTGACTCCCATGCGGAAGATCATGGGCTCAATTCCCGGTTGAGCACGAGCCTGTTTGATTTTTAACTTTAGCCATGACCTTTCTTCCTCTCCTCTCTGCTCCCTTTTTTCAGACGGACGGGAGAGATCCCATGGGAACAAAACGTTTTTTGTACAGTCTGTTTTGCCGATGAATTAACTCTGTCAAACTGATTGTAGAAACTGGGTGACCAATTAAGTGACCAATTACAAGTCCCATTGATATACTATACTTGAGCTTACTGTTATGTTTCTCTGTGTATGCAACTCTGTGTTTTATTTTCTCTTCCTGTTCTCGGTCCCACTCCCAGATTCCTGAGTGGATCCAGTTATAGTTAATATAATTCAAAGTATCTGAATAAATATGAGCATTGTGATTTGTCATTTGTGTTTGTCACTGGATGTTATAGAAGCTATATACAAATGTGGTTACCTGGTGGTGCTATGTCAGTTATTGGATTTATGTGCAGTAATTGAACATTTGAAATACTCCTGTTTTGAAATTATACCTACAGTATAGGTGTCTCAGTAATTGCCCATTATATATTAGGCTATACCTTCACACCTGCCAACCCTGAAGAATGTTTTTGAGTACCAATTTCTATACCAATGCCGGGGTCTGGACTTTCTGGTCCAGAAAAAAAAATGTTTCTGAGAGTTAGTTTCCTGTATTCTGGTGACTTTTAAAGAACGAAAATAACTAAATTGTGAAACGTAGGCCTACAGTATTCTGAAAAGTATACTGAAACAGCATGTTTACATAAAATATGCTTACTTTAATTTTGAGTTATGGGGTGAGAATAATAGAATGTTTTATTTAATAAAAATTAATGTTTGATGCCCATTGATGCTTAACTGCATACTCATTCCGTCTAAATCATCAGACTGTCTTTCTAATCTCTCATCTTCACTTTATCCTGTCTCCTTACTTCTCTTCTCTTGCTCTCCTCTTAACAACCTCTATCCTCTCCTCTCTCACCTGTCCCTCAACTCTGTGCTGGTCCTGTCTTCTCCTACCACAATCACTGCCATTTTTACATACCTTACATAAATAATAGGCTAGATTAGGCTATGCTTAACTGATATTTCGTTGCATTTGCTGTTGCTTTGACTGGCACTTTTTAGGTGGCTGGAGGACCATCAACGCAAGCTAGCGTTGTTAAACTTTCGGTTCAGTCAGCCAAAAAGACGTTGAGGTAGCTATACGTTACCTGATTCGCATGTTGTAACCTACTCGCGCTTGTGGTGTGGACCATCTCCTTGACAATGCTTGCTGCTACATTATTTTGTTATAGGCTCGCTGAAGAAAACAACCCTTCACGCAGTCTTTTCAGTTGACCACAGAAAGCAGCATTCACGGCGCGCGCGGCCCAAGCTATTGTTGAAAATAAAAATGCAGGTACTACTTTAATATACAGTATATAGCCTAATTTGTATTATTATTTTTTGTATCAAATGTATGGTGCGCGGCAGGGATTTTGGCAGGAACCTTACCAGCGGAGACATTGTGACTTATTTATTAATGTCAGAAAATATACACATTTCATCAACAAAGACTATCTAATCTAACTCTAAACACCCATGTAATTTGAATTGATGTGATCAAGTGTGCATTTATAGCTCTTCAAATCATGTAGACTTTGGAACTGTTTAAACTCTTTAAAAAAAAAAAGCTGACATTTGCGACACACGGAAAATGCAATTTACTTTTTTGCCTGCTTACATAACTAGTGAATGAGTAAGCTAGCTAAGCTTGCAAACACATAGTCTACATAACCAGTGTTTCCCATTGTAAGACCTTCGCTAGCTAGCCAGAGAAGTTGTGTGTGTGTGTTTGTGTGTGGGGCTCGCTAACGAGACTGTCAGCCAGAGCGAGGGGAGACAGGTTGAAATAACGGGGTGCACTGCAAAGCATATAACGTTAGCTAGCAGTGTCGAGATTGTACTTTTCCATATTTGATGAAACTGTGGCGGTATCATAGCTAAACTGTGCTGCCGACATTAACTTACTGGGAAACACTGGTAACGTATAGCTACCTCAACGTGAATTGTAGGCTACACATTCCCCCAGTCCGTTTAACTTTACCTTTGCCGAGCCATCCTCAGCCAGACGCAGTGATGAGGGGGAACGATCTAGGAATGATTTGCGGTTGCGAGCTGGGCAACTGCTGACTGACTGTTGAAATGACATTCCTGCTTGCAAATATCACCCGACGCTATGATTGGTCAAACTCAAACAACTCAAATGAGGCTAAATGCTTATTGGCATAGATTTGAGAAGCCTACTCAAAAAAAACAAAAAACACAAACAACCACCGCTTTTTGCCTACTTTACAGTGACAAATCGAACCAGCGTACCATGCATGTGTTTACGAGGTAAATGTTTAGTAATTGGGGGACTATGAAAGGAAGAGTTACCCAAAAAACGTTCAGAGTAAGTTAATTTAGCAATAGAAACCCATAAGCCTAATGGGTCTAGGATATAGACAATAAACTACCGGTGGAATGGTGGTGGAGCAATAGTGGGAGCATTTCGGATTACAAGCGGACCGCTGTCCCTGACGCTAATAATCCGCCAGAGGTCGGCTTGCCATTCAATGTGCAAACCCGACAGCGGATTCGGCCGGGGGTCCGCGAGCTCGTCCATCGGGGACCTGCTGTAGGTCCGATAGTACGGTGGCCGACGCGTGCAAATCACAACGGCAAATCCGGAACACAACGGCAAGTCCAAAAAACACAACCGCAAAGTTCAAACACAACAACAAAGTTAAAAAACACAACAGCAAGTCGGAAAACACAACTGCAAGTCGGAAACACAAATGCAATACAGAATACACAACAGCAAGAGAGAAAACACAATCGCAAATTGGAAACCACGATTGCAACTCCCAAAAACACAACACCAATAACCAGAAATCACATTAGAAATGTGTCAACCGGAAAGGGATTTACTACTTGTTGAATCTGATTGGGCAGCTATAGTGTCAATAACAGTGGGACATGTGAGGGAAGCGAATACTCAAATTAATTTGAAATGATACGTTTAATGACTGGGTTTAAGAATGGAACTATTTTTCTCCCACATGCAGGAGCCTATCTTGCCTCCTGCCAGTCTGTTATCTTGCCTCCTGCCAGGCTGTTGTTATAAATAAGACGTTCTTTACTACTTGCCTGGATAAATAAAGGTTATTGATTGCTGATGAGCTAGCTAGCTAGCTCATTGATGTCATATCAAATATTGGACATTTTTATCTATCTAGTGACCTGCTTTAGGAGGCTAGTGGCCTCTAAGTAGTTTGCACAAAACAGCTGATCAGACGTACGATGCATAGCCAGGCTCTTGGCTAGTCTATGTGACACGTACCTAGATGGCAATAATAGCGAAAATAATGAAGATATGTTTTGAGTATATCTGTGGTGGTGATAGGATAACATTAATATACAGAGAGAGGACGAGTAGTTGTTTTGTTGTATATTATTTCAATCATCATTCTCTACAAAATAGATTACATCCTAATTCGTAGCATCATCAGTCATTCATTCTTGTCCTAGTGATTTTGACGTTAGCTGGTTGGCTGGAGTAAGGGCCGACTGCTTCATGTTGAAACGCAAAATGTCGCAGCCCAGCAAACAAGGAGGTTGGTTTGGTGCAACCAGTAGCGCCAGTTGGGTGGAGTGCGCGGTTCACTGCACCCTGGTTACGCACCGTTCCTGTGGGTGGGTGTCTCTCTCAGTGGCACGGCGGCGGACCAGTATCCAGTGCGCATATTGAGAGATACGGGAGCAGCCCAGTCTTTTATACTCTCTGATATTCTGCCTTTCTCTGAAAAGTCTTCCACTGGTTCTAGTGTATTGGTGCAGGACATCGAAATGAGATATGTGTCGGTGCCTCTCCATCTGGTGCACTTCAGTTGTGATAGCCAGTGGAGTGTAAGGTGGCCGTGCGTCCGTCTTTTCCAATAGGTGTAAATGTTCTTGCTCGGTAACGATATTGCTGGTGGCAGGGTTATGCCTATGCTGGAGGTTTTGGAACATATCCCTCTGTTCTACAGCCTGATGTGTTGGCCCAGAGCTAGGTTTCCTGAAGTGTTCCCTGTGTGCGCATGTAGCCTACCCGTGCGCAGGACTGAGTGAGGTAGTTGACTTGGTTGATACCGTGTTCGCGACTGAGTTGTCTGACTCATCAACTGCCCCAGTTCCATCTATGCCCACTTAGCCTACCGCTGACACAAGTGCTCGTAGTCAGAGCATGCTCCAGAGTAAAAACCTTGGGGCGAATTCACTAAAGGATTGCGCAGCTTTTCCTGACGCAAAGCCTGTGCAAATAAGTCAAAAATTATGTTTGCTATTCACAAAGCCCTCGCAAAGGGTGAAATACGGTGTTAACTGCGTTGCGTTCGTCATTGCGTTTCTCTGCGCCGGTGTTATTAGCTCATATTTAAATTAGGTAATATGGGCGGAGAATGTTCCCCTTTCTATGCAAATGAACATTATTGCAAAACCCGCCCAATTCACAAAGATCGGCGCAAATTGCCTCACGCAGTTAAAGTGAAATTAATACCGTTTTCAGAAACGTGGTGGTATTTAAGCGCAAGGGGTGTGTCGCGGCCAGCCTGTCCGCTGATCATGGCAGCAGTGATTGTTGCGAGGCGAATTCGGCATCGCAATGCCAGTCATGTTGTTCGTGAGAGAATATTTAGAAGAAGGTCACTTTTTGATTTAACACTAGAACCACCGTGGTAGCTGTTTGGACACCAGAGCGCGCAGCTCTTCAGCCAACTGGAGGATGAAGTCGCGTCTGGGGAGGCTCAGTTGACTATGCGTCTTTCCACCCGTCCCCAGCGAGTCCAAGCTCCCCCAATGAATAATAGGCTACTTATTTATAATAGCCTACATAGCGCGAAACTGTGCGTATAATAGTCTATACGCGAAACTGCGCATTCCCTATAGCTGTTCATTGAACGGCTGGGGGCCGATATAGGTATAAATAAAGAAAAACATAGCCTACACAATATTTTTTTTATTTGAATGGTCTTGAAAATATTTTGCTTTTGTATCATAGGTGACGGCAGGTATCATCTTCAGCCATGGATGATGACTCCCGTGCGTAATCCTTCCAACGTTGGAGAGGCGGCATACAACCGGGCTCACATCAGGACGCGCGGTGTGATTGAGTGCACATTTGGAATCCTGAAAAGCCGTTTAGATGCCTAGATCGTACCGGTGGGGCAATGTTATACACTCCCCCAAAAGTATGCCAGATCATCGTGCTGCAACTTGCATAACATAAAATGACAATTTTTCCTTTGTTCGTCTTTTCAAATCATTCCACCTCCGTTTGCAGTCTTCCGCGTTTACACACACAAATGGCACTGACTGATTGGGAAATTAAACCCCAAATATGATTTTTTGCTGCAGTCGTGCTGTGAGACATGTTTTTGAACCTCGTCCGTGAGGCCTTCAAGTTCGCTGTCTGGAAATCGTATCATCCTTTTTCTGTCTGCCATCGTCCAATGATATGCATACGAGTTGTATGCGCTGTATGCGCAGTATTTATAGTCATTTCCTATATCAGCAGCAAATTGCACTCAGCCGCAAACACCGAATGGGCGTGTTTGCGCTGGGATATTATTAGCGCAATGTCTTTAGTGAATAGGTTTTTAAAACGGAGCACATAGCGGGCGCAACTGACGCGCAATATAATGGTGCAATTAGCGGGCGCAATTTGCTTTAGTGAATTCGCCCCCTTGTGTCCGAGCCTACCCAGCTACCTATGACACGCAGTAACCTGATTTCCTTACAGAGGACAGATGTTGAGTTGGCCAAGTGTTGGCTGCTCGGGATTTAGACATGGATGATGCTACGAGGATGTAATATATTTTGTAGATGATCTCTGTTGTATATTGAAATAATATACAACAAAACAACTACTCGTCCTCTCTCTGTATAGGAATGTTATCCTATCACCACCACAGATATACTCAAAACATATCTTCATTATTTTCGCTATATTGCCATCTAGGTGTCACATACTAGCCAAGAGCCTAGTGCATCGTAACGTCTGATCAGCTGTTTTGTGCAAACTACTTAGAGGCCACTAGCCTACTAAAGCAGGTCACTAGCTATAGATAAAAATGTCCAATATTTGATATGACATCAATGACAATTAGCTAGCTAGCTCATCAGCAATCAATAACCTTTATTTATCCAGGCAAGTAGTTAAGAACTTCTTATTTATAACAACAGCCTGGCAGGAGGATAACAGACAGGCAGGAGGCAAGATAGGCTCCTGCATGTGGGAGAAAAATAGTTCCATTCTTAAACCCAGTCATTAAACGTATCATTTCAAATTAATTTGAGTATTCGTTTCACGCACGTCCCACTGTTATTGACACTATAGCTGCCCAATCAGATTCAACAAGTAGTAAATCCCTTTCCGGTTGACACATTTCTAATGTGATTTCTGGTTATTAGGGCCCGAGCACTGGCGGTGTGAGGCCCTATTGAAACTCGAAGGATTATTATTCTCCTTCTTCTTCTCCCCAAACAAATGCCTTTTTGGCGGTCTAAACATCGATGAAAACGGATGAAACTTTGCAGATACATCAGTCCCGGTGAAAATCGGATATTTCATTGGTGACGGAAATGGGCGTGGCAAAACGGCTCAAAAGCGCCCCCTGGAAAGTTTAAAATGGCGAGCCCCACCTTTCAGTTTGATGTAGGCGAACGAAATTCGGTGGGCATATGTATTTCATCGAGCCACACTTAAATGTCTCTTGGAGCTATACCCAACATGCAACAGGAAGTCCGCCATTTTGCTCTTAATGTGCCATTTTGTCCTTGTTTTGACCATTTCCATGCCTCGTACTTCGACGAACTCCTCCTACAGATTTCATCCGATCAACTTCATCTTAAGACCTTTGTGATCAAAAGTTATCAAAAAAATTGAGTTTTCACCAAACACCCTTGCCGTGGCGCCCCGCCAAAGTTTGACATTTCGCCATAAAACACGAAGTCCTCATAACTCCTCCATACATTATCCAATTTGTGCGATATATCTCACGCTTCATGACGGTTCTGTCCTGAACACATCTATGTGTCAGTATTGCGTCATACTTATAGCGCCACCTATTGGTGAAACAGGAAGTCCTCATAACTCCTCCATACATTATCCAATTTGTCCGATATATCTCACGCTTCATGACGGTTCTGTCCTGAACACATCTTTGTGTCAGTATTGCATCATACTTATTGCGCCACCTATTGGTGAAACAGGAAGTCCTCATAACTCCTACATACATTATCCAATTTGTCCGATATATCTCACGCTTCATGACGGTTCTGTCCTGAACACATCTGTGTCAGTATTGTATCATACTTATAGCGCCACCTATTGGTGAAACAGGAAGTCCTCATAACTCCTCCATACATTATCCCATTCGTCCGATATATCTCACGCTTCATGAAGGTTCTGTCCTGAACACATCTATGTGTCAGTATTGCGTCATACTTATAGCGCCACCTATTGGTAAAACAGGAAGTCCTCATAACTCCTACATACATTATCCAATTTGTCCGATATATCTCACACTTCATGACGGTTCTGTCCTGAACACATCTATGTGTCAGTATTGCATCATACTTATAGCGCCACCTATTGGTGAAACAGGAAGTCCCCATAACTCCTCCATACATTATCGGATTTGTCCGATATATCTCACGCTTCATGACGGTTCTGTCCTGAACACATCTATGTGTCAGTATTGCGTCATACTTATAGCGCCACCTATTGGTGAAACAGGAAGTCCTCATAACTCCTACATACATTATCCAATTCGTCCGATATATCTCACGCTTCATGACGGTTCTGTCCTGAACACATCTATGTGTCAGTATTGCATCATACTTATAGCGCCACCTATTGGTGAAACAGGAAGTCCTCATAACTACTACATACATTATCCAATTTGTCCGATATATCTCACGCTTCATGACAGTTCTGTCCTGAACACATCTATGTGTCAGTATTGCATCATACTTATAGCGCCACCTATTGGTGAAACAGGAAGTCCCCATAACTCCTCCATACATTATCAGATTTGTCCGATATATCTCACGCTTCATGACGGTTCTGTCCTGAACACATCTATGTGTCAGTATTGCGTCATACTTATAGCGCCACCTATTGGTGAAATAGGAAGTCCTCATAACTCCTCCATACATTATCCAATTTGTCCGATATATCTCACGCTTCATGACGGTTCGGTCCTGAACAGATCTATGTGTCCGTATTTTGTCATACTTATAGCGCCACCTATTGGTGAAACAGGGAGTCCTCATAACTCCTGCATACATCATCCGATTTGCACCAAATGGCTGACGCTTCGTGAAGGTCACCTTCTGAACACATCTATGCGTCGGTATTGAGTCACACTTACAGCGCCTCCTACTGGTGAAACAGGAAGTACTCATAACTCCTACATACATTATCCGATTTACTCCAAATTGCTCATGCTTGATGAAGGTCGCATCTTGAACACATCTGTAAGTCAGTATTGCGTCATACCTACAGCGCCACCTACTGCTTACAGGAAGTCCTCATAACTCCTACATACTTTGTCCGATTTACACAACATTTCTCAAGCTTCATCAAGGTACCGTCCTGTACACATCTATGCGTCGGTATTGAGTCACGCTTAGAGCGCCCCCTACTGGTGACAGGAAGTTTCTCTCAGTACTTGACACTGAAATAGCACACCCTTTAACGGCGCCGCATCCCGACACGCGTGGGGTGCGAGGGCCCGCTCACTGCTGCTCGCAGCCCTAGTTGTCGTTGTGTTTTTGGGAGTTGCAATCGTGGTTTCCAATTTGCGATTGTGTTTTCTCTCTTGCTGTTGTGTATTCTGTATTGCATTTGTGTTTCCGACTTGCAGTTGTGTTTTCTGACTTGCTGTTGTGTTTTTTAACTTTGTTGTTGTGTTTGAACTTTGCGGTTGTGTTTTTTGAACTTGCCGTTGTGTTCCGGATTTGCCGTTGTGATTTGCACGCGTCGGCCACCGTACGATAGCCTTGTGTTCAGGGCTGAAAATTAACACACCAAAAAAAACAAAAAACACACCAAAAAAATGTCCATTTAGCGACTAAATTTCGGAGGCTATCCGCCACGCTGGCGGGTAAATGTTTGTACCAATAGAGTCATGTAATAAATTATGCGTGCGATGTCGCCACATCCATGCCATAGACCGGCGTTCTGTTTGTTGTGTGTTGCACTTAAATAGCTCCCCCCGCTGCACCATCCTGTCTCAGGGCTTCCATAGCATATCAAGCCACTGTTTCTCAGAAGGGATGTCTTTGATCGCTTGTCATGTAGTTTATAAGCTCTGAAGACGGTACTGGTTCCTCCTTGACTGACTTCACTGGTCATCCAGCTTTAGCTCCATCCAGGTTTAACTTTACATTATAGCAGGCTGTGAATATGTTACAGTATGTATTTTGTTCATAAACACATAAAGACCATGAGGTTAAGGCTTGGATCATTTATATCTCATATTTGTGTAGGGTTAGGTAGTTATGGATAATTAGGGCCCGAGCACTGGCGGTGCGAGGCCCTATTGAAACTCGAAGGATTATTATTATTCTTCTCCTTCTTCTCCTTCTTCTTCTCCTTTACTCCAAACAAATGCCTTTTAGGCGGCCTGAACATCGATGAAAACGGATGAAACTTTGCAGATACGTCAGTCCCGGTGAAAAATTTGATAATTCATGGGTGACGGAAATGGGCGTGGCAAAACGGCTCAAGAGCGCCCCCTGGAAAGTTTAAAATGGCGAGCCCCACCTTTCAGTTTGATGTAGGCTAACGAAATTCGGTGGGCATATGTATTTCATCGAGCCACACTTAAATGTCTCTTGGAGCTATACCCAACATGCAACAGGAAGTCCGCCATTTTGCTCTTAATGTGCCATTTTGTCCTTGTTTTGACCATTTCCATGCCTCGTACTTCGACGAACTCCTCCTACAGATTTCATCCGATCAACTTCATATCGGGTCAGCTTCATCTTAAGACCTTTGTGATCAAAAGTTATCAAAAAAATTGAGTTTTCACCAAACACCCTTGCCGTGGCGCCCTGCCAAAGTTTGACATTTCGCCATAAAACACGAAGTCCTCATAACTCCTCCATACATTATCCAATTTGTCCGATATATCTCACGCTTCATGACGGTTCTGTCCTGAACACATCTATGTGTCAGTATTGCGTCATACTTATAGCGCCACCTATTGGTGAAACAGGAAGTCCTCATAACTCCTCCATACATTATCCAATTTGTCCGATATATCTCACGCTTCATGACGGTTCTGTCCTGAACACATCTATGTGTCAGTATTGCGTCATACTTATAGCGCCACCTATTGGTGAAACAGGAAGTCCTCATAACTCCTCCATACATTATCCAATTTGTCCGATATATCTCACGCTTCATGACGGTTCTGTCCTGAACACATCTATGTTTCAGTATTGCGTCATACTTATAGCGCCACCTATTGGTGAAACAGGAAGTCCTCATAACTCCTCCATACATTATCCAATTCGTCCGATATATCTCACGCTTCATGAAGGTTCTGTCCTGAACACATCTATGTGTCAGTTTTGCGTCATACTTATAGCGCCACCTATTGGTGAAACAGGAAGTCCTCATAACTCCTACATACATTATCCAATTCGTCCGATATATCTCACGCTTCATGAAGGTTCTGTCCTGAACACATCTATGTGTCAGTATTGCGTCATACTTATAGCGCCACCTATTGGTGAAACAGGAAGTCCTCATAACTCCTCCATACATTATCCGATTTGTCCGATATATCTCACGCTTCATGACGGTTCTGTCCTGAACACATCTATGTGTCAGTATTGCGTCATACTTATAGCGCCACCTATTGGTGAAACAGGAAGTCCTCATAACTCCTCCATACATTATCCGATTTGTCCGATATATCTCACGCTTCATGACGGTTCTGTCCTGAACACATCTATGTGTCAGTATTGCGTCATACTTATAGCGCCACCTATTGGTGAAACAGGAAGTCCTCATAACTCCTCCATAAATGATCCGATTTGTCCGATTTATCTCACGCTTCATGACGGTTCTGTCCTGAACACATCTATGTGTCAGTATTGCGTCATACTTATAGCGCCACCTATTGGTGAAACAGGAAGTCCTCATAACTCCTGCATACATCATCCGATTTGCACCAAATTGCTGACGCTTCATGAAGGTCACCTTCTGAACACATCTATGCGTCGGTATTGAGTTACACTTACAGCGCCACCTACTGGTGAAACAGGAAGAACTCATAACTCCTACATACATTATCCGATTTACTCCAAATTGCTCATGCTTGATGAAGGTCGCATCTTGAACACATCTGTAGGTCAGTATTGCGTCATACCTACAGCGCCACCTACTGCTTACAGGAAGTCCTCATAACTCCTACATACTTTGTCCGATTTACACAACATTTCTCACGCTTCATCAAGGTACTGTCCTGAACACATCTATGCATCGGTATTGAGTCACGCTTAGAGCGCCACCTACTGGTGACAGGAAGTTTCTGTCAGTACTGGACACCGAAATAGCACACCCTTTAACGGCGCCACACCCCGACCCGCGTGGGGTGCGAGGGCCCGCTCACTGCTGCTCGCAGCACTAGTTAGGGCCCGAGCACTGGCGGTGCGAGGCCCTATTGTATTTCGAAGGATTATTATTCTTCTACCTTCTACCTTCTCCTTCTTTACTCCAAACAAATGCCTTTTAGGCGGCCTGAACATCGATGAAAACGGATGAAACTTTGCAGATACGTCAGTCCCGGTGAAAAATTTGATAATTCATGGGTGACGGAAATGGGTGTGGCAAAACGGCTCAAGAGCGCCCCCTGGAAAGTTTAAAATGGCGAGCCCCACCTTTCAGTTTGATGTAGGCGAACGAAATTCGGTGGGCATATGTATTTCATCGAGCCACACTTAGATGTCTCTTGGAGCTATACCCAACATGCAACAGGAAGTCCGCCATTTTGATCTTAATGTGCCATTTTGTCCTTGTTTTGACCATTTCCATGCCTCGTACTTCGATGAACTCCTCCTACAGATTTCATCCGATCAACTTCATATCGGGTCAGCTTCATCTTAAGACCTTTGTGATCAAAAGTTATCAAAAAAATTTAGTTTTCACCAAACACCCTTGCCGTGGCGCCCCGCCAAAGTTTGACATTTCGCCATAAAACACGAAGTCCTCATAACTCCTACATACATTATCCAATTTGTCCGATATATCTCACGCTTCATGACGGTTCTGTCCTGAACACATCTATGTGTCAGTATTGCGTCATACTTATAGCGCCACCTATTGGTGAAACAGGAAGTCCTCATAACTCCTCCATACATTATCCAATTTGTCCGATATAGCTCACGCTTCATGACGGTTCTGTCCTGAACACATCTATGTGTCAGTATTGCGTCATACGTATAGCGCCACCTATTGGTGAAACAGGAAGTCCTCATAACTCCTGCATACATCATCCGATTTGCACCAAATTGCTGATGCTTCATGAAGGTGGCCTTCTGAACCCATCTATGTGTCGGTATTGAGTCACACTTACAGCGCCACCTACTGGTGAAACAGGAAGTCCTCATAACTCCTACATACTTTGTCCGATTTACACAACATTTCTCACGCTTCATCAAGGTACTGTCCTGAACACATCTATGCGTCGGTATTGAGTCACGCTTAGAGCGCCACCTACTGGTGACAGGAAGTTTCTGTCCGTACTGGACACCGAAATAGCACACCCTTAAACGGCGCCACACCCCGACCCGCGTGGGGTGCGAGGGCCCGCTCACTGCTGCTCGCAGCACTAGTTCTACACTGGTGTTGAGAGACTTTAAGATGTAATGCATCATCCCCGACATGGGCGGCAGCAGTGAGTAGGCTAAACAAAGCGGAGAGCGCCGATTCGCCGCTAGAAGAAGACACTCTATGCGCTGTGGATATAAAACATTTAAGTGTACAAATTTGCCTTTTATTTGAAAGGTGGGGGACTACAAACTGTAGCGACTTAGGATAAAAGGCTTTCATCTTTCCAACAATGTGTTTACTTTGGTGAGTAACGAAACGGTTTTGTCTGTAGACTCGGACGACCGGGCCGATGAAGCGCTTTCATAGGCAAATTGCATTGAGAGTAACAGGGCGTTATCTGTATAGATATCGCCCTGGACCAGGTCTAGTTTATCGAGAAGGGTATCTCTGCAGGCCCGGAGACTTCGAGGGGGCGGGTCAACTGTCAATCAATTTCTACTTTGGCCAATCAGAGGCTGACAATCGTCTTGTCAATCAAAAACTAATCTCGCCTGAAACGGTTGTCAATCACTTTTTATTTGGCGAATCGCCTTTCTCTTAGAAGGGGTGTGAGACGCAAAGCTAATTTGTCATTAATAAGTGTCAGCTGCGGACGATCAAGCGAACATATTGGACGTCTTTCGAGGTAAGGGAGATTGACACAAGTAACATAACAATAAGCAGTTATTTTAACGTATTTTCAATTAGTTATAACATTGACAGCGCCTAAATGCTCACATTTAAGAACGTAGACGAAGATGCTGAGATGCCTTTACGTTAGCTAAATAGCTAGTTAGTGTATACATCCATGATCCTAGCCGTCACAACGTGGCTAGCTAGGTGTAGGCTATTCTTGACCCAATTTAACATTAGCAAAGCGGTGTACCTGCGCACATGCACAAACAGAGCAGTGCTTCTACAAAGAAATCTATCATATTTATTTTCTCATGTAAACACTGGGCGTTTGGTGTTGCCAAGCAATTAGGCTCTTTGCACAAGCTCCACTACTTCCTGAAATTCTACAGGCATCCTTATTTCCTGTCCTATACCATTGGATGGAAGTTATTAATCAGGTGTGCCGCTGATATAGATAAACAAATAGACAGGTAGGTGTGTATATATATATATACACCGTATGCATGATTATGTTCTGTTAAAAATATATAATTTGTTGACAGGAAACCAAGAGGTACAAGAGAGTGGAAGAGAGGGAACAGGAGGAGAGGACATAGAGATGAGAGGTGAGATACCTGATGTTAGCCAAAGAGACACTACATTAATTAGATCCTGGCAAGTTTAAAAAATAATGTGGATGGATGGATGGGTGGGTGGGGGTGTGTGTGTTTATAGATTATGTTTTGTTAATTTGTGGACAGGAGATGAAAATGGACACCACAGTGGAGGAGAGGTGACAGGAGGAGACCAACATGGACACCACAGTGGAGGAGAGGTGACAGGAGGAGACCAGCATGGACAAAAGACAGGAGGAGAGGTGACAGGAGGAGACCAACATGGACACCACAGTGGAAGAGAGGTGACAGGAGGAGACCAACATGGACACCACAGTGGAAGAGAGGTGACAGGAGGAGACCAACATGGACAAGAGTGGAAGAGAGGTGACAGGAGGAGACCAACATGGACACCACAGTGGAAAAGCGGTGACAGGAGGAGACCAACATGGACATCAGAGTGGAGGAGGCCAGGCTGGGAGAGAGGTGACAGGAGGAGCTAGTCTCATGTTTCTAATAGATGGTGTGTTCTCATCAACATTCACTTAAGTTGTGTCCTCTCTGGATGACCTCCACTGCTCTCAGTTAAAGATGATATTAATCCAATATGATGCGTGGTGTTCTTTATAGATCTAGCCTCTTCATTTTGCTCTCAAAGTGCACCAGATTGAAGCACCACAACTAAATGACCTCGGTATTACAAAAATCCTGCGTACAGCCCTGGTCCTGAATGTTTGAGGGCAGATGATGACCTCCTTCTAATCAAGGAGCAGGTGTTCATAACTCTGTCTGCATCACTACACTGTGGTGACATTTTGGTTGTACCGTCTGATCACAACACTAAGAGTTCTAATCTAATTTTTTAACCTATCTGTCTACATGTCTGTCTGTCCATCTCTATCTTTCATTGTCTGCCCCTGTTTTATTATTGTATCTGAGGCTTCACGTTTGGTGATGGGACCTCAGTGGGTGAGAACAGACATGCTGAATAGACATAAAGATCTAGGCATGGGCAGCATCTTTCCATCCATTTAAAAATAAATATGTATTATTTTATGCCAACCTAGATTCAGTCTAGCCCTAACCTCTTAAGAGTGCAGGAAGTGTCGGCCAGCTGTGTCGTGTGTCTCCATTCTCAGCGTCAGTACATCGTTTGATGGTTCACCTGGGCCAGTAGACTAAGCAGAGCCTCGACCCAAACAAGGTGTCCTGAATGGTCTCCCAGGTCCGCCTTGTACAACGGAACTGTCAGGTCAGTGTTTCAGTGTGGTCTACAAGCTATTCAATAAAACCTGGAGAAAATTATCTGTATCTTGTCTTTACACTTACAGCACACATGCTGCACAAATGATAACCTTAATTGTATGACACTTGTTTTGTCAAATGCACAAGGGTATCTCTGACTTGGCTAGACTGTGGATGTGGTGACTAGTCCAGCTTGCCAGAAGGGTCTGGCCTGTGCCGGGAGGTCAGTACATTAGAACCCCCTTAGGCGGGCTGCATGTATCCTAGGTTCTCAAACTTATATTTGTGGTATAGAAGGTAGAACTTGCTTGGTTGATTATGTAAGTGTGTGTGTGTGGGGTGCTGTTGATTTTCCTCCACACATCTCTCAGCCATATGTTTCCCCTATGTGGATCTGAAAACAGTGATGGGGATTAAATTAGGTTGCTAAGAGAACTGCTAGTCACCAGAAGCATTCAAGAACATAACCCGTGCTGGAATACTAGTGTATGAACAAATCAATACAAGTAGAGCACATCTACTGACAGGCTGGCTGAATGACTAGAAGACTGACTTGGGACCTCCACTGAGGACATCCCAGTCCTGGCTATGGATCAGTAGTGATGCTCCCCTGCCCCTGTAGTCCAGGCATTTTATGACATAACCTTGAACAAATTGCAACAGAAATTATTTCAACTGTTGTAGTGTCATACATATGTTCTTTATAACATATCAGTTAGTCCCCCAAAATCCCAGTGGTGGAAAGTAATGAAAAATGCAGATGGAAGGTATGTGACAAATATACCAATTTCCAATTTTCGCCTATGTAAAAGAAAACGGTTTATGCATGTTTTCTTGTCTGATGTCCACACAACACTGTCCCCAATCAACCAGAAACTATATAGGATGCATCACAGTGCATATACAGAAATATATTTTTAATTCTATTGGCATTTGGTGAAGAGAAAAGGGGTGAATCTCACACATATTGCAACAGAAAATCTGACGTGTATTAATCAAATAGCTCAAGAGTCTAGAACCCTGGAGAGGACAGTCTACAACCCTGGAGAACAGTCTACAGCCCTGTAGAGAACAGTATAACCCTGGAGAACAGTCTACAGCCCTGTAGAGAACAGTAGAACCCTGGAGAGGACAGTCTGAGACGTAGAACCGTCCATAGCAGAGCAGCCAGGTGCTAGAGGGTCCACTTCAGATACCTGTGGGAGAAAATCACATGCGCGTGCGCGCGCACACACACACGATTAGAGGGTCCACTTCAGGAGAGAAGAGAACATGAGCAGGATGATAATAATAATAATAACTTGCATTCAACATCATCTTCATCATCACATGCCGCCTGATGTGAATTTGCACACCCTGATCCTTTACAGCTGCTACATGCAACAGAACACTCAAGGCCATGTTTCTTGCATGTGCACCTCAGGCTGTTGCAGTCTGTCTTGCAGGTGCATCTGATGATCTTAAGAAGTTCTTGTGGAGCTGGTGGTAAGTCTGTCTGGACAGGGACAAGCCTCCCATCATTCTCTTTCCACCCCCATTCTTGTGGCAGTTCATCTACAGGTCCCTTCCACTGTTGCACCTGGTAGTACACACGGAGACTCTGGTACTTTGCTGCTGCTGACGTTGGTGGTAGACTCTGTGGCTGTACATGAGAAGTGCTGGTAGCCACCTTCTCACAAAAGCGCTTGTATCTTAGACTGTCAAGTCCCTCCCCAGGCTTCCCATTGTACAGGCACAGCCAAGCATTCTCTCCTGCTGACACAATCTCTGCTCTAGAAGCTGACTATGAGTCAAACACTGTAGCTTGCTGATAGAACTCGCTGCTGGCTCTGAACTTCTTGAGGGGAGCTCCTTTCCCAATGCCATAAAGGCAGGACGTAGTGGCACACCCAGCTATAGCATGAATGAAGAGAATGTGAGTGCACACACTGGGACCTAGCTGCTGCTTGACGGACTTGATGTTCCAGATGCGTGGCTTCATGCTTTTCTTGGGCTCAAGTTTGAAGAAGAGGTCATGGGAGTTGAGGTTGGTGTGGTAGATGAGGACAAGCAGATCTGTATCATGTCACCAGGATGGGGGTGGAAAGAGAATGATGGGAGGCTTGTCCCTGTCCAGACGGACTTACCACCAGCTCCACAAGAACTTCTTAAGATCATCAGATGCACCTGCAAGACAGACTGCAGCAGCCTGAGGTGCACATGCAAGAAACATGGCCTTGAGTGTTCTGTTGCATGTAGCAGCTGTAAAGGATCAGGGTGTGCAAATTCACATCAGGCGGCATGTGATGATGAAGATGATGATGAATGCAAGTTATTATTATTATTATTATCATCCTGCTCATGTTCTGTTCTCTCCTGAAGTGGACCCTCTAATCATGTGTGTGTGTGTGTGTGTGTGTGCGCGCGCACGCGCGTGTGATTTTCTCCCACAGGTATCTGAGGTGGACCCTCTAGCATCTGGCTGCTCTGCTATGGACGGTTCTACGTCTCAGACTGTCCTCTCCAGGGTTCTACTGTTCTCTACAGGGCTGTAGACTGTCCTCTCCAGGGTTCTACTGTTCTCTACAGGGCTTTAGACTGTTCTCCAGGGTTGTAGACTGTCCTCTCCAGGGTTCTAGACTCTTGAGCTATTTGATTAATACACGTCAGATTTTCTGTTGCAATATGTGTGAGATTCACCCCTTTTCTCTTCACCAAATGCCAATAGAATTAAAAATATATTTCTGTATATGCACTGTGATGCATCCTATATAGTTTCTGGTTGATTGGGGACAGTGTTGTGTGGACATCAGACAAGAAAACATGCATAAACCTTTTTCTTTTACATAGGCGGAAATTGGAAATTGGTATATTTGTCACATCTGCATTTTTCATTACTTTCCACCACTGGGATTTTGGGGGACTTTTGTTTTGATATGTTATAAAGAACATATGTATGACACTAAAACAGTTGAAATAATTTCTGTTGCAATTTTTTCCATATTGACCCCTTTTGTCTCATAAAATACCTGGACTACTGGGCTAGTGTAGGCCATTGCTAGCCTCCATTACATTGATCATAAGCCTACTAAGAGAATACCAAGCAGAGTCTTGGTAAGGCTTTTATCATCATGATTTATTAAGTCTTTCAAGCTACATGATTTGCATTAAAAATATAATCCCTCTCACACACAGTCATGTAATCCAGTCAATCTAACTCCATAACAAATTGCATTAGGCCTACGTAACTAGCAAGCTAACTATAGCAAACGAAGTCAATGTAGATAGCTAGCTACGTTATTAATTAGCTTAGCTAGCTACGTTATTAATTAGCTTAGCTAGCTACGTAACTAGCAAACGAAGTCAATGTAAATAGCTAGAGAACTAGCAAACGAATTCAATGTAAATAGCTAGAGAACTAGCAAACGAAGTCAATGTAAATAGCTAGAGAACTAGCAAACGTAGTCAATGTAAATAGCTAGCGAACTAGCTATAGCGTCATTTCCAACAGGCCCTTAGAGAAAGGCGATTCGCCAAATAAAAAGTGATTGACAACCGTTCTTCCTTCTTCTTCCTTGGGTTTATGGCGGATCGCAAACAGCTTAAAGGTGCATACCGCCACCTACTGTACAAGAGTGTGCATCATCATGTCATCATAGTGCTTACAGACTACAGTCTGCCCCACAACCGTGTGCCACCCAAGAAAGTAAATAGAGCCTTCCTGCAGATTCCTACCCCCTCCCCCGCCGTGCCCAGTAAACCACTCAAAGTCCATTCCCGTCCTGCTTCTCTGACCTTATCCCGGAGTCTCTCTCTCTCTACTTCATAGTTGGGACAGTGCAATAGAACATGTTCAGTGTTTTCTGCAGCTCCACAGTGCCCACATGTATTACTCCCCCTTTTCCAAAGTACAAACAAGGTGCCGTTCAGTCCCGTGTGATCAAACCTGAGTCTAGCCATGACGATTTCCTCCCTCCTGTTCTGTGCAGTGTAGTTCTTCACCATAACTGACAACCGTTTCAGGCGAAATGAGTTTTTGATTGACAAGACGATTGTCAGCCTCTGATTGGCCAAAGTAAAAATTGATTGACAGTTTACCCGCCCCCTCGAAGTCTCCGGCCTGCAGAGATCCTTGGAGTTTATCTGATACTTGTAAATATGAGCGCCTCTCCTAAATAGGCCGACACCTATTTATTTTGACGGCGAAGTGAATGGAGGGTGAAAGGACTGTTGTCTGGCATGAGCGAGCATGCGACAACAGGACTGAAAGGGCTACTAGCCAGGTAGCTTTGGGTTTTGTCTAAAATAGCATTAGTGCTAGATAACTAACTTTAGCATAAAATAGCATAGTTAGACAACTTACCTTTAAGATCTCCTTCCGTCTGTGTAGAAGTGTTATCTGGATTGATAAGGATTTGATAGCTAGCATTAAGATTCAGAATGTTCATTGGTGAAGTAAGTTGGCACTAGCTAACATTAGCTGGCTAGCACAATTATTAACTTAATGTTACTCACAAGAAAGTTAGTTAGCTAACATTAGTCAATCACACTTTACCAGAACCACCTTCATCAGATAGTGAAGATGATTTAGATAAGCGGTTTACCTTGTTCGCCGGCCATGGTTTGTCTAACTTTCCAACGGCTGGAAATGTTTGAAAATTAGAATGGAAATGTCGTTAGCAGTTGGAACGTCAGTCACGAGCGAATTGTGCCCCGGTGTGGCGGACTCAAGTGAGTTTTCCAAACTATTTTGGTATTTGTGTCTTTACATGTCTCTCGTTAATACATTTGTATGACCTACCCGCTAGCCTATATTAAATGACAAAACCCTGATTCCTGCATCATAATTGTAGTTTTTTTGGGAAACTAATTTCGCAATGCACAGGCTATGTAAACTCTTCTAATGCACAACATGGGTCCTTTTTTTTATTAGGCTAGGCCTATCACAAATCATAATTTTCATTTTTCCTTTCTTACTTTATGAACAAAAATAGTTGTTGCATTACTAGCCTACATAAAATTACAGATATTACACATAAATGTACACTATGCAAGTGTGATTTTGAAAATAAAGGCATACTTTTGTTAAAGGTCCCCTATTATTGCATATTATGTCTCGGGTCCCAAAACAAGTTTATTTATTTATTTTATTTTAATGCAGAAAATACCACTTAGACTTCTAGCATAGGGTACATCTACCCCTCTGTTTCAGTCCTGAGTAGAGCCTGGTTTCCATTCACTGTCAAATTAAAATCCTGTCTAGAGCCTGCCGACTCCAAATTTGCATTTACCTTGAAGCAGTAAATTTGTTACAGTTAAAATGAAAATTATTGGCCCATGCAGCCAGATAGGCCGAACAACTGAAAGTAGAGATGCACTGATATGAAAACAATTGGCCAATAACCAATATTAACATTGCTGTTATAGCTGATAACCAATATTTATTGATGTCAATATGATCTGAATAAAAACAAGATTCTATGCTAATCAAATTTAATACATACTGAAACACTGTGAAGAAGTAATGTCTTTATTTCCAAAGCATTTGGAAAAGCCTGTAAATCATAGATTTACCGCATTGTTTCCTATCAACAACAACAACACAGCGGCAGCTAGACAGTAATAATCATCGGTTGCTCATAATTGGACCAGTTTTGCACATCAAACCGATACCGATAAAATATATATATAAAAAAAGACTAAGATCGGCCCATACCAATATGATTGCCGATATCGTGCATCCCTAAATTAATGTGCTGTGTTTCACAGGCCCCATAGTAACATTGGTTGGACCGTTTCACAGCTTTATGTCAATGACAATATTATCATTAGCATTAGTATTATTATTAGCAAATTACTAGGCCTGCCCCCGACTAAAGATTTTCCTGCTCGACTAGAAGTCCTCATTTCAAGCAACTAGTCGACTAGTCGTTCCTTTATTATTATGATTATTATTATTATACATATAACCTTACCATACACACGGAGCGAGCGGCAGCAGCCGCCTCAGCAAAGCGGTAGACAAAAGCAAAAGTAGCCCACATATTTCATTTTTCACAACAGCAGAGCGATCAGTGAAGAAATAAAAAATAAAGGGGAGCTACATGAGAACTCAATTTTCTGAGGTCAGAATGCAAACGAAAATGTAGCTGGCCTATTATAGGCTATACGCACATTTCTTAATAAGAGGCCGAACGAATGAGAACGATGAAAAGAATTAGGCCCGTTGGCTTCTCGCCAGGCCCGGCCTGTGCATTTCTGCCGCTCTAGGCGAAAAACAATTATGCCGCTCTCTATTAGCAACATAGGCCTACCATACCGACAACAACACAAAGGCCAATATAAAGCGAAAACCAGCAACAATACACAAACACCAATATGCCATACATATGCCTTATAGGTGCTCGGTGTCAACAATATTAGCTTCAGTATGCATGACGCAATATGCGGGATCCATACAAATAACACCAATGTCTGCATAATTGAGTTGGGGCCGCACCAGGGTGACTCCGCTCCCTGTGTTGACCAGGGCATAAGTGTCCTGGACTGGGTTGCACCAGTTTGTCTTATCTTGTGACTTAACCCAAGCATTTAGTCACGCCTAAACACTGACTAAACTCTTAGTTGCTACTAGTTAGTCGCATATTAGTTGGTGTCTAATTTCGGTTGCACCACGGCAATTTAGGCGTTGTCTTAACTAGTAACTACTAACTAGTTACTAAAAAATAGTCGTTGTATGACTGTGACGGCAGGATCCAAATAGCCAATCGGTAAGCAAGTAAAAATGTAAACAAGGAGGTTGATCGCCCTTACCCAGCCCTTACCAAGGAGCTTGGGCCGTGTCCGAATGTCCATATTACATACTATATAGTACATACTGCAACTCGCCTACTACATGCGATTTAGTACATACCTGTACTACTCCACGAAAACATGTTTAGTATGCGAGATAAATGTAGCATGCTTCACGAGTCATCCAGTGAAAGCGACGGGCTCCGGCTCGCATGTGCGATTTATGTTAGACTTACAACAATATTGAGCTAGCCAGGCATTTGAGTTGGTCATTCAACACAGGCTCGATCCTCACCTTTCTGTATAATCCCAACTGTGAAATGGATGTGATAATATTCCACAAAATATTCTTCCTTTGCCTCGTTTAGCACCAGCTGCAACACTCTCCTCCAAATTCATTATCTCCGTTAGCAAGGCTAACGTTGCACTCGGTAGCTTGTGCTTATTATTATTATTGGGGTTGGTGCTTGTGCAGTGGAGGGGTTCTTTTGGGGGAGTTAGCCGTTGGATTGTTATGCTTAAATGATCCTAGCCAGCTAGTTCCCAAGCTTGTTTGATAACCTTCTTTGATTCAGACATACCGTAGGCTGCCTGGTACAGTCCACTGACCAGTTGCTTGTTAACTATGAGGCAGGATCCCAGCCGACCGTTGCATCCCCCAAACCCGCAACGGAGGGTTATCAACTCGGCTGGGACTCCCCCCCCCTCATCGCTAACCAGCAACTGAGCCAATTGAGCTAAAGGTGGTTAGCTAGCTCGATCGTGAAATTACTCAAACTCAAACACCAATAAGCACACCGGTGCCAATAGTTAGCTTAATCTTGATATAACTAAGACATCTGCTAAAAAAAATTTTTTTTCCACCGACAGATTTAGCTACAATGTTTCAGCCCACCTCCGTCCTAATAGCAGAGTTGAAGACGCTTCCTCGCACTAGTCATCACTTACACCACCTCCCAGGGTGGTGTAAATATTTAGTTGTTACTAGGAACTAGTCGTGAGTGGTGCAACCCATTTAAATTTAGTAGTGACCAAATCTCGAGTTAGTCAACACTTAGGCTATGACTAGGCCTAGTCACCACTTAGTAATGACTGGTGCAACCGGCTCCTGGTAAAGTTTGGGCTAAATATCTTAATATGAACGTTTCTACAAATCAGTACCCAACCCCCATCTCCCCTCTCTGCCGTCTCTCTCCAGGTCCTCTGGACACAGAGATGCAGGTGGCGGCCCGGACCAGCACCGCCGACCCCGGCCTCAGGCAGTCCTTCACGGCGCTGCACGCCCAGGCCAGCTGCTCACCTGCCACGCCTCCTGCACCAAGCTGCTCAGGGTGCTTCTGGAGGACAGCTTCACTTCCGGAGCGCACCTGGACTACTATGACCTCTGACCTTTAGACCGCTCACCTCCACCACTACTATATGACCTGTAGACCGCTCACCTCCACTACTACTGTATGACCTCTGACCTGTAGACCGCTCACCTCCACTATGACCTGTAGACTGCTTACCTGACTACCACTACTATAACCTCTGACCTGTAGACCACTCACCCCAACTACTATGACCTCTGGCCTGTAGACCGCTCACCTGGACTACAATGACCTGTAGACCGCTCACCTGGACTACTATGACCTGTAGACCGTTCACCTGGACTACTATGACCTGTAGACCGTTTACTTAGACTACTATGACCTCTGACCTGTAGACCAGGAGGTACAAGACGGATGCTCTTCAGAAGCAGCGGTCTGAGTCAAGTCCATTTCTATTCACATTACGATTTACTCAGTACTTGGAGTGAAATTCTTTGAAGTCAGTTGAAATGTAATTCTTGAGTCCATGATTCCTCATGGATAATGTGCAATTTTGAATTTGTTGAGTTCGTTTTAATCCACTTCAAGTTTCAAGGTAATTCGGTTCGAATTGCCCATGCCTAAATACGCCACTGTTTATAACAAACTAAACCGGTTGAAAATCGGTTGAAAATTGAGCAAGCAACGGTTATTATAGTAGTACATGCATAGATAGGCAAGAGGGAGCAAACGGGAGCGGAACCCCGTCCCAAGATGGCGGCCGTGTGGCAACGCGTGTTTCATTGGTCAGAAGCGTAGGGCGAGTCATCTAGTGTTCTATATATATCTATGATTCAGCAAGCGGAACTACTTACGCTAGCTATTGTTATTGTTTATGTTGCTAGGCTACCTAGTTTGCGGAAGTTTACACGTATGTGCTGAGACTAAATAGTTATATGCTAAATATTTTTAAAAAGCCTTTCAGATGAACTACAATCTTACTTTATGGTGAATTATATGTCTGAACTGATCTGAACGCCAACTAACACCTCAGTGAGTTTCTTGTCTTGAGAGAAATTGAGAGTTTAACATGTTTTTTAATTATTTTTCACGGTGCCCACCCACATCCATTGTATGACCAAAACGGTGGTAGAGCAATTATCAGACTTTCTCAAGGTGCTAGTTTTGTCAACGTTTTGATCTGAACCATTGTATATGATCATAAGTAACCTTAAAACAGGGCTAAACATGCATTTTCCCTTTACTACTCCTTTAACCGCCAGAAGGAGCCTTTTCCCTCAATGTCACACACATCACCTTGTAACATCCTGGAAAACAAAATGAATCAAGCAAAACACACCACTGTACTGTACTGTAAACATGCTGTCATCTATCACTCAATCAGACTCCATACTCCATTATTAATCCATCTTTTAGATTTGTAAAGAAATTAGGACAGCCAGAGAGGGACAGGTGCTGAAAGCCTAATGAGAGTCATGTTCTACATGTTCACTGTATACAGAAGTGACAGTCCAATGGCTCCCTCTGCAGGCCAATGCACAAACAACAGCCCGACACAAATTCAATCGGTCACAGTCTTAGCATGATTCCTAGGGGTGTTTTTGAGATGCTTGATTTAACTACTAGCCCCCTGTTCCCCAATACTGTCAGTCATCATTTACTATAACAGAAACCTTGAATCAGTTTGAAACCACGGTGACACAGAGGAGGACGTCACATGAATGGATCATTTGAGAGAGCTCTGATTAAACTCTCATCAAAACAAGTGTTGGCGTTACTCATCTAGAGTATTTGTTTCTACTAAGTATTCCTTCAAAATTGATCCCTGTTTTATATACCCCTTTCAATGTCAATTCTATATTGGATGTCCATGTAGTCACTGCCTGCCTCCTAAAGCCTCTATCTCCCTGCATGGAGAGTGCTGACCTAGATGAGCGTTAAGGCTCTATAGTTCTGTACTGGTCCATGCTGCTCTCTCACTGTCCAGACGACAGGAGACATTTCATGGACAATAATGGAAAGCGCAGCAAGCGTAAGATATGTCATGAAGTCACATCCTGTCAGGAACTACTGCTACACCCAGCTAAGCTTAAAGGTCTTATAGGCAAGATTTTTATGTAGATTAATAATTTCTGAAAAATGATACTGTTGAATCTCTTTGTCTTTTATTATTGTCCTTGATTAGCTCTGCGTTGTGTTTTCTCGTTTCCAATAAAAGACTGACCCCCAATCTCTAGATATACCACACAGTCCAGTGACTCCTTTCTCAGGTGTTCCAAATGAATCTCTCCAACACGGGATTTGAGCCTCAGCAAAAGCGATTTATTCCAGAAGGTTTTACATACAAAAGACGATGGCATGCCTAATGGACAGTTGACCTCTGTATGCTATCTGAACCCAAATCAAAGCATTGCTCTCGTTGCAACGTTCTTATTTTTTCTCCGATAAGACTGTTTCTCTGGTCTCTTCTGTGGCCTTGCTTTGTCCCATTAACCTACGCCGCCTCGGCGCCCAGGCCTTTATCTCTAACCACAACAATGGTGTTTGGCCCAGAGTGTACCAGCCATGGGATGTCTTTATCTCATAAGTCTATGGAAGAGGGACACTTCTTACCGAAAACTCAAACCGACAGCCATACTCAGAGGTCAATCATCATAATTAGGAAATAGCTAACAGGATCATATTAAAAGGCATTTCTCTGAAAATCAACAATATTCAACAATACTGTACATCCACAGAGCTTTTAGAAAGGTGAGGGCGGAAAGTATTGCTTTTCCCCACAAAAAAATTATGGAGTCTGAATTTATTAATTTAAGAAATTTTAACGGGTTCAACAACAATGTCCTGTCTGGTTTGGTACGCCTCCAACAAGGCTTGTGAGCCAACAGTACTGATGTTGGTACTGTACCACATGGTATGGCGGGAAGCGGGAGCGATCAGGAGTCCTAATACTATTGTCTCACAAGCCTTACGAGAGTTTTTTATTTTTTAAATGTCTAGTCCACATCAAAATCATGACTATTGCACATTTAAACTCTGTAGAAGTGTCTCCCAACTTACCAAGTAGCTTACTGTCACCAGTGTGACATCTGAGGAAGTGACATGAGGAAGGTAGAAGCTGTTCCACCCCCATCTGAGGAAAGTCAGAGTGTCTCCCCAGATACTTTTCTGGGCAGACAATTGAGAGCATCCTGACTGGCAACATCACCGCCTGCTTGGTATGGGAGCAGCACCATGCAAGATGGAAATGCACTGCAGAGAGTGGAACACAGAATCAGAGCAGAGTGTATCACTGGGGAGACCCTCCCACAGCTCAAAGACAAAGCGGTGCAGGACCAGGGCCAGGAGAATCTTGAAGGACCCCAGCCACCTGGACAATGGCCTCTACTGCCGCTCAGATCAGGAAGGAGGTACAGTGTACTCAAAACCCACATGGAGAGGCTCAGAAGAAGCTTCGTACCTCAGACCATCAGGATCCTGAATGAGGAGACTGCCCACTGAACTCTGGACTCAAGTCAGTAGCTACACTCAGCACCACATGACTCTATCATATCCATACTCGGTAGAATATACAGTGCATCAGGAAAGTACTCGCACCCCTTAACTTTTACCACATTTTGTAATGTTGCAGCCTTATTCCAAAACTGATTAAATTCATTTTTCCTCATCAATCTACACAAGACCCCATAATACCCCATAATGACAAAGTACATTTGCAAAATGTCTAAAAACTTTTTTTCACTTTCTCATTATGGAGCATTGTGTGTAGATTGATGAGGGAGAATAATTTCATCCATTTTGGAATAAGGCTGTAACATAACAAAATGTGGAAAAAGTGAAGGGATGTGAGTACTTTCCGGATGCACTGTACACATCCACATTCTGTAAATATAAGAATGTATTTCACTGCTCTTTGTACTTGTATGATGTAACTTAGCATGTGACCAATAAACGACTTGATCTGATGCTTTCTCTTGATTTTGTTCCTTGACCAGATTCAACCATGAAGGTCAAAGTGTCAAATGTCTGCATGCAGCATTATGTAAGTTATGATAACACACACAAATAAAACAAGACACTAATCATGATGTTATTTTCAATGCTGGGTCGTGTCTGCCAACGAACGTGACTGTTTGATTCAAACCTGAAAAGTGCTATGGCTGTTCTGTTCATGACACAGCTGTTTACTGAACACACACACACAGTGATCAGCTTACCAGTTCTGTCAGGTTACTAAGTGAGAGTGTGTTAAGTTTACAACCAAAGCTGCTGCCTTTACAACTCTACTCAGGTGACAGACAGATGACCTGCTGCCCACTCAAAAACACCAGGGAACAGTCCATTGATCAAGGTCAGTCTGTTACAATAAATATAATCCACTCTTTTGGATGGCCCCATATCACATATTTTTATCAATAAGATAACAATTCTGCAAGTCCTACCCATTCTCATCGATCTACACCAAAGTGAACAATCTGTCTTGTAGCTCATATTATCTTCATCTTATCGTATTTTGGAGCTTATCTACTGGAGTACTCTGGAAGTGACTTCTGTTCTGAATTAGTTGGTGGGAAATATACTCATATGTGTTAGTTTGGAATCATTATACACTTCTTCCAAACCCAGTTATTGTAAGAAGCAATGTTAATTTTGACAGCAAATTTATATTTAGTTTTAGTCAGTCTTTTGACTAAAATGCTATTTAATTTTAGCCATATTTTAGTCATCTGAATTGTTTTTGTTTCTTTTTAGTTGACTAAATAGCGTTACGATTTTAATCAACTAAACCTACATTAGTCAAATGGGTTTAGTTAAAGTGTAATACATTATTTAACTATTTCTCTAGAATTTCCAAATTCATATACTCCTGGAGAAAACATCTATTAGACTGATGGACAAAGCTGCTGAATCACATGTCTATGCTCTCTCCCTGCCTGTGATCGGGTTTTTTCAGCATGAGGCACAACTTTTACAGAAATCTCAGAATTCTGATTGGATCTCTTCCCAAATCATCCATCCCTAACATTTTCATCTAGTTTTTATTTGTTGACGAAAATGTCAATATTTCATCATAGTTTTTGTCATAAATTTGTTTTTATTTAGTTATATTTCGTCATAGTTTTTGTCATAATTTTTTATTTATTTAGTTATCATCTTGTGATGATAACTAAATAAAGGTTGTTGACAAATAATTTTTGTCGACAAAATTAACACTGATGAGAGGTTTTTTATCTTGACCTCAAGAGTCCCATGCCAGACTGTCTACAGCACAGCTGTCCTGGACAAGCTGTTGGTGTAGCTACACTGTCTCTATGTGAGAGAGATAGAGACAGAGAACGAAAGACACAAAAGAGTGTTTTAACGAGTTCAATGGCCATCAGTATGTTTATTCTTACCCTCTCCATTTTGTGGACTTATTTTACAGTCTGTAGTTTTTTTGACAGATAGATCTTGTGCCTTAGTGTACAGACACACCAGCTGACCCTCAGCCTTCAATGACAGAGCAGCAAGCTACTGTGGGAATACCTCACTGTGAATCACCCTGAGTGCTGACTGAAACACTAGAATAACTCTCCCAGTGAAAAAAGGTTAAAAAAAATACAAAATGGAAAGTTGAATTAGATCCTTCAAATTACTGAATTCTATTTTTCACCCATTTGACCTCAAAAGGTGAACTATTCAGATTAAAACTAAGGAAATGTGACAGGAAGTGCTGTTACATTGTCAATGGAAACGAAAAAATAGTAACTTATCAGTCTTCACGAAACGGAAAATTTCTAAAGAGGAAAGAAAGAGAGAAAAGGAAAGAGAGGGGGAGAGAGACAGACAGAGAGAGGGGAGAGAGAGAGATTGGATTCTGTGATAAAGCTGAGCTAACAAATTGAACAAAAAGCACAGCTCTTGATAAGGTTGTGAATGAGCACTAATCACATGCCCCCCCTTCACTGGTGAGCTGTTTGATAAGGACTGAAGGCTGTACTTACCTATGCTACCTGCAGTTCTGAGAAATGACAAGAAACCAGGGCAGATGTGTTTGTAAAGCAGCGTCAGTGTTCTTTGATATGCAGGTGTGAGTTCTGTTGTGGTCAGACTCTGCAGTGGAAGAATGTTGGTTGTCTCCGTTTGTTGGAGGTGTAGGCCTGAATTGGAATACTCTATTCTCTTTTTTGTTTTTTTTGCCTTCTGGGCTACGTTGTGAAAATCACTAAGACAGTCCTAGGCTAAAGATGAAAAAGTACCCTGTCTGCATTTCTCTGAAGCTTTTCGGAGCTGCGGAGAAAATGAGAGACAGGAATTAGGACAGCCTTAGCTCCTCTCTCTCCAGTTAGCAGGCCTATTCTGCCTCTGTCGGAGCTGGGCATGGGCCCGGTACAGGATCCCATGCCCTCCCCAAATTCTGTCCTGTGTGGAGTGGCAGCGGAGCTATACACACTTATAGTAAAGAAACAGGGAAATGACAATGTTCCGAGAAAATATGTTAGTCACTTCTCATGAAGCCTGAACCGGAAATTAACCAATGACAAATAACAGTAGGGTTTCACTGTGTGTGTGGTAATTACAGAATTCACTTCTATAATTACACTCCCCCACACAATAATTGTCTGGTAAACATTATTTCTCTCTCTTTCTCTCTCTCTCCTTCTGTCTTCCCGACACTGATTTTTATGACAGACAGACTGTCAGGCACCTGACCTGACAAACTGTAACGTGTGTGTGGATGAGAGTGTATATAAGAGCAGAAGCCAGAAAGACATCTCTATCCATAACAGCTGGTTAGTAGACTTCGTACTGTACCTCAACCTCCACCACATGCTCACAGAAAGGTAAGCAGCAGCCACACCCACAATTTCCTGTAACCTTTAGGTGCATGGTTTCAATGAAGATTGGGAGAGACAGACAGGCAACAGACAGAGATGTATTAATAGAGAGAGAGATAGAGAGAGAGGGAGGTTTGAAATAATCAAAATAGAGAATCTTGAGAGAAAGCACTCGTGAGAAAGAAAAAGATCAGACAGAGAGACCTATCAGACAGAGAGACCTATCTCAAACCCTCGTATCTCTTCTTCCTTCGTTCTCTGCTCCTCCGTCTTTCCTTCTCTCCCAGGATGAAGCTGTTGGTTGTGGTCTCTGCCGTTCTGGCGGCGGTGAGCTCTGCCAGCCTGTCATTGGAGGATCTGGAGTTCCACGCCTGGAAGCTGAAGTTTGGTAAGAGAGCTTTACTCTAGCTTTCCTCTCAGAAAACAGAGCCAGAAATACAGAAGTTGTTGTTGTGGCTGTTAACTTTTTGAACAAAATTCTGGGAATTTTCAAAAGGGTAACATGGGTATTTGGGGAATTTATGGGAATTGTATGGAAATGTATAATAATATGACACACAAGCAAATAAGGCTTTTCAAACTTTCATTTAAGACTTTGTTCAGTGTTTGCACATGTACAGTACACATTCTTTCCCACGTTAATGGCTGGGGTGTATATTATAATGCTTCCACACCTATGAGGCTCAATGTATCATTGCCCTATGTTGAGAAATAGAGAATAGAGAAATTATTAAAAGCTGCCTACAATTGAAATAAAGCAGCAATTGAAATTATGTCTGTACTACCTTCATTATGCAACTATTTGGAAGTATGGATTTTTGATTTTTTGTATGGAACGGGTTATGCATCAACAGATGGCATGTATTGTTGGCTGCAAATCATAAATGCTTGATGTAGCTACAACACCAGCAGGCATAGACAACAACTACATCAAATTATTATCTATGTATATTATCATTACTGTTTTATACTATTATTAACAATGTACCTTTTTATACTATTATTAACAATTTACCTAAATCACGATGGCATGTGATCAAACAACCAATCGAAGCAGGAAGGGTGCTCTGTCTCAATGTCTCACAAGCATGTATGGATGATGATCGTGATCACCAATAGGCCCATTTCCCAGCAGCCATTTTGACGTCAAAGCAGGGTTTAGTGTATCACATCCTTTCCAGTGAGTCAGCATGCACAATGCCGCAGGTATGGTTACTGCCCCTTTTTGGTTGAACAACTTTGAATCTGAAGTTCTGCCCTAGTCCCGCCTCGTTTTCAACCAAAAAGGGGGGTGTCCGCATGCATGTACTTCCTATTTACTACAATTTGATGTCAAGGTGCTTGCAAAGTATTGCCGCCTATTTGAGCTTGCCGCCATTCAGATTTAAAGTTATTCACCCCACATGGGGCAGTAACCATATCTGTGGTATGAAAGTTCCTGGATGATTGCTCTGGTCTATACAACATGGCAGGAGGACAAGTTATGTGATTCAAACCAAAAGAACTTGGTATGGTTATTATAAAAACAAACAAAATTAAATAAAGACAAACTTAAAAAATGAGTTTCCAGCCCTTTGCAACTCTGTGTGAGTGTGGTTATGTACAGGATGTGTTTGTGTCTGTGTGTTAAGTGATAGTAGCAGTAGACTTAACAACTCAGAAAAACAGAGATCAGAAATCACTCAAAGATTTGCCAGTTGAGTAGACTAAGAACTCTTCTCATTCACCTGAAACACCCAATATCTCTGGCCGCTTGTGTGACCTGCCTGTGAGCCCCAGAGACGCTGACCCTGGTTGTCCTGTGTTTGTCTTCCACCCAAGGAAAGACCTACAGCTCCCCCACAGAGGAAGCCCATCGCAGGCTCGCGTGGATCTCCAACCGCAAACTGGTGCTGGTCCACAACATGCTGGCAGACCAGGGCATCAAGTCCTACCGCCTGGGCATGACCTACTTTGCCGACATGGTGGGTAGAACTCAGTAGAACCCAAGACAATGACCTCTGCCTGTCTCTGGAACATAAGGATGGGCTGATGCAGGTTTCCACCTTTTCAGAACGTTACTATGTCGACATGGTTGGTTATTATACTGCATAATATATGAGGATCTACTCACATCTGCCATATCAGATCAAGTACGGTCGAATATGTATGATTTGTTCCAAGACGACCAGTTACAGCTAGTTAAACAGCTAGTTATCATGGTGTCGTCTGAAGTGATTAATACACCGGCCTAAAATACCTGGGGCCGGTTGCACAAAACATCTTAAGTTTTCCCCTTAAGTATGACCCTTAAGTGTTAATTTCCCCTTAGTTAAGGGAATTACTTAAGGGTGTTGCACAGAATCCCTTACAAGGTTTCCTTAGCTAAGGAGAAACGTTAAGGATTTTCATACAAGGAAAGAGATTTTACAGCAGTAAAATTGTATTTTCCATGGTCACTATTGGTTTGCTTGCACGTGACCGGCTATCTGTCATAACACGACACTGGAACGTCCTGTGACGCTGTGAGGAAAAAAATGGACTGTCGATCAAATCTGTAAAGAAATATCAGTTGCTCCTAGAGTGTCTAATAGGTTCTCCCTGTCGCGGAACACTCTTCTTGGGACGCGATTTCCATCGTTTATGTTCATAAACGCAGCCATGGGACTTAGCTAAGGATGGGGTAGAGGTCCCTTACGTTTTTTCCCTTATTTTGCTTGCTAAGGTCTTTTGTGCAACACCTTAACAGACTTTAAGGGACTCCTTAAGTATTAGACCAAGATAAGTAGAAAACATTAAATACTTGAGGGACATCTTAAGGAAACCATAAGGGGAATACTTAAGGGTGTTTGTGCAACATATTTTATTTTAAGGAAACTTTAAGTCAGAACTTAAGGGAAATATTAACTTAAGGTGTTTTGTGCAACCGGCCCCTGTCCTCCTAAGACATCCTGTCACTCAAACCCTGACTGACCCCCCCACACATCCTCTCCCCCAGGACAACGAGGAGTACAGACGCACCATCTCCGAGGGCTGCCTGGGCTCCTTCAACTCCTCCGCCCCACGCAGAGGCTCCGCCTTCCTCCCACAGCCGCTGAGCCCCGCCCAGCTCCCCGACGCCGTGGACTGGCGGGATAAGGGCTACGTGACGGACGTCAAGGACCAGAAGCAGTGCGGGTCCTGCTGGGCTTTCAGCGCGGTGAGAGAGGGGGAGGGAGAGCATGATGGGAAAGAAGGAGAGAGAGGGAGAGAGAGGAGCAATTTGGGTCCTGCTGGGCTTTCAGCATGGTGAGAGAGGGGGATGAAAGAGAGGAGAGGAAGGAAAGAGGAGAGAGACAGGGAAAGAGTTCAAATAGAAAGTTATTTCCTCGAAGTGGGTAAGACAAACTGAAAATGGTCAAAGGTGTCTTACTCTTCCTACTTCCTCCCCCATCCCATCATCTCTACCCCTCCGCCCGCCCCCTCCCTTTTTCTCTCCCATATCCCTTACCCCCTCTCCCTTACTCGCCCAGACGGGCTCTCTGGAGGGCCAGACGTTCAGGAAGACCCAGAAGCTGGTGTCTCTGAGCGAGCAGCAGCTGGTGGACTGCTCGGGTAGCTATGGTAACATGGGCTGCGGGGGCGGGCTCATGGACCAGGCCTTTCAGTACATCAAGGCCAACGGAGGCCTGGACACTGAGGACTCATACCCCTATGAGGCTCAGGTGGGTTGTAGGAGGCACGCACACACACAAACACACACACTCACATACACAGTAGCACACACTGACATCTAGCTGTGAAACATCACAGCTTCACAGCAAAGCACTCATACACACACACACACACTCATATATACAGTACACAAACACACTCACACACCATACATACACACACACACACACACACACAGTACATGTATCATGTTAGCAGTAGCACCACACTGGCATCTATTGTAGCTGTGAAACATCACAGCTTCACAGCAATGGTCAACACATCTAGGACTCCAGGATCTGGCACGGAATACACACAGTTTTAATGTAACTCTCACAAACCAGCAACAAGCTTGAAGTGGCCGGATACAATTCTGACCAATTACTATCAATGGCAATGATAAAAAAATATCACTCCTCAACAGTTATCAATAAAACACAACGTCAGTCCTCAGTAACACTGGCGTCCACCTGACAGGATTTGGAGTGCCGTTACAACCCCAACACCGTCGGTGCCACCTGTACCGGCTACATAGACCTCCCGCCCGGTGAAGAGAATATCCTCCTGCATGCCGTGGCAACCGTGGGACCCGTGTCTGTCGCCATTGACGCCGGACACTCCTCTTTCCAGCTGTACAAGTCAGGTCAGAAATACAGACACCTCGGCATGAACAATACAGCTACAGTTGTTGTCTTTTGGCTTTGTTCTGATATCCACTGTACACACAAACTCCCACCAGTCACGGAACATCGTTCGTCATAACTATTTCAAAGAGGTTGAGAGTACAGCTGAAGTTGACATCCACATGATGCCATGTGTCATAAATGAGTCTCTCACTCACAGTGCCTCTTAACATTTTCACGAGACATGATCATGGCTATCGTCTAACACTGCATAGTCCATATATACAGTACTACTGTATATGGGGTTTGAGCGAGTGCTTGTTGGGTCTCGTCCCAGGTGTGTATGACGAGCCAGACTGCAGCAGCTCTGAGTTGGACCATGGTGTTCTGGCTGTGGGCTATGGCTCTGACAGTGGACAGGACTACTGGCTGGTCAAGAACAGGTAAACACACACACACACACACACTAATACAGTATCTTTTGATTCTGACAATGAAAAACTAAACGTGTGTGTGTGTGTGTCTCTAGCTGGGGTCTGGACTGGGGAGACAAGGGCTACATCATGATGACGAGGAACAAGCACAACCAGTGTGGCATCGCCACGGCAGCCAGCTACCCCCTGGTCTGAGGGTGAGTCTGGGGGACACTTTGGGTGCGCTTGATATAACTGGACCCAGCAAAACGACGCCAGAGGAACAGCTCCAATAATGGCAACTCTGACATAAATTGAATGTGCCTAATGTATTGTCAGGTACTCTCTGAGCAGATAAGTTTGTGAGCTGACTGTGTGTTATGTCTGGTGTGTGCACGCAGGACCTGCAGGAGATAATCATGAAGACCTGCAGCGGAGATAACGCACACACGGTTAGAGACATAATTGAATGTAATTCCCTAGAAGTTATGAATTATTAGATGCAGGCATTCTTTCCTAGTAAGGTCACCTTACCTCCATAAAACGGTTCTATGCACTGAAGCCTGTTAAGGCTAAGATACTGTACTGTAAGCTTTATGAATATATAAATGTAAAAATGTCAACTATTTACATTTGAGAATAAATAATTTCTTTATGCACATTTGCTGTTGAGTGTGTGTAGGTACACAAATAAGTACTGCAGATGACATCAGTTCACGTGAAGTGTTTCATTTCTGTCTTGATGGTTTGAACTGTGAAGATGCATGAAAGGGGATTCATAAAAGGTCTTACTTATACCTTGCAGCTTTCCTGTTTTCAGGCTGCGTCTAACCATGTCAGGAGGGCCACGTCAGGTTTCATTGTGGCCATGGGTCAAATATGATAAGACAATACTTAATATTTCCATACTTCACAGAGTATGAGTGCTGATCTGAGACCAGTTGTAGTGGCATGGAAACTGAAGTGAGTATGGAGTCAGCTGTTCATACACAGTGACTTCTTCTTCTTCGTAGTTTGGGTGAGTTGCTACGTCCTCTCCTCCCAGACTTGGGGCTGAGGGGCTATTCTTTTACCACCCCGAGCCTGGGTGAGGGGGTCACCCGGGATATATCCGGGCACAACTCCAGAAGCCACGTCACCGTTTCGTCATCCACGACCGTCAGTCCACGCATTCTGTTGGGTGTCCGATATATCGGACAGTCCTAAATGACGTGGTCTGGGGTTTGTTTCTCGGGGCCACACTCCGCACAGGATGCCAAGCCATTTGTGCATCGATGAGCGGAAGCGTCTAACTAATAAATGATAATAAAATGTAGCCTATTTAAAGCACATTACATGTCATACAGCCTGCTTTACATGAAAGAACAAAAAAACTAAACAAAACCAAAGAATTAAAGTAGCAAAAGGACTACAGTAATATCCTAATTAATTAATTAATTTATCTTTTACTTGCCACTGTCAATCTCAGGTAAGGTAGGAAAAAAGTCTGCATGCCCCTTTTCTTTAGAAATTCTCCTTTCCAGGAAATTAAGTAGGCTATTTCTTTCTCTTCGAACTCTAATTTCTCTCTACACTGAGGATGACGAGCAGCTCTCCGCGTGCTTGTAACCATGGAAACGATGTGGCGCAGTTCTATTGTTTTCCGGGTGGAAACAGTAGTGTTGCGTGCAGCAGACGTGCGTTCGAGATGAGCCAGTGCTGCGCAGAATCGATCAGCGGTAGTCAGCGCACAGTGCATGCCGGTTAGTTTTCTGTCCGAGGTGGACCCGACCATAGACATTATAAAGAAGTAGACTGGCCATTGTGCTGTAGAATTCCAATGGACTCACGTCCGACGTGGCAGCCATCTTGTGCAGGGCATCCCACTATGTGACGTCAATGATCCCACAGATTCACTGTGTATATTTGAAATGGTAGACGTTATATCATCTGGGAGAAAGTCCCTGTAATTGTGCATAAGTGGCATTTCCTATCACTGGGATTAGCTGGAATGCTTGTATATTTATATTGTGACAAAAAATGTTTTTTATTGTGACTTGCCAAGAGATTATAGATGCAGCCCCCCCCCTCCCCTGCCAGTATACTGTTAAGGTCTACTCTGTATCTGGTGGATTCTCCAGGGTTCCCACTCATTTTTACCAATAAAAATTACAACTTTCCCATGATTTTTCCATAACGTCTTGATGACCATGGGAACCCTGATTCTCACTAGCATCAGTATCAACTAGAAAAACCACGTAGCGGCTAAATGCCTCCGCCCAACATTGCAAGTTGCAGTTAACATTCAGTTGGTCTTGAGAGAGGGCCCCTGTGTTGATGTGGATGGTGCTTGTGTACGCTAGCTTGCTGGTATTCTAGCTGTAACGCTAGCTAACACTAATGCTAGCTAGTGTAGTATATTTTTATACTGTACCATACTGTATTACATCAATACATTTGTATTACTCTCATGTAGTAATCAGTTTATTAAGAATAATGAATAAACTTCACTTTAGGTAGAACTGTGTTATCATAAGTAGTTTAACAGGTTAGTTACAACATATGTCCTGTCCTGAGTAAACATTCCTTTGTCCCTGAGTCAATAAGATAACACCTCTGAAGTCAGTTAGCCTACAGTTGTAACGTGATCCTAGGAGGACACAGGAAGAACCCAAAATAGCCCCATGTCCGAGGGGGGCAGAACACCAGTTGACCGTTTGTGACCATGTTTATATCTCTGGTATGCAAATGTGTTTGTCATGTGAGACCTGGCCTGAAGCCAGGACATATAAACTCGGCCCCACCTTGTGAACCTTAGTAATGCAGAAGATTTGACCCCGTGAGGCTTGCTCAATAAATTGTTGATTTGACCGCATTTTTCTCCTGAAGTAAATAAGACTCAAAGTTGTGCATCTGAAATATACGACATTTCTGGCGACGGGGATGGGATAGCTAAAACAGCAAAGTTCAAGACGACGGATTTGTTGCATCATTCGACAAGATTCACAACCAAAGCTAACTTCCCTGAGGACGCTCGGAGAAGAACCACGAGTTGGGAAGCGACTTCCGATGTTCTGTGAGGTATAGAACTTAATTGTCTTGACAGTCAAATTTGCTGTTGCTATAAAGAACTTCCGATAAATGAGAATAAGTTAAATTGTTTAATTAAGACGCATAGTTTGCGCTGACTTGTAAGTTCAGGTCTAGAAACTGATAAAAGACATAAGTTTGTGTGAGATCTGTTCAAAAGACAACGCACATTTGATGGTGCGTGGTTTGTTATGTTCAGGTTTGAAAAGACGCATAAGTTTGCGCAAGTTTAGTGAAGACTTGAGCTTAGTGAAGTTCAATGTCTATAAAGAAAGCCGGTTAAATGAAATGCATAAGTTTGCATATTAGTGTAGAGAAAAGGAAATTGAGTCCTGCGTGTGTCTATCGTTCAAATGTGTCTGGCCGTCTGCTACGTTCTGTGTCTTTCATGTTCCCTGTAACTGTCTAGTAGGTCCATTGTATATTTGAGATGTAGATATATATTTGATACATAGATATATATGTTTAATGTAGATACTATTTGTTGAATATTTCTCTGTAGTCATAAGAACCTGGATGTGTGAGGGAAGGGTGTTCTCTCTCTCTCTCTCTCTCTCTCTCTCTCACTCTCCCACATGAGTGGCTATGCGTGTGTGCTCTTTGATCTTTTGTGTGTGGAGACACATGGGCTGTGTCGGTGTGAGAGGAGAGCCTGTGGAGAACGTGTGTTGCGTCTTTTGTGTCTTGAGTAAAGTTGAGGTTGTGTGTTTGTTGGTTGGATCCATTGTATGTTTGAAAGTTGAGTTAAAGAGAATACTAATTTGCTGGCATTTCTGTTTAACTGTCCTCTATGGGTGAGGCCGCATGTCCGTTCATGCAGCTAAATTCCTAGCCCTCATAAAACACAGCTGGCTGTGAGAGGGGGGGTCAGTGAAACGCGTTCACTGGCATATTAAGGGGGGTTGTGCTGTCTTGTGCGGACGGAGTGAAGTCACTCAACTGTCTCTCTCTCTATCTGTCTCTCTCTCTTTTTCTCATTCCTTTCTCTTTCCTGTCTTTAGAAAATAGGGAAAGTTAATTCATCCAGTGGGTCGTGCGGTGTATGGGACGACTGGATTAGGTTAATTATTAATTAATAAACTCATAAGTGGATGCTGAATCTGGGCCAGGTGGGCACTTTCAGGGATATTGGTGTCTACCAATCAATGCTGATAACCAGCACTCAAACCCTAGCAGCAATCCACTAGTCAATCATACCCTTTTATTACTTAAACCGTTCTCAATCCTTTAATAAATTGAGAATGGTGTAGCGTTAGCCATACTTTAGGGATATGAAGAAATCTTTCATCCTTCTCACCTGTTGTCCAATGTCGCCCACTAGTGGTTGTTATAAGTATATCACAGTTATAATATATTAGGTTGTCTAGTGCTGCCATCTAGTGTTTACTATCATACATGACAGTCTTTTGATTTTTAGAATAATGGGTTGTTAATAGCAAATTATTTTTAATTAGGGCCCGAGCACTGGCGGTGCGAGGCCCTATTGAAACTCGAAGGATTATTATTCTTCTCCTTCTCCTTCTTCTTTACTCCAAACAAATGCCTTTTAGGCGGCCTGAACATCGATGAAAACGGATGAAACTTTGCAGATACGTCAGTCCCGGTGAAAAATTTGATAATTCATGGGTGACGGAACTGGGCGTGGCAAAACGGCTCAAGAGCGCCCCCTGGAAAATCTAAAATGGCGAGCCCCACCTTTCAGTTTGATGTAGGCGAACGAAATTCGGAGGGCATATGTAGTTCATCGAGACGCACTAAAATGTCTCTTGGAGCTATACCCAACATGCAACAGGAAGGCCGCCATTTTGCTTTTAATGTGGCATTTTGTCCTTGTTTTGACCATTTCCATGCCTCGTACTTCGACGAACTCCTCCTACAGATTTCATCCGATCAACTTCATATCGGGTCAGCTTCATCTTAAGACCTTTGTGATCAAAAGTTATCAAAAAAATTGAGTTTTCACCAAACACCCTTGCCGTGGCGCCCCGCCAAAGTTTGACATTTCGCCATAAAACACGAAGTCCTCATAACTCCTACATACATTATCCAATTTGTCCGATATATCTCACGCTTCATGACGGTTCTGTCCTGAACACATCTCTGTGTCAGTATTGCGTCATACTTATAGCGCCACCTATTGGTGAAACAGGAAGTCCTCATAACTCCTCCATACATTATCCAATTCGTCCGATATATCTCACGCTTCATGAAGGTTCTGTCCTGAACACATCTATGTGTCAGTATTGCGTCATACTTATAGCGCCACCTATTGGTAAAACAGGAAGTCCTCATAACTCCTCCATACATTATCCGATTTGTCCGATATATCTCACGCTTCATGACGGTTCTGTCCTGAACACATCTATGTGTCAGTATTGCGTCATACTTGTAGCGCCACCTATTGGTGAAACAGGAAGTCCTCATAACTCCTCCATACATTATCCGATTTGTCCGATTTATCTCACGCTTCATGACGGTTCTGTCCTGAACACATCTATGTGTCAGTATTGCGTCATACTTATAGCGCCACCTATTGGTGAAACAGGAAGTCCTCATAACTCCTCCATACATTATCCAATTTGTCCGATATACCTCACGCTTCATGACGGTTCTGTCCTGAACACATCTATGTGTCAGTATTGTGTCATACTTATAGCGCCACCTATTGGTGAAACAGGAAGTCCTCATAACTCCTCCATACATTATCCAATTTGTCCTATATATCTCACGCTTCATGACGGTTCTGTCCTGAACACATCTATGTGTCAGTATTGCGTCATACTTATAGCGCCACCTATTGGTGAAACAGGAAGTCCTCATAACTCCTACATACATTATCCAATTTGTCCCATATATCTCACGCTTCATGACGGTTCTGTCCTGAACACATCTATGTTTCAGTATTGCGTCATACTTATAGCGCCACCTATTGGTGAAACAGGAAGTCCTCATAACTCCTCCGTACATTATCCAATTTGTCCGATATAGCTCACGCTTCATGACGGTTCTGTCCTGAACACATCTATGTGTCAGTATTGCGTCATACGTATAGCGCCACCTATTGGTGAAACAGGAAGTCCTCATAACTCCTGCATACATCATCCGATTTGCACCAAATTGCTGACGCTTCATGAAGGTGGCCTTCTGAACCCATCTATGTGTCGGTATTGAGTCACACTTACAGCGCCACCTACTGGTGAAACAGGAAGTCCTCATAACTCCTCCATACGTTATCAGATTTACTCAACATTTCTCACGCTTCATCAAGGTACCGTCCTGAACACATCTATGCTTCGGTATTGAGTCACGCCTAGAGCGCCACCTACTGGTGACAGGAAGTTTCTCTCAGTACTGCACACAGCCTATACATATAGCACAGCCTTTAACGGCGCAGCATCCCGACACGCGTGGGGTGCGAGGGCCCGCTCACTGCTGCTCGCAGCACTAGTTATCATTGCTTTGTGATTAATTGTTCTTTCCCCTTTGAGTAAATCTGTTTGCAGTTATATCCGGAATAGTTTTTGTCCTTACCAGTCACCAATCCCAGACCATCCATCCATCCATCTTAGAGGGACTTCTTTGCAAAAACCATCCATCACCTGCTTGAAAAGTAAGCTTGAATTGCTGATTAATGCTCATTGATTGAAGTAGATTGGCCATCTGATTTAATTGTTTTGAGTTGTTGATATGCATTTGAGGCTTGGTGTTTTATGATAAGGTGATTGATTGGTTTGGTTACTTGATTTGATATTAAGGATAAATGGTTAGTTCATTAATTGATTAATTCTACAATATTTTATTGATTACTTGATTAATTATTTATAGTTATTCAACTTTTTATTATTATAAGTATTATATATATAATAATTCTACTTGATACTGGATATAAGTGGTTTTGATGGTGTTTAATTGTTAAATGGATGTAGATGGTTTGGTGTTGAGATTTGGTTCTTGAGTGATTAATGGTCTGTTTGATATCTGGTTCAGAGGTGTCTTGGTTTTTGATAGAATAAGCATTGGTTTAAGGGTTTGCTTTAGTAGAGAGGTATATACATACATACATATATTACACTTTGCATATTGTGTGTGTGTGGAGTGAAAGGATTGTGAGTGGACGGACAGTAGGACTCAACTTGCGGATAGGTAAAGTGGTGTGGACATTTCAGTGTCTACATCAAATCTTTTTTATTTTAATTTATTCTTTTCTGGCATACAGCGGTTAATGAGGGGATTGTCCTCTGGTGCACAATACCCTAAGCTTGTGTCAAATCAAGCCTTGTGGTTTTTAATTTGTAAAAATTGTGTGTTTAAATGGGACCGATTGCTCCCTGTGCTGAAGACTAGGGTTGAGTTGAGCAAGATTAGATCTGGTTAGGAAGTTTAGTCAGAGCAAGAAGAGTCCCATGTCCGTGAGTGATTGAGTGTTCATTTCTTTATTAATTACATAATTGATAAAGCTTCATTTTAATAGTGTTAGATTCTTAAGAGGTTTATTCATAGTTTGAATTGTTAACAGTTTATCAATATGTGAGGATTTTAAACAGTCTTGACACTGTTCAGTAAAGTGGTAATCATCGCTCAAATCGAAATAAAGGAAGTCAACAGTACGACGGACAAGCTGCAGAGTGAAATTGATGCTCTGTTCTCCCACATGAATTTAGTTTTGACTTCGCATCCTTATGACATCAAGAGGGAATCTATTAAGGCTTATTCACAGTTACCTGTACTAAACGTTGAGGGAAGATATGTCATCAAAGATGATAATGACGACATTCTGTAGACGGGAAATGCCAGAACGACCATCACTACCCATCCTGATGTGTATATATATATATATTCAAGATCATTCAAATAACAAAATATTGTGTATGTTTTTTAAATTTATAATTTAACAATAGGGGGTGCAACAGAACACAATTCTAGGGAAAGTCATTGACAGGCGGACTTCAATGTTTTATGAAAATATAGTTATGTGCAAATGAAAACCCACAATCGACCAATGGACGTCTATGGCGGTTCTAGTGTTAAGACCTTACCCCGATGTTGGAAATCAGATAAAGGCGTTCACAAGACCATTTCAATAATCGCATTATTACAATTATCGGTTGATTGGCGTATGGTGTGCATGTGAACGCACTCACCATCAAACCTGCCGCTATGCACAAAATAGTTAATGTATGTATGTATGTATGCGTGTGTGAGTGTGCCTGGGTCCTGGTAGAGGCAGGGGGCTGCAGTCAGTGGAGAGCAACTGCAGCCGCCTGGCTCTGCTGCAAGGGACTGCAAGACCCAGGGCATGATGGGAAACGCTCGACTGTCGCCTGATCAAAGAGCTGAGTTGCCCTTAGTTATGACCACAAACCACACATTTCATAGAAAATCCTGATGTTCTGTTGTATGAAACGCTTGATTGTACTAGTCTCATGTTGTGCAATAAAGGTTCAATCTCTTAAGAAACATATTATTGTGTGGTTTTTGATGAAAGAAAATAATTTCTATTTAACTCTTAAATGTGTCTTTTTATATACCCATATGTTGCTTATACATTGTCTTGATGTCTTTTATACATATAAGCACTTTGAATTGCCTTGTTATTGAAATGTGCTATAGGCTTAACTTGCCTTATCAAAATGAGGATATACAAGTTTAGTTTATTGTTGTCATATACATTAAAAGTACAGTGTAGTCAATGCTATTAAGTTAATTTTACCAGACACCTTCTCAACCCTCAGATCACAATAGAAATAAAATACATAAGTCAATAAAATATCAATCAATCAATCAATCAAAGCTTTATTTGTATAGTGCATTTCATACACAGAGGCAACACAATGTGCTTTACAGAGAACAAGGGAGGTGAGCATACGTCTCACCCCAACATATTCCAGAGGGAAGCAAAAAAACAGTATCAACCGGGGGCCAGAAAAGTGAGCTGTACAAATTCTTCCCTGGCCCCTCTCAACGAGGCGTTCGAGCAAGCTCCTGGAGTATGTTTGTCTAACAGCTAAGAACATTTATGAAGCAATATATTACATGAATTTCACAAGGCTAAAAACATCATAGGAGAGACATGGCAAACATTGGTGTATGTATGTGTGTGCGTGAATGTGCCTGGGCCGGCCCAGATAGAGGCAGGGGTTGGGGTAGGAAAAGGATACGGACCCGGGTTAGGGTGAGGGGAAGGGGATCTGAGCCCAGGACTGGTGTATGTATGTATGTATGCGTGTGTGAGTGTGCCTGGGTCCTGGTAGAGGCAGGGGTCAGGGGTAGGGTGGGGGTAGGAAAAGGATACGGACCCGGGTGAGGGGAAGGGGGACTGGGCCCAGGTCTAGGCCTAAAGCCGGAAGTGGACTGATGTATGTCTGTGTGTACGTGTGTGTGTGTTAACTAAATGCTACGACATCCACAGCAGACACAGGGGTATCTATCGGACTCAGGGTGGTCTGCTGCTGACAGTGGGGCATCCACTGGACCTGGTTAGAAGATAGGAGAGAGAGAGAGGCACTAGGGAGAGGGGAGGCAGAAAAGGGTTAGTAGCACACAGAGCCATAAAAGCAACACAGATATTAAAACAGAACTCACTGATGTGTGAAGTGCTTCTCCTGTGGGCCATGAAATGTGATGGGACAGATGGGAGTTGACCACGGAACAGAAGTGATGGAGATGGGTTGATACGGTTGATTTGGAAATGTTGAAACGGTCTGCCACACCCCTATAAGACTCTTGATTGGACAGAGTCCACAGACAAGCCAGAACACTGTTTGTAACAGGCAGCTGTATTTGCGGTCTGTGGAAGTGGAATGGTGCCAGTGTGATTATGAGGTCCTAGTTAATAAAGAAGAGAAAATTATCAAACATGCACATTTTAGTGATGGTGTTACGTTGGTCTTAAAATGCTTTATATAAGCCTACCTCCACTTGTCCTCTTGACAGCCTGAAATTACTTTTGTCATGGGTACAACCTCCTCAACTTAACTACTTTGGGAACCAACCTAGGAATAGAATAGAATAGAATAGAATAGAACAGAATAGAATAGAATAGAATAGAATAGAAAGATTAATGAAGCTGATTCTACACAAAATTCTCAAGGACTCATTCAGCTTGAACAGAGGAGTTGTGCATAATATTATTCATTATTAATGCTGACCCATGACAGCCATGTATCTCCACAATGTCACTTTTATATGAATAACAACCTTGTTTTAAACTTTGTGACATTAAAATCCCCAGAATATAAAATTGGCTTCTTAGAATGTTTTAGAATTTGCCTGAGATATTGGAACATTTTCAAATCGAATTAGGCTAACTGATAACTTGAGAATCATAGAGATATGTAGTTTTCCCTGGATGGCGATCAGAAAAACAAACAAACACAAACTGCAACAGTGCCATATGCTCTGGTTGATTTTAAATATTTACATAAAACAAATTAACTTAGGCTACCTTCTCTGTTCACCTCCATCCAAGTGAAAAAGAAGAGGGATCTCCTCTGCTTCAATTTCCTCCAAGACCAGAAACGCCATGGTTTTTGGTCTGAAAACTACATGCAGCCTTCAACCGGATGTAAATATAGGCTGTGATTTCCTGTATTTTATTTGCAGGCGACTGAAAACGATGGTTACGTATTGTAACCCTAGTTCTGTGAGTGGAGCGGAGCCCCACAGGGCTAGCTTCTATTGGCTAGCGAAACCCAGCTAGCTACATTGACTGAAGAAAAAAACATACACACACCTGTGTCCAACCAAGTCCGGTGCACCACTGTATAAGCGGGCTACGCCCGCACATCTGCTCCTAACTGAAATTTTCAGCGAGCAGACTGCGGGGTCAGCAAGTCTGTTCCCTGTGGGGCTCCGCTCCACTCATAGAACTAGGGTTACAATACGTAACCATCGTTCTATTTTGTGGAGCTCCACCCCACAGGGCTAGCTCCTATAAGCATAAGCGGAGCTACACGACTGCACCATACACTCTTGCTGGCCCCAGTAAAGGAAAAGCCAGTCAGGACACGAGCCAGGGCTCCAAGGCGAGACCATACTAACAGTTGATCCGACCCAAGCACTGGCCACACCCCGCCACACTCAGTCTATCACAGCTGAGGGCAAGGAGAGGTACTGTACGTGGGGCGAGAGCTGGACCAAAGCGGTTACTCCGTAACAAGCCCGTCCCAGCCTCACTCATAAACAGGAGCGGAACGTCACTAGACGGGCCTGCTCCTACCTTAGCTGAACCGGTGAGACCTGCGTGAGTCATGTCTGCTTTCCTAGCAGGAAAAGACCCCGCGACTCGAACCGGTTCTCCAGTAGCGGCGAGACCTGCCGTGGTCCATTCTGACTCTTTCACAGAAGACCCGGCGGCTCGAGCCAAACACCTACATGAAACATCCTGTCTAACACTGGCTCGCACCGGCGGCTGTGTTTAGCGCAGATGACGCCACAGAGACAGAGGACATGGATAAAAGGTAATAACGGACAAAAGGAGACGGGGACGACCAAGTCGCCGCCGCACAGATGTCCTCCTCTGACACACCATTGAACAGGGCAACTGACGTGGCCACACCCCTTGTGGAGTGTGCCCGAACAGTCCCAGGCAGAGGGCGACCCGCAGTCACGTAAGACTGGGCAATGCCCTCACAGATCCAATGGGAGAGACGCTGTTTCGACAACGGAGAACCCACCTTCCCCGGGCCGTGGCAAACCAACAACTGGGGGGTAGTGCGGACCGCAGCCGTGCGCTGGACGTAACATGTCAACGCACGCACAGGACACAACAAATGCAGGCCTCTTCCTCGCTCGCATGAGGTGGAGGATAGAAGGCTCCCAGCTCCAAATCCTGTGCTCTATAGGCGCCCGGGACCACCTTCGGAACGAAAGATGGATCCGTGCGCAACACAGCTTTGCTCCCATCACCCGTGATGAGAAAAACTGTCAATGCCCTTAGATCACTGACCCGCTTGCCCGACGTCAGAGCAAGGAGCAGCGCGGTCTTAATCGAAAGCCACTTGAGAGATATCTGCTCCATTGGTTCGAACGGCACTTTACATAGCGCATCCAGAACCAAGAGCAAATCCCAAGGCGGCGCCGCAGCCTTACGCACAGGGCGAAGACGGCGCGTGCCGGCCAGGAAACGTTTAACCAGAGGATGCCCGAAAACCGTAGTTTTGGCGAACCCCTCATGGCATGCGGAAATAGCACACGCATACACCTTGATAGTGGATGCTGCCAAACCGCCACCATGATCCATCAGGTGCTGAAGGAATTCCAAAATCACTTCGACCGAGCATGACTCGGGAGCCAAGTCCCTTTCCTCACACCAACGCGCAAAAGCAGCCCATTTGCCAGAGTAAACTGAGGCAGTGGAAGCCACGCGCACTCTGAATAGTACAGATCACGGCCGGAGAGAGTCCCCTATCAGACAATCTCCGCCGTTCAAGAGCCAGGCCACCAGCGGCCGTCCCAAGACCGGAGGTGCACAAATTGAGCCCTCCGCCTGGGACAGCGCGTTTGGCCAATGAGGGATGTGCCACGGTTCTACAGTAGTCATGGCCATCACTTCTGCATACCATCTCGCCCAGTGGAGGTCCGGCGCTATCAGTATTACTGATGTACCGTCTGACCGCACCCTGGCCAACAATGGTAAAATCAGCCCCATCGGTGGGAAAGCATACAGCAGCGCCCCCGGCCAGGGGGCATGCGCGAACGCATCCACGCCCAGCGGAGGCTGGTCCTGCTGTTTCAGAGAGAACCAGAGGGGACACTTTCCCCATTCTCTCTCGAAGCGATCCACCCCTGCTCTGCCGAACCGGGTCCAGAGCTGAGTCACTATCTGAGGATGTAGGCTCCACTCGTCCGGGTGAGGCCCGCCCCGAGACATCAGGTCCGCCCCGACGTTCAGACGGCCGGCAATGTGCCGCGCTGTCAGTGACCAGAGATTGACATGAGCCCATCGCCACAGCGTCACCACCAGACGGTGAAGCGCTGGCGAGCGGACTCTCCCTTGTCGGTTGATGTAAGCTACTGTGGTCTGGTTGTCTGACCGCACCAGCACATCGAGCCCCTGTACCAGGTGTACAAAGTGGTGCAATGCCAGTAGCACCGTCTCCAACTCCAGGAGGTTGATGTGGCGCCGTTCTCCGACGGCCCACAAACCACCTACGGCCTGGGACAGACATGTACCACCCCAGCCGCTTAGAGACGCGTCTGTGAAGACAGCGACGTGAGCCGACACCCTGCCTATTGGAACACCGTGCGCTATTACGCGCCGGTCCCTCCAATAGTCGAGGTCTGCTGACAACGACCCCGGCATCCGCACAAGGCGCCGTCTGTGCCTCACAGGGTCCAGCCGCGCGAACCATCTCTGCACGCACCTCATGTGAAGTAGGCCCAGTGACACTACCACATGGGCAGTTGCCATGAGACCCAGAAGGTGCATGATCGACAGAACCGCGATCTTTCGAGAAGGACGGCAAACGCTGAGACTCTTCTCCAGTGTTTCCCTCCTTGAATCGGATAGCCGTGCTCTCATGGCGCTCGTGTCCAGATTGATACCTAGGTAAACAATCTGACGGCCGGCCTCAGAGCGCTCTTCTCCCAGTTGACTGCAAACCCCAGGTCGGTGAGATGCCTCACCACCGTGGCCGTATGCGTCAAAGCCAACAAAGGCGACGGAGCCAGTACCAGCAGGTCGTCTAGGTACGCCAGGATCCTGATGCCCTGACGGCGTAGTGGTCTCAACGCCGCCTCCACACAATTGGAGAAGGTTCTGGGGGCAAGCGCATATCCAAACGGGAGTCTGGTATATTCGTACGCCACACCCAGGTAGGCGAAACGCAAAAACTTCCGATGAGCTATCGGTATGTGGAAGTAAGCGTCCTTGAGGTCTATGCTGGTGCAAAAATCGCCGGGAAGGAATGCCTCCAGCATTTGTCGCACCGTAAGCATATGGGACTTCAGATTCGCCACCATTTTGTTGAAAAGGCGGAGGTCCAAAATTGGCCTCACGCCCCCTGTCTTCTTTGGCACGAGGAAGTAGCGGGAATAAAATCCCTTGTTCCTCTGGTCTGACAGAACCACAGTTACCGCTCCCTTCGCCATCAGTTCTGAAATCTCTGCTGACAGAGCGGCAGCCTGAGCGGGACGCGGTATCACTGTCTCCACTACGCCCGTGAAGGGCGGTGGGGGGCAACAAAACTGAATGAGATACCCTTCCCGTAGAACACGCTGCAACCAGCTGTCCAGGAGACATCTCTCCTGCCAGACTGTGAAGCGGTTGGAAAGAGGTTGTGCCGGAGATCGTGGGAACAGATCGAGGAATCTGCCATAGTTCAATTTGGCCCTGACCGCCACGGGACAGCTGAGAAACTCTGCTGTCCTGGCCCAAGGCGGGCCATCCTCGAAAGGGACATGAAAAATCCCCATTGGGAGTTCCATGTCCCTGAACAGCACGAGGATGAATGGCATTCCTGTCAAGAAGCACTTTATTCATAAAAAGAGGAAGTGAGTCGACACCGTCCACATTGCTAACAAGCCGCCGTTGCTCATCCCATTGAGAGAAAACGGCGGAGTGTTGCAATGCGGGAAACCCCGCCTTCTCATTTGCATGATCTGTCAAGGTGCCGTCTTTCGCAGACCGACTAGACGGGACATGAGAGGCGGGCAGTGATTTCTCACCAACATCACACAAAGCGGCTAGGCGAAAACCATGCGACTGGTGCACGTTGTGAGATGAAGTGTGGATATCAGACACCATAGGCCTGCTCCTTTTAGCTAAAGGCCGAGCGTTGGTATCACACACACTGACGGAGCGGCGCCTCGGCTGCTCATGAAAATAGCTAGCCGAGGCTGCCGTCAAACCATCACCCTTTTTACCTCGCCTATCCCCGGTGGCAAGTGAAAACGTTTTAACTGCCGAAGCAGAAAAACGTGCCATTGTCCCAGCCGGAGGCTCAGTAAACATGGAAGTATTCTCACTGACCGGTGAGCGTGAAACCTCTCTACCTGTCGAACACACAGGGAGAGGCTCGAACGCTCGGCCCGAATGAGCGAACGCCGTCTGGGGGTCTAGCGCATCTTTTTCGCCGCTAAACCCCGCCAGCTGTCGGTTCCGAGAAAACTCCGAACAGGGCAGCACAGCCATAGCACTTGGCCTGGGCGCACACATCCCCTTTGTTAAAAACCCAAACGGTCTGTTTAGAACAGGGGCGGCGAGACCTGCCGTGGTCAAATCTGACTTTCTCACAGACGACCCGGTGGCTCTAGCCGAATATATTATATTCGCTGAACTGGCGAGAGCTGCGCACATCACGTCTGCTTCCTTAGCAGGAAAAGACTCCGCGGCTCGAGACCGTTTTTCAGCTGCGGCGAGACCTGCCATGGTCAATTCCGACTTTTTCACGGAAGACCCGGTGGCTCTAGCCGAATACATCACATCAGCTGAGCCGGCGAGCCCCGCGTGAGTCACGTCTGCATTAGCAGGAAAAGACTCCGCGGCTCGAGCCGGTCTTTCAGCTGCGGTGAGACCTGCCGTGGTCAATTCTGACTCTTTCACAGAAGACCCAGCGGCTCTAGCCGAGAACATTACAGAAGCTGAAACAAGAGGAGATGCGGACTGTACATGACAACCAGGATAGCGTTGCATTGTGGCTTTATTCCTCGGGGAAAAAAGGGAAACTCGCTCACCGCCGCTCTTAACAGAGCGTGGTGTGAGCACAACACAGTCACGCATCTCCACGCACCGTCAATAGGTGCGTCTCTTCTTGCCCCAAGACGGAGGCGGAGCGGTGGGCGCGCTTGAAAACGCCGGTCCGGTCCCGGCACCCTGGGCGGAGTAGGCAGGGGGAGGTCGCGGGGGAGGTGCCGCGCGCGCAGTCCAGGAGCCCGGACGAGCTGGTCCATGGGCCGTACGCTGGGGGCGGGACCCCGTGGCAGGTTGTTTGGACTTGTGTGTTCGCCGGCACTTGCTCCCGGTCGCGGCAGCATCAGCCGAAGCACGCGTTACGTGCCGGCATACTGCGCTCCCCCGGAGCAGCGAGGTGGCGAGCGAGGAGGAGCCGGTCCTGCTCCTGGCTGCGACACTGCTCCAGGAGGTTAGACACAGCCGCCCCAAACAACCCCTCTCTACTGACCGGTGAGTTGAGGAGGACACCTTTGTTTTCCTCGCGCAGACGAGTCAGGGAGAGCCATAGGTGGCGCTGCTGCACCACCGACGTGGCCATCACTCCACCCAGACAGGAGGCAGAGACTCTCACAAGCTGAGCCACGGCTCCGGCGGCTTCGGCCATCTCCGCTCTCCTGTCTTCATCCATAGAGGGGGGGTTTGCTCCGTAGCTAGCTGGCCGATGTAAATGGCCAGCATAGCAATGGAAGAGGAGGCAGCCACGGCCTGCGCGGCCAGCGAAAAACTATTGTCGGCCAAGGACAGGGTTGTCTTGTCCTTGACGTCCGGCATGAGAGGCTTCCTGGCCGAGCCCCAGGCGGAGGAACCAGGCACCAGGACCACTGCAATGTCGGGTTCCAGGCAAGCCCCCAGGATTCGAAATCTAAAGTGAAGGCCTATTGAACCGCGCCATCTTAGCTAGATTTGTAGTCACTTGGCTATTTCCGGTGACTTTTGTACTGCGCAGTTGAGCTTACATTACATTACATTACATTACAGTCATTTAGCAGACGCTTTTATCCAAAGCGACTAACAATAATTGCATTTAACGTAGGAAGAGCCAATGTACTACTACTTGCCAGAACTCACAAGTGCATCTTCTTTCTAAAACAAACAAGTGACTAAGAGCATAATCTAGTGCTGAAGCAAAGTGCAAGAATCACAATCTAAAGTACAGTGCAATATAATATAATAAGTGCTTAGGTGGGAGGATTGTTGTAGTACTTCTTGAAGAGATGAGTTTTGAGCCTGCGACGAAAGATGGGCAGCGACTCTGCTGTCCTGACATCAGTGGGCAGCTCATTCCACCACTGCGGGGCCAGGACAGAGAAGAGCCGTGACCGTGTCGATCGACCGCAGGAGCCTCGGAGTGACGGGGCAACCAGTCGCCCTGAGGTAGCAGAGCGTAGTGGTCGGGAGGGGATGTAGGGTTTGACCATGGCCTGGAGGTAGGAGGGGGCTGTTCCTTTCATTGCCCTGTAGGTTAGCGCCAGAGTTTTAAACTGGATGCGAGCCGCTACAGGGAGCCAGTGTAGGGAACGGAGAAGGGAAGTTGTGTGGGAGAACTTGGGGTGGTTGAACACCAGGCGAGCAGCAGCTTTCTGGACAAGTTCCAGAGGTTTAATGGCTGGCCGACGCGCGTCCACGAAAAAGTTCACATTTATCTGAAATGTAGACGCGCGTTCCCGGCTCTCTCGGCTCTCCCCGCTTTGATTTAGCAATGAAAACCGGCTTGCATATTAACCTGTTTTTGTCAAATATATCAATTGGAGAAATTATTTTTTGATCCTGGCATCTTAGTTTTAACAGGTTAAATATAATTGAACATGTTTTGTTTGCTAGTAGATGGTATTCATTCCGTTCGCGATAACGTTATTGCAGCCAGGCTAAATTCCTCCAGGGAGCCAGTGACAGGCGAGTTGAAGAGCTTCACTCCCCGCCAGCAGGAGCTTTGGCCGCCGCTACCGCATCTCGGATAACCCGCTGAGTTCGTGGCTGCTATTTCACACTCGCCCTTGATCAATCCCAATACCGATCCATGGTAACAATGAATCAATCGTTCAGATCAGATCGGCAGTGCTGCATGCATGTTACAACATCATTGTTACCTTTATTAACATAACCATAGCCTACATTTATCTCTCTAACGTTAGGCTATCCATCTTACACCAGTCGGCCATTCGATAAATGGAAGCGGTGAACGCCAACATTGACTGAAAACACCCAAACTCAGTGTATCGTTTCATCTTCATGCTACACATCAACTCCTTTACATTGTATGTGAATAAATTCCTGTTATTCTAAAAATATCCCATTTCTGTCCATTCCTGGAAAAGGCTAATAATTGCTGTCAAATGATCACTCCAGTTTATCACCGTATCCCACTACCATTTCAACTATGCACAGGAGGTTGTCTTGTGGTCATTTTCATTAAAAAATGATTAGCCTGATCAGTTTGTTGTATGTATTAAGCCCTTTTTGAGCGGTATGCTTGTATTAATAGCTTATAGCTTGCCATACTCACCAACCTTGGGACCTCAGAAATAGGGAGCATTTCCAAACCAAATTGCGGGGGGGGGGGCGGTTGGGGGGGGGGGGGGGGCATTAAAAGCATTACAAATTAGACATTAAAAGCATTAAAACGAAATGTGAAACATTATATATATATATATATATATATGTGTGTATGGAGCAATTGTTTTTAATGTCCGACTTTTGTCTGTGCTGTTATGCATTATTTTTTAATAAGAACAGCTCAAATAAATCAGTGTGTTATTTTTATGTGATGATGAACATACTGCTGTTGCTCTTTTTTTTTGTTAGTTTAGTATACATAGGCTAAGTACATTTTTGTACCAAGACATATTTGTTGCCATCACATTGTTCATTAATTTCACTGTTCTTCCTCATCCCTTTCCCACCCCCTCCTCCTCTCCCTCTTCTCATCCTCCCCAGCCAAACCACTCAGTGGGTCTGTTCTGTGCTCTCATTTGTGGATGTAGCTGTCCCAGTGTATGACCCACATGTGCTCCATGGCTCGTAATGTGCTCCATGGCCATGCGTCCCCACATTATTGTTTTTTTTTATTATATTTTTATTATCATCTGTTTTATTATTATAAATAAATACTTTAAAACTACCACTGAAGCTGTCTGTGCAAATTACAGTAGGCTAGGTATTTAACCATTACATTACTACAGCTGCTAAAGGCACATATTGTAGTGTTTCCAAACAAATTTTCTTAAACTATTGGAGACTTGGAAATAACAACTAGGCCTACATGAAGACTTTCACAGTTTCAGACTGCTGTAACCATTAAAGTTTGGAGTAGGCTGCATAAGCTTACACTTAACAATGCACACACACAAAACGCTCAAAAAGGGCTTAATACATACAACAAACTGATCAGGCTAATCATTTTTTAATGAAAATGACCACAAGACAACCTCCTGTGCATAGCTGAAATGGTAGTGGGATACGGTGATAAACTGGAGTGATCTTTTGACAGCAATTATTAGCCTTTTCCAAGAATGGACAGAAATGGGATATTTTTAGAATAACAGGAATTTATTCACATACAATGTAAAGGAGTTGATGTGTAGCATGAAGATGAAACGATACACTGAGTTTGGGTGTTTTCAGTCAACGTTGGCGTTCACCGCTTCCAGCTATCGAATGGCCGACTGGTGTAAGATGGATAGCCTAACGTTAGAGAGATAAATGTAGGCTATGGTTATGTTAATAAAGGTAACAATGATGTTGTAACATGCATGCAGCACTGCCGATCTGATCTGAACGATTGATTCATTGTTACCATGGATCGGTATTGGGATTGATCAAGGGCGAGTGTGAAATAGCAGCCACGAACTCAGCGGGTTATCCGAGATGCGGTAGCCGCGGCCAAAGCTCCTGCTGGCGGGGAGTGAAGCTCTTCAACTCGCCTGTCACTGACTCCCTGGAGGAATTTAGCCTGGCTGCAATAACGTTATCGCGAACGGAATGAATACCATCTACTAGCAAACAAAACATGTTCAATTATATTTAACCTGTTAAAACTAAGATGCCAGGATCAAAAAATAATTTCTCCAATTGATATATTTGACAAAAACAGGTTAATATGCAAGCCGGTTTTCATTGCTAAATCAAAGCGGGGAGAGCCGAGAGAGCCGGGAACGTGCTTCTACATTTCAGATAAATGTGAACTTTTTCGTGGACGCGCGTCGGCCAGAGAAGCTCAACTGCGCAGTACAAAAGTCACCGGAAGGCCAGAAAAGCACAACTGCGCAAGTACAAAAGTCACCGGAAATAGTCAAATGACTACAAATTTGCCAAGATGGCGCGGTTCAATAGGGCTTCATTGTTGATAGCGGCCAGTGAATGGAGTGGCTGTATCCAGTTCCAGTGGCGATTTTAGCATGGCATTTCTGGAGGGGCAGTTTTATATTACGTCACCATCACAAGAACTAAAGGTAGCCAATTAGTCTACGGTAGGTACATCAGAGCAGAGGCTACAACACACAAAGATAACGATAAATTAACACACGCAGAGGGCTAATTAGACCCATAAGAGAGCGCATGCCCGGTCCAGGGTTCTGAAAGTGACAAGTGCGCCCATCAGACCTGGGCACTACGCATAACCTAGTACTCCACTTATATCACAGCCAAATAGTCTACTACAGTGACGGCGCACTGTCCACATTAGTCATCATGTCCAACAAACTATGCTATCAGAGGTGCAACAGAATCGCCATACGAACCTGGACGTTGAGCTGCCCCAGTAAACCCAGCTTCATGGCACAGCTCAGATGGGACGCAGAGCTTTCATGCTTCGCTGTTCTTTCTGAAAGATGTTTAATGTCTTTGAATCCAGACGATGCCCAAACAGAGTCTCCACCAAAAAGAATACACGGGAAACAGAACAGCGCACTTTTCGAGGTGCTAGCAGTTAGCCACTTCTTTTTTTCAAACCATTCCTGTTTGAAGGTACGGGTTAGCTTTTCTCCAGCCTGAAGCAGCACCAATTCTTCTGGTCGGTGTGGCCCTAAACGTTTTATTTCCAGTTTCTCTTCCAGTTTCAATGTACTAAACCGCACATTCAACAAATAATCTACACTATTCATTTTTGTTGCACCTGAAAACACTTTAAATCTCTACAAAACTTTAGCTAGCAGCATTGGCTAACGTAGATCGACAATGACGGTGACCCAGTAGTTCAACTTTGATCAACGTTGTTTTATTATTCCCTCGCTAAACCTGTTGCCAGGTAGATTTCGTAGGGGCAGAGACTTTTCTGCCCCTCCACCCAATGAAATCTGCGAGATATTTTTTCACATTACTCCCGACCACGCTCACATTGTCGCTATAGCAACAGTAGGGGAGAACGCTTCGGTGCCTCTCTGCCGAGTCAGAGCAGTCTGTGACACGCTCATACAAAGGGAATTACTGCAAAACAGCACTATACATAGTGTCAGTCAGGTTTATTATATTTATACATGCTATTTTAACCACTGAATCACTATTTTGTATTAATTATAAATTAGATTTTTCCGAAACACAGTTGTAGGCTAAGATGCATCTTGCACAACAGCGCCACCTCTGGTGGGGCACTGCCCCACCTGCCCCTAATGTAAAATCGCCACTGTCCAGTTCTATTAATACATCCATGGTTCCAGGAGAGGAGAGCCGATAGCTGCTATGTCAGTCCAGCCGGTTACCCTCGTAGCTCCAATAGGAGCTAGCCCTGTGGGGCGGAGCTCCACGAAATAGAACTGTCCGACTTGATTGACCTCTTGTTGACCATCAAGGCGAGGCGCAGTCGAGGCGCTGTTCATCTCGAACGAGCCCTGGACGAGCCTGACGGACAAGCATCAAACGGAAGCGTGTGAGCGTCAGTCAGGTCGTGATAACGAAACCCCGGGTGAGGGCAAGGAATCAAGAAATCCGGAAGGTAAATAAACTTGCATGATACCATAGAAGGCCTTTTGCTACTAAAGACTCAATAAAGCAGATGTTGGCACTGTCCGCTAGTGATGGGGGAAACGAAGCTTTTTGACGGACTGACACATTCGACACAATTTATTGTGTCGGAAAAAGTGTTGCTCTATTGATACAGTCGATGCAGCAGCTCCATGATGACATCTGTTGGTCAATTCGTGGTATGGTGGCTGTATCGCCTGATTGACAAGTCAAGTCCTAGAGGAATTTTGGCCAAAATCATGGATGTATTAATTGGACAATCGTCATGTCAGTACATGTTCAGTACGAGTCGGGTGCTTGCGAAAGCTTCGTTTGAAAAATCACGTGGTTTTTGCCAAATTGACGCAAGCATCAATACATTTGTATCGACGCACATTGCGTCGGGAGGTCGACACCGTGTTGTAACTACTGCGTCGAGCGTAACATCACTACATGATACTGAGCGGGTGTATGCAGCGGCTGGTTGGATGCTGTGAGTTGTTATGGGGTGCGGGGTTAATGCCAGGGTCTCTGCACCCTGCTCACCACTTCTCCAAGCTCCGCGTTCATCAGGATACTGCTCGCTCGTTTCGCTACTAGCTAAACCGGACGTAAACAATTTTACCCCATCTCCGTCATTTCGCTGTCCAGCTAAGACAGCCTGGCTTCTATTAATACCATGGGCTCCACCCATCCACAATAGCCCATGGCAGTCAGTATCCTGCAGATCTGAAATCAATCTTCAAAGATAATCAGAAAATGGTGCAAAATGCGGTCTGGAAAGCTCTGGAGTGATGCACAGTACTAAAAGAAAGTGCCACAAGCGGCTACGCCCTCACCAAAAAACCTCTCTGCCCGCTACACTCAAAACTGGAGTTATATTGATTTGGCTTGGTAATGATGCTGACTGAAGATAGCCACACCATGAACACCCACACTTGCTTGAAAGATATTTTCTTTCCAAAAACACAAGGACCTTCTTAGGGGAGAGTTAAAGTTTATTGTTTATGCATGGGTTTACTGTTTATGTTTTGTTTCATTGTTTGTTGTTCTGATATTACCATATTTATCCCACTGTGGCCACCTGTGAAAACCACAGACAAATCGACGGACCAATATGAGACCCATTGCCAGTTTAACCCAAACAGGCCCCACCGGTCAATGCTGGCTGGGTATCACCTAACCTGTTGTTTCCTATCTCAATTTCAACAGCTGGTGTCTGTGATTTAAAATGGCAAGTGAAGATGTAGACAAAGAATTTGAAGAGTGGAAAATTAAATTTGGTAATTACACTTTTCCGTATAATAAATATAAACTGCACAAAAAACACGTTGCAAATGGACAATACTGTATATTTATTTTGCCCCTATGTTGATGTTTACGTTCATGTTGGGACTAGGTCCACCCAATACCTGATGGCAGTCTACTTTTAAGGTAGAAAGGTGTGACTCACGGAGAATGCTTGAATCCACAGGGAAGACGTACGCCTCTGCAGAGCAGGAGGGCAGGAGGAAGCTCATATGGTTGAAGACCAGGAGGGAGGTGAAGGAGCACAACCTGCGCTATGACCAAGACCTGGTGACCTACACCCTGGGCCTGAACCACTTATCTGATATGGTAGGAGACTGGGCAGTGTTGTTGCAAAGGTACGGTAAATTAAATCACAAATTATTGGGTCAAACTCAGTCCGAACAATACATTTTATTGAGTAAAGCACTGTTGAGTGCACATCTCAACAGTAGACCAATGGTATGGTACAGTATATTTCTCTGCTTCTCCTCTTTCTCTGTACCACTTCCTCTCTCTCTGTACCACTTCCTCTCTCTCTCTTCCTGTCTCGTCTCTCTCTCCCAATCCCTCTATCTCTGCTTCTCTCACTCTCTCTGTTCACAGCTGTTCTATGAGGTCTTATGTGGCGATCCTCGCACCTTTCCAACGAACTGAAGACAAGCCACCCAGCCACAGAACAACCAAGCACTCACACAGTGTAAAATATGTGTTAGTCAGTTTTATTCATCACATACTCCATTCATACAGATGTGCAGTGAAATGTTATTGTGCGCCTAATTAGTACCCAATAAGGTCATGTGTGCGTGTGTGTCTGAGTGTGTGTAATCTTAAAGCCCAAAGATGCAAGCACAAACTGGCATGATTGAGGTGTCTAATGAAATCACATGACGTGACATGCACGCACACACATATTACAATTATTGTTACAAGAAGCCATCATGACAATGACTGCTGTCTTTATCTTTGTGATATGGATGGCAGCTGTTTTAATTGTAACCCAGCAGTCATTAAATTGTTACCCAGCCAGTGTAATTAAAGTAAGTATATCAAGCGATTTTTGTGAATGTTTCACGCTTGTTTTAGATTATATAGCATTGGGTGGGAGATGGAGACATGAAGAATTTAGTCAGATCTCAAGCTAGACTGTGACATTAAATAATGCTCTGCTTTCCTTTTTTCATTCTCAAAGCAGCAGGCTTTAGAACTATAGAACAGACACAGACATCAGACTCCCAGAGAGAGATATCTGGAGGAGGTTTTACAATAAGACGGATGGACCTGTGTCCCACTTCAGCACATTAAAGACAAATGCTGTGACCAAACGCACCAGCAAACAAACATTATTAAAGGGAACCAGATTGCTGTCCTGAACCTTCTGTTCACTCTTTGAAGACATACAGTACCCATCTTATCAAAGCAAATGTATCAGAGGTGGTTTGGTACCATTGAAGTGCTCTTCTTATGGGGTGGTCCGGTCTTAATGAGATACTATAGGCCTGTCTGAGCAACCTATAAAAACCACAACCAATATTCCCAATGTTTTGATGCTCACAAAATGATACTGTTACTGTTTGATATGACGACTGTTTGATAGAGCTACTGTCTGATACAGCCCATAGGGAACTAACCCCCCCCCCCCACGGAGGTGAAGAGGGGTACGTCTGCAGGGGCCCAGTGCTGGCAGCGTGGTTTGCTCGGCGCTGGCCTGGCCCATCTACTACTCTAACAAGCAGACCCCCCCGGAAGCGCTGAAGTGAGCAACACGAGCGTGGAGCAGACACACATTTGACGCGCCAACCAGGAAAATGGTGAGGACATTTCAACACAACATAAACAATAGCCAGTGGAACAAAACGTGTGGAATGTGTGTAAGGGGAGCTCTACCGCCGCTGTGCGCTCCCCCCGTAGCACAGCTGAAACCACTAGGGTGGGGCATAATTATGCGCAATGTCTCCATCACACAGACCTGTAAGCGGACTACTGTACGTTCTCTCCAACCGCAAGGCCTAATGGTAGACTGGGTTTTGATACCCGCTTTTTTTTTTCATACTTAAGCAAGTATGGAGGAGGAAGAGAGAGAAGGAAGAAGGAAGAGAGGATAGAGTATGAGCCTTGAAGAAATATGGAAAAAGGAAGTAGAACTGATGGAAAAAAGGGGAGAAAAACTCAGACAGGAGTAGAGTGACCGAAGGAGTGAGAGAGGGAAAGAGAGCCAGAAGGAGTCGAAGCAAATTAATTAGTTTTGTTATCCTCCCTGAACAGAGGAAGGCGACGTGGTCTCACAAAAGGCCATTACTGGCAATCAATTTAAATCTGCTTTAGCTTTCTCACGAAAACAATTAGGAAATGTAATTTGTTTTTCTTGATTCACGGCATATCCATTGAGGAGAGGCATCCAATCCCCTGCCGCGTGGTGAGAGGGAAAAGTAAAAACATCAGGTGTTGTTAGAAGCTGACCAAACCTATCGACCCCCCAGAAAAGAGGAGGAGGATGTTAAGGATTTTTTATGATTCGGAGGATAAAACAACAGGAGCTGTTGGCTGGAGCAGAGGGGTCACACTGAGGCCCCAAGCCTCAGACAGGACAGGTCACAAACTGCTGCCCTCAATAGCCTTTTGAAGCTGACAAAACTGGTTTGTAATCCAGTGCTCAACTCTTGTCATAAATAACTCTGAAGTCTGGGCTGCAGCTGCTGTAGCCAACACAGCCCTATACACAGCCCTATACACAGCCCTATACATATCCAGGAGAGACTGCATTAAATGGCATTTGATGGTAAGATCTGGGCCTTCAGGTCGTAAGGTGAGATAAGCAGGAGAATGTTTGCTTTGGCAATGTAAACGTATGTTTCCCATGGAAATAAAACCTTTTGAATTGAATTTGAATTGAGGAGAACTTTGTCATGCCATAACCATTAACATTAATTAGAACATAAATATACAGTTCCACCAACCAGCCATTAGATGGTGCCGGTTGACCTCTTATTACAACAGCCTCCCTAATTCTAAATGAACATGAATGTCAGCAGTTCTGGGTCTGTATCAGGCCTCACTCCTGAGAGACTACCTCGGTCAAATAGTCACTTAAATTCTCTCATGGGTCATTCTGACCTGACAGAGGCCCTCTTAGTACTGAGGTACGATACAGCAGCTACATGGTGGAGCACTACAGAGTGGTGATGAGGTGTCAGCCAACAAAAACAAACATGCTCACTTGAAGCTCTGATGCAAAATATTTAATGACTCAAAACCAACGTCTCTGCAGATACAGTATGCTGCCTTTATCAGGGTTAGTCCGGAGCACAACAGAGCCTAGGCTCTACCTACCAGTTTAGTTGCTGGTGACAGACTACACTTGCTTTGCTTACGACAGCACATCGATGTTGATGATGACGCTGACGTTTACTGGGGTGTATTGCACCTGTGCATAGCCATGTGGCTGTGCAGATCAATGCATGATGCACGCACACACATGATGCACGCACACACACAACAAGACATCAATCAATCAATCAAGTTGGATTTATATAGCGCCCTTCATGATACCCAGAGCGCTTTACAGAGTCCAGTATTCATTCAGACACAGTCATACCGGTGGTGGTAAGCTACATCTGTAGCCACAGCTGCCCTGGGGCAGACTGACAGGAGCGTGGCTGCCAGTCAGCGCCTACGGCCCCTCCGACCACCACCAACATTCATTCACATTCATACGTTGCATGTCTTTATGATGTAAACATCGCACCATCCCCCTCACCCCCCCCCCTACCAACGCATGCACACACACACATGCACACACTACACAAACCACAGCACATGCATGGTGAGGTGGGGTGTCTGTGCTGTTCCTTTGAAGGCTGTGATGTCATCCTGAGACTGGGGCCAGGGCTGCTGGGAGTTCTGACAGAAAGAAAGGAGGAGAAAGAGAGAGAGAGTCTGCAGGTAGCAGAGTTTATAGATTCCTCCCTGTGTTGCCTTCATGTTTTATAGCAGCTGGCAGGTCTCTCCTGCAGGAGCTGACCCTACCCTTACCTGCTTTAACCTCCTCCTGAACACTTTCAAAACACATCAGATCTCAATGGGGGAAAAAATCATGCAGGATATCTTTCCTGATATGGACTGGGTAATGTGTTAGGAACGAAAGGATGCCACATCGTTTAATGGAAATTAAAATTATCAATCTACAGAGGGCTGAATTCAAAGACACCCCGGAAATCAAAGCAAAAAAATGATGCGGCAGGCTAGTCCATTTTGCCGAAATTTCATTGCAGCAACTCAAAATGGTACTCAGTAGTTTGTATTGCCCCCACGTGAAAACCTCGGGCCATGCTCCTGATGAGACGACGGATGGTGTCCTGGGGGATCTCCTCCCAGATCTGGACCAGGGCATCACTGAGCTCCTGGACAGTCTGAGGTGCAGCCTGGCGGCGTCGGATGGACCGAGACATAATGTCCCAGAGGTGTTCTATTGGATTTAGGTCAGGCAAGCGTGCAGGCCAGTCAATGGTATCAATTCCTTCATCCTCCAGGAACTGCCTGCTTACTCTCGCCACATGAGGCCGGGCATTGTCGTGCACCAGGAGGAACCCAGGACCCACTGCACCAGCGTAGGGTCTGACAATGGATCCAAGGATTTCATCCCGATACCTAATGGCAGTCATGGTGCCGTTGTCTAACCTGTAGAGGTCTGTGCGTCCTTCCAGGGATATGCCTCCCCAGACCATCACTGACCCATCACCAAACCGGTCATGCTGAATGATGTTGCAGGCAGCATAACGTTCTCCATGGTGTCTCCAGACCCTTTCACGTCTGTCACGTGCTCAGGTTGAACCTGCTCTCATCTGTGAAAAACACAGGGCGCCAGTGGTGAATCTGCCAATTCTGGTGTTCTCTGGTAAATGCCAATCGAGCTCCACGGTGCTGGGCAGTGAGCACAGGGCACATTACAGGACGTCGGGCCCTCATGCCACCCTCATGAAGTCTGTTTCTGATTGTTTGGTCAGAGACATTCACACCAGTGGCCTGCTGGAGGTCATTTTGTAAGGCTCTGGCAGTGCTCATCCTGTTCCTCCTTGCACAAAGGAGCAGGTACCGGTCCTGCTGATGGGTTAAGGACCTTCTACGGCCCTGTCCAGCTCTCCTAGAGTAACTGCCTGTCTCCTGGAATCTCCTCCATGCTCTTGAGACTGTGCTGGGAGACACAGCAAACCTTCTGGCAACGGTATGTATCGATGTGCCATCCTGGAGGAGTTGGACTACCTGTGCAACCTCTGTAGGGTCCAGGAACCGCACCATGCTACCAGTAGTGACACTGACCTTAGCCAAATGCAAAACTCATGAAAAATCAGTCAGAAAAGATGAGGAGGGAAAAAATGTCAGTGGCCTCCACCTGTAAAATCATTCCTGTTTTGGGGGTCGTCTCATTGCTGCCCCTCTAGTGCACCTGATGTTAATTTCATAAACACTAAAGCAGCTGAAATTGATTAACAATCGTCCTCTGCTACTCAACTGACCAGATCAATATCCCAGAAGTTGAATTGACTTGCTATACTCTGATTAAAAAGTGTTCCTTTAATTTTTTGAGCAGTGTATATATATATATATATATATATATATATATATATATATATATATATATAAATAAGGGAACACTTTAACCCACTGAGGGCTGGATGTGATGGATTGAGTGTTCCCTTAATTTTTTTTAGCAGTGTACTTACTGTATATATTTCCTTCCATATTCTTCATTCTCTCTCTCTCTGCCTATAACCTATTTCCTCCATCTCCCCTCATTCATCGATGCCAGAATTAATAAGTCAATTAAGATCTAATTAAAACAGTCTTCAGAGAGAGCAGTAAGCCTGGATCTACAACACCTGCACACCTTTCTGCACACACACACGTGCGCGCAAACATGCACACACAAGCACACACACACACACACACACACTCTAAGAGAAAGGCCATGACCCAGACTGTAGTCACCTTGTCTATTTGGAGATTTTTAAATATATTTTTTAACAACAACGGAGGAAACAACAACGGGCCGCGGGGTAGACCCAGGACTAGGTGGCAGGATTACATCTCCGCACTGGCCTGGGAGCAGCTAAAGATTCCCCACGCAGAGCTGGTTGATGCTGCTAGGGAAAGGGATGTCTGGGGCCCCCAGTTGGAACTGCTGCCTCCGCGACCCGACCCCGGATAAGCGGATGAAGATGGATGGATAGAACAACAACGGAGGAAGCAACCAATTTATGCTTTGTAGGACAAGTCGTACGGTACAACACGTCTTACACAAAAATGACACCAATCAGACACTTTTGATTGAGGTGTCACAGATGTCTGTTGAATTTTGTAAGGCGGCATACAGTAGATTGTTGCATAGGCTGATTGGTTAGCTGATTGGTTGGCTTCTGCAAAGTTTGTTGCACAAACTGCAAACAAACTATGCTTGCACATGGTTACCATAGAGATGACACAAGGGTGTTTTAGCTCAGAGTGGCGGCCGAAGCATGACACGTAGAAAGTGTCTGATTGATGTGACACCTGTCTTACCAAGCATAAATTGCCCTCTACTCTTGGGACCGGTACAGACATACCCGGAGACCCACACTCTGGAGACAGAGACACAGACACACACGGGCGAGATCTTCTGTTGAACCCCATCGTCATATATGAGATAGAGAGAGGGAGGGAGAGAACGAGGGAGAGAGAGACAGTGGGGGGTGGGGGCAGAGAGGGGCGGAAAGAAAGAGCCAGAGCCCTCAGGGGGTTGTAAAAGAAGGGAACACTGTCAGGGGGTATAGAGAGAAGAAAACGCTCCTCTCTGTTTCTCCTCAGGCAGAATCACACTTGTTCATGTTCAGGGAGGAGAGGAGAGAGAGACATGGAAAGAGAGAGAGAGACTGGCGCAGTGTACTGATGGCTCCTGAGTAGGCCTTATTATCTGGAATAAAAGGCCAAGGCTGGAGGTACCCTACGCCCCCGACCAGCCTAGGATTGGAGCTTCCGTCCTGGGCAGCCGCACTGGGAACGGTGGGGTGTGGGTGGATGTATCGGGAGAGAGAGAGGGGGACTGTCCGCTGTTCCGACGTGACATTGATCCAACGTCTCACTAGTCCGAAGCTTGTTCACCGATCGTCAGACATCCCATTGTTCCGACGGCTCAAGAGTCCGACCGACAATGGGATGTTTCGGACTGGTGAGACGTCGGACTAGTGGGATGTCGGTACAGTGGTATGGCACAGAGAGAGAGACACAGACAGATTTCCATAGAGATGAAGAGAGAAGAGGGTAGAAACATTCTCTCAGACCCCAAGCTGACGAAGCCCCATTTCACGGCCATAAGCGTACGATCCACACAGAGGAAAGGTTAAGTTACTGTAGGTTACTCTATTTGTACCCATTTGGTTTGCAGAAGACGACTCGTCACTATTGACACACACAGGGGTTGGAAGGAAGTCCTTACCCTTGATTTAGAAAGCATTAGCTTGGAATGCATTAGCTCTCCAGTAATTACCTCAAACTCAATTATCCCAATCTGCTAAAGACCGGCCCAGATCACGGGGGGGGGCTTAGGTTGCGGGAGCAGGTGAATGAATTTGCAGTTAATTTAGTGAGTCGGAGACTGAAACAGCCAGAGGTGATGTTTGAAGATACAGCAGCCAACCTTGAGAGAGAGAGAGAGAGAGAGAGAGAGGGAGGGAGAGAGAGAGGGAGGGAGGGAGGGAGAGAGAGGAAAACTCACTTTATCGAGCTATCGAAAACTCTTATTTTATCTCAGCACATACTCTTTTAAATTGGTAGATGCATTGTGTGCGTGTGTGTGTGTAAGTGTGTACATGTGAGTATGTGTGCATGTCTGTGTGTGAGTGTGCATGCATGAGTTTGTGCATGTCTGTTTGTGTGCGTGTGCCCGAGTGTGTGTGTACTGTAGGTGCGTGTTTGTGTGTGTGTTTGCTTTAGCTTACCCAGAGTGGAATGTGTTTTATAATCTTTGTACTGAATGTTCATAACATGCCTGGGGATATTTGTATGACCTTACTTACACACTGTATAAACACACACACACACACACGTATGCCTGTGTTTATTCCAGGTTTTATCTACATACAATAATATGGAGTATTATAGAGTGTGTGTGTGCGCACACGTGTGCTTGTGTGTGTGTGTGTGTGTGTGCATGCTATCACAGCAGATGGGGTGATTGTACCTGGCAGAAGGCGTAGGTGGCAGGGTCCGCATGTGTCATGCTTTTAGGGCGCAATCCTCATTAGAGCGGAGGCTTACAAGGTCACATGATCTCCAGGGTGCACTGATATCCGGATGTGGATGTCCGGGTGCACATGTTATCTCCTCGTGAAGGAATGCAATTCAAGTAGCTCGTCCGAAGATAATAATAATAATTATTATTATTATCATTATTATTATTAAAATATAGGCTATCCCCTATGTTGTTACTTGTATGTTCAGTGGTTAGAAGTGTTGTTTTGTTGTCTTTTATTATTGTCCTTATTAAGCTCTGCGTTGTTTTGATTTCAATCAAAGACGGCCCCCAATCTCTCACAATACCACACAGTCCAGTGTCTCCTTGTTCTGATGTATTCCAAATGAATCTCTCCAACACGGGATTTGAGCCTCAAGCAAAAGCTGTTTATTCCAGAAGGTTGGACATACAAAAGACGATGGCATATAGTCTAATGTACAATTGCCCTCTCTGTATGCTGTCTGGCCCAAAATCAAAGCATTGGAGCTCGAGCACAGTTCTTATGGTTGGGTAGTCCCCCCCCCCCTCGTCTCTTCTCCGATAAGACTGTCTTTCTGGTCTCTTCTGTGGCCTTGTTTGGTCAAGATAAGCTACGCCGTCTCGGTGCTAACCACAACAATTGTGTTTGGCACAGAGTGTACCAACCATGGAATGTCATCTTTATCTCATAAGTCTATGGAAGAGGGACACCATTCCTTACAGAAAGCTACAGCTACAGCCACACTCAGAGGTCAATCATTATAATTTAGAAATAGCTAACAGGATCAGATTACACCAACATTTCTCTGAAAATCAACCAAATTCAACAGAAGGAAGCACTTGTCTGTTTGCCATTTTTGATAAATGTGTATGTTTACCTTGTTCCGATCGGTCTCCCGAGTCATGCATTTGGGTCCCCGTAGGCTACATAGCCTAGTCTAATCATTTGTATTTTCCTCTGAAGATAATAATGGAAATTAAAATACAGCCTATCCACTATGTTGTTACGTGTACAGTATGTTCAGTTGTTAGAAGTTTACCTTTTACTGTTCCGGTCTACCGAGTGGAGCATTCGGGTCCATATCCGGAGGCTGCATAGTCTAATAATTTGTATTAACCTTGGAAGATAATAATCAAACGATTTCTATAATTGTACAAAACTGTCTGAGATGTTACTGTGCTCATGTTACAGTTTCCTCTTAACTATGGTGTTAATTATACCATCTTTTATAACATGTGAATAGGCTACTATATACTGTACTGTGCACAATATCTATTTATATGTATGTATAATAACTGTGACAGAGTATGACAAATTGTTGAATACCTCACTTGGGCTCAACCCATTCATCCTGTATTTATACCCCACCCCTTTCACATGTTTGGTGTTGCACCTGAAGAAGGCCACGCTTGCCGAAACATGCTTTATTAAATCACTTTGAGAGCTTTTGAAACAGTGTGCAGACTTCTCTTCTTTCTTGAGTTTGTGTCTCTACTCTATTGTATGTTCACCATAGCTCTTGTGTGTACAGGGAAGTGCAGGTCTTTGTGTGTGCTATACAGTAATTCTGTTTTGGTCAAAGCCCAGCCTACTGTATCAGCTAAACAGTAAATGACACAGGGACAAAATGGTTGGTGAAAGAGAAAAGGAACACAGTGTTTATTCAAAGGTCTATAATAGCATTATTACAGTTACTGTACAAGTCAGCCCAGATAATACTGAATAAACTGTTGCAGACGCTGGCTGTAGCCTATTGCCTACAGTGCATGTCTTTCACTACATTAATTTGTCTTGTTGCTGAAATACACATTTTGGTAGGCATTTCAAACCGTTATTTATACTCGTAAAGCACTGAGGTTTCCCTCATTTACAGTGTTGACGAGTTCACACAAATACACAACACAACAGAACAAATACAATACACAATAATAATATTATTATTATTATTATTATTAATAATAATAATAGTAATAATAATAAACAGTTACAGGTCGAAGTACAAATGCCAAGAGCCATGGATTTAAACTCTACGATTGAAGGAAGTACCTCAAGCTTTAGAGTCTGTTGAAAAGTATTCCAGGTATAAGGAGCATCATGGAAAAAAGCATCTCTACCAAGTTCAGAATGCACTTGAGGAACTCAAAAACAAGCCGATTGTTTGATCGGGTCTGGTAGGTACCAAGGCTCCAGTCCAACGCAGACGAGATGTATGGTGGAAGTTTACCAATAATGGTTTTGAAAATAAACAAATACCTGTGATAATTACATCTTAAAGAGAGAGGAGACCAGCCTACATTATCATAAAGAACACAGTGGTGGGTGTCATAACTATCACCCGTAATAAATCTTAGGGCTGAATGGTAGACAGAGTCTAGGGGTTTCAGGGTAGTCACAGAAGCATGTCTATAGATTGTGTTACCAAGAAGACAGCTTGAACAATTCTCTTCCTGCTGAACATAGGAAAGATAGAACGGTTTATGTACAGGAAGACAATTTTCTGCCGCAACTTAGAGGCTAGACTGTCAACATGAAACTTGAAAGAGTTTATCATCCAGCCACAAACCAAGATCTTATCCTCAGTGACTCTCTCAATACGCGAGCCATTAGCCGTTAATAAATGGAGCCTGTCATTATCAGTAATCCTGGCTCTAGAAAACAACATACTGTAAACTTAGATTTGCTAGGATTAAGGACTAGTTTTGGATTGGTGAGGGCTTCTTGCAGCACATTAAAAGAAAGCTGCAGGTTCTCAATGGCTTCCTGCACAGTATCCGCAATGCAATAGACAACTGTATCATCAGCATATAGATGAGCATGACAGACAGTTAGTGCAGAGACAATATCATTAATATATACAGTATGGTGAAAAGGACAGGACCCACCACTGAGCCTTGGGGCACACCTTTAGCTAGAGACAAGAAATTAGATCGAATGTTACCCAATTTCACACACTGGCACCTTGATGACAGATAGTCCTGAAACCAATCACAAGCACCTCTATACAAACCAGATAGTCTATTTAAAAGCAGGTAGTGATCGACTGTATCAAATGGTTTTGAAAGATCTACAAAGAGGGCAGCACAATGTTTCCTGTTGTCTAATGCCGAGATGATGTCATTGGTAACAAGAGTAACAGCAGAAATGGTGCTGTGATTAGCTCTGAATCCAGATTGGTGAGTACGTAAAACTAAGAGACTTGAAATAAATATTTCAATTGGTTATTTATCAAGGTCTCCAGAACTTTGGCTAAGCATGGTAATCTGGATGATAGTTATTCAGTTTATCCCTATCACCCCCTTTGTGCAACGGGACCACCTGAGCAGATTTCCAAACCTGTGAAGAAGCATGGTAATACCCTGGTAAACTCTTCATAGTGCTAGTGTAACTGAGTGAAACTGGGTTCTCGTGAGTCCTCGAGTAGATAGCGGGTTGTTGGTTAAACTCGCTCCCCAGTATAAATACCGTCCACCCGCGCTAGTGAAAGCAAGCTTTTCATTTTAGATGAAAAGATGTGGACTGGATGTGGAACCATATGAGGAACCGGCTGCCGGCTGTCTTGTGCGCAACCTCAAGCAAAACACATTTGCCTACATGCTTTGATCCCATTGTTTTAAAGCTAATAACTCCCAGCTATAGTCATCTGCAGGCAACCCAACCCCATGCATTTACTCCAAATGGTTCAAGAAGAGCTTTCAATTTACTTTGGGCAACATAATTCTAAAAATCCTGAAGTAGGCTACTTTAGGTTTCATTTATATATTGGTAGTATACGGACATAAAACATATTTGCTATTTTGTGACAGTAGTTCAGCATCTCAAGTGTTTGTCCTCAACCTTTTCCCCAAGTAGAAATAATTGGGCCTAAGCCAGAAGTGCAACGGTCCCTTTCACCGCACACCACAAAAGCTCACTTGCTTAGCTGTGGGACATAAGGTCCTTACATACCATAGCGCCATTTATTCACACAAGTAATTAGCAAATAATAGAATCAACTCCCATGAATGAAGACTTACTGTACACATCAAATGCGAAGTTTCGCGGGGCGAGAAAGCGGAAGAAAATTTAGATTTTTGCGTTTATTCGCTAGTGACGAAATCATTTTGACCAATGATATCGCTCATTGTACACAACATCATATTAAAAGGACAGTGGTGGCAGTCGTGACAAAAGAAAGTAGGCCTATATAATATAGTATATATAACTATACAATTATGAAAACAACAAACAACGACGCTCGGGATATTGGTCCTCTGCCTACATGTGAGGGGCTGTAGCCTATCACCAAGCACTGTATAGGCTACATGTGAGGGGCTGTAGCCTATCACCAAGCACTGTATAGGCTACATGCAGTTCAACCCGAGGTGGAGCATTAGAACTAACGTTAGCCTACTGAGGGTGACTTGCATGCTCGAGTTGAATTTGGAATTTGCTGAATGGAATATAGTACACTTGGCATCAGAACACCTTAGGCCGAAGGTCGATTTTGTTATCGTATCATCTGATCTGAGGCCGTGTGTCTTGGACACTCGGATGGTGGACAACGGTGGTCAGGGAAGCCGTCCGATTGAAGAAGGAGGCCTTCTGGGACATGTTAGCCTGGGAGACCCCAGAAGCAGTTGCAGGGTATCGATGGGCCTAGAGGGCTGCGGCCTCGGCCGTGACCAAAGCAAAGCAGGTGTGGGAGGAGTTCGGAGAAACCATGGAGAACCATGGAGAAGGACCTTCAGTTGGCACCAAGGTGTTTCTGGAAGACCATCCGACACAGGAAGGGAAAGCGGGGGACCATCCAAGCTGTGTACAGCAAGGATGGGACACTGCTGACCTCAACTGAGGAGGTTGTTGAGCGTTGGAAGGAGCACTTTGAGGAACTCCTGAACCTGACTAACCCACCCTCTACGATCGAGGCAGAGCCAGGGGTCATCGTCAATTTCCCTGGAGGAGGTCACTGAGGTAGTCAAACAACTCCACAGTGGCAAAGCACCAGGGACTGATGAGATCTGTCCAGAAATGCTGAAGGCGCTGGGTGTTGAGGGGCTGTCTTGGTTGACACGCATCTTTAACATTGCGTGGAAGTCCGGGTCAGTGCCAAAGGAGTGACAGTCTGGGGTGGTGGTCCCAATATTCAAAAAAGGGGACCAGAGGGTGTGTCCCAATTACAGAGGCATCACATTACTCAGCCTCCCAGAGAAAGTGTACTCTACGGTGCTGGAAAGGAGGGTCCGGCTGATAGTCTTCAGATTGAAGAGGAACAATGCGGATTCCGTCCTGGTTGTGGAACCACCGACCAGCTCTTCACTCTCGCAAGGATCTTGGAGGGGGCTTGGGAGTTTGCCCAACCTGTCTACATGTGCTTTGTGGATTTGGAGAAGGCTTATGACCGGGTCCCTCGAGAGGTCTTGTGGAGGGTTATGCGGGAATATGGGGTGAGGTGGTCCCTACTTAGGGCCATCCAATCCCTGTACACCCAGAGCGAGAGATATGTCAGTGTCCTCGGCAGCAAGTCGGTTTCCTTTCCGGTGGGGGTTGGCCTCCGCCAGGGCTGCGCTTTGTCACCAATCCTGTTTGTGATTTTCATGGACAGGATATCGAGGCGTAGCTGTGGGGAGGTGGGTTTGCAGTTCGGTGAGCTGGGGATCACGTTGCTGTTGTTTGCAGATGATGTGGTCCTGATGGCATCATCGGCCCGCGACCTCCCGCACTTTCTGGATCAGTTCGCAACTGAGTGTGAAGTGGCTGGGATGAGAATCAGCACCTCTAAATCTGAGGCCATGGTTCTCAGCAGGAAACCGGTGGTTTGTCCGCTCTGAGTAGGAAATTAGTCCTTACCCCAAGTGAAGGAGTTCAAGTATCTGGGGGCTTTTGGCCGGAGAATCGGAGCAGCTGGTGTGGTTCTGTAGTCGCTTTACCGCACTGTTGTGACGAAAAGAGAGCTGAGCCAAAAGGCAAAGCTCTCGATCTACTGGTCTATCTTCGTCCTTACCCTCACCTATGGCCATGACGGATGGGTCATGACCGAAAGAACGAGATCACAGATACAAGCAGCCGAAATGAGTTTTCTCCGGAGGGTGGCGGGGGTCTCCCTGAGAGTTCGGGTGAGAAGTTCAGTCATCCGGAAGAGACTCGGAGTAGAGCCGCTGCTCCTTTGTGCCAAAAGGAGCCAGTTGAGGTTGTTTGGGCATCTAGTGAGGATGCCTCCTGGGCACCTCCCAAGGGAGGTGTTCCAGGCGTGTTCGGCTGGGAGGAGGCCACAGGGTAGACCCTGGACCAGGTGGCGGGACTACATCTCCGCACTGGCCGGTGAGCAGCTAAAGATTCCCCAGGCAGAGCTGGTTGATGCTGCTAGGGAAAGGGATGTCTGGGGCCCCCTGCTGGCTCCGCGACCCGACCCCGGATAAGCGGTTGATGATGGATGGATGGATGGATGAATGGAATATTGGAACTAGCAGCACACATACAAGTAGGCCTATATGTATGCCATTTGGAGAACGTTTTAGGGATTACCAGTACTTAGACTGCTACTTTCAAAAAGGTCAGAAAGCATATAGCTCAACATTTTAAACTTGCTTCAAGCGCTGAATTCAACCTGCCTACAATATATGCGTCAATGTAACAGGTCAGCAGCTCCTTTCTCACAAAACCTTTGTTCAGCAAAGATGGGATATGGGAATTCCTTGAAGGCTACCATCAAATTGTTTTGGGTGGGCTAAGTAATCGAGTATGAATATTACCCTACTTGTATAAAAATGTGGCCTCTGTCCTCTCCAGATGCCTCTCCAGAGGCTATGATCTGGCTTGAGCCATGCAAATCTAAATGGAAGAAAATGTCACACGCTGTCGCAAATTCGCCCACAATAAAGATGATTATGATACAATTAAATGATGTAATGGCAGTGAATACTAAAGAATAATCAGTCTGATCAGCCCTGACCCCCCCGGACGGCCGGTCCGCGGCAATATGCAACAGCACTCTGGTTAGTAAAACAAACCACAACCAACATGAATATTAATATGTTTTAATCAGAGACTGTGAAAAAAATAATAGTAATGTGTTGGCTCAGGTCAAACTGGTCACAGTGCATCATGAGCCTTTGCAGTCTCTTGGAATCTATGGTAGCCTACATTTACTCCAGGAAATGGCACTAGGCTGTCAAGCGATATTGTCTACAAGAAAAGAGCAGAACATTTCCAAGGCAAGCTTACTTATGCTTATAATTCAAATGAGCCCAGTAGGCCTGTTATATAAAATTACTTCTCAATTGCCGTGTTAGTAATAAAATGCTTACTTCATGCTAGCCGTCGGTTTCTCCCTGGTGGCTTGGCGTTTCCAGTTCACCTTCTCGATCCTAAAATAGCCTAACCCTCGCTGTATTCCGATTCGGTACAGATAGCCACGCTGGTTCGTACAGATAGCCACGTATGTCCGATTCCAGAAGTAGACTTTCAAAATCCTCTTCATGCATATCAGTTGGAAAATTGCCTTCTGCCATGGTCATAAGCAGATCCTGAGAACACTGAGGGAAGGAAAACCACATTTGTTGTAAAATACTGCACATTTGGGAAAGATGCAAGGCTTAAAGGAGTAGTAAAGGGAAAATGCATGTTTAGTCCTGTTTTAAGGTTACTTATGATCATATACAATGGTTCAGATCAAAACGTTGACAAAACTAGCACTTTTGACAAAGTCTGATAATTGCTCTACCACCGTTTTGGTCATACAATGGATGTGGGTGGGCACCTTGAAAAAACTTTCAAAAACATGTTAATATCTCTATTTCAAAGCCTTCTTTTTTTATTCAGTTCATTCCCCATCCCCTTCCCAGTTTGTCCTTCTCAAAGCAATATATAGGTCAGATGTACAGCAAACAAAGTAATAACAATATTACGCCTGCCCTCGCCTCCACATTCATCTCTCTCCACCATGAAGACATCCGGGCAGTCTCCTTGCACCAACTGGTGAAGACTGTTGTGTGGTCTGTGGCGTGGTGGCGAGACTCCGCCCGCTTGGTTCAGAGCCAGGCGTGAACAGTGTAGGCCGCACCGGGCTATCCACTGCCTTCACCAATGAAGACCGTGTGTCTCCAGCCCACTCAAGGACTGAGTTGTGGTGTCCGTAGCATGTTCAGTGGCGTGGTGGCGAGACTCCGCCCCCTTGGGTCAGAGCCGGTCGTGGACAGTGTAGGCCATGCCGGGCTACCCACCTGCCTTCACCAGTGAAGACTGTGTGTCTCTAGCCACCTCAGAGGCTGTGTTGTGAGGTCCGTGGCATGGATAGTGGCGTGATGGCGAGACTCCGCCCCCTCCGGTCAGAGCAGGTCGGGGTCAGTGCACTGACATCTGGGCAATCTCCATGCACCCAACAGTGAAGACCGTGTGTTTGTAGCTCACTCAGGGGCTGAGATGTGGGGACAGTGACGGGACTCCGCCCCCTCGGGTCAGAGCCGGTCTAGGACAGTGTACTGCTCCCTGGACCACCCACATGCACCCAACCGTGAAAACTGCATCTTTAGCCAACTCAGGGTCTGAGATGTGGGGACGGTGGCGTGGATAGTGGCGTGGTGGCGAGACTCCGCCCCCTCAGGTCAGAGGTTGTGGGGGGCAGGTCAGTGATTGCCAGGCCATCCCCATGCACCCCTCATTGGAGACCATGTGTCTATAGCCCACCCCGGGCGGAGCAGTATCTGTGGAGGTGTTGTATGGAAGTTGAGGTTAGAAGCAGTAGCAGTGAAAAGCAGTAGGTGTTTGTTATAAGTACTGCTAGTACTACACTCAAAAATAGATTAGACCACTCATCATAACTCATAGTTTTATTGAGTTCAATAGCTGAAAGAGGAGAAAATATATTAATATGAGTTTGCAGCCTGAAAAAGAGTGTCATTCTGACTATTTCTTTGAATAGAAAGAAAGAAAGAAAGGAAATAAAGAAATAAATAAAGAAAGAAGGATGGAAGGAAGGATGGAAGGAAGGAAGGAAGGAAGGAAGGAAGGAAGGAAAAAAAGAAGGAAGGAAGGATGGATGGATGGATGGAAGTAAGGAAGGAAGGAAGGAAGGAAGGAAGGATGGAAGGAAGGAAGGAAGGAAGGAAGGAAGGAAGGAAGGAAGGAAGGAAGGAAGGAAGGAAAGAAGAAAGGAAGGAAGGATAGATGGAAGGAAGGATGGAAGGAAGGAAAGAAAGGAAGGAAAGAAGGATGGAAGGATGGAAGGAAGGAAGGAAGGAAGGAAGGATGGAAGGAAGGATGGATGGAAGGAAGGAAGGAAGGAAGGAATGAAGGAAAGAAAGGAAGGAAGGAAAGAAGGAAGGAAGGAAAGATGGATGGAAGGAAGGAAGGAAGGAATGAATATGAATGCTACCACAGTAGTCATAAAAGGGTGCCTGTACAGAGAGCCTGCACGTGTCCCCAAATTCAAATCCCAACTGACATTGTGAGCATCCTCTCATTCACTTCAATGGAAAGGCATGTTGGCTTCAGACAGCTCTCTCTCAAAAAGTATAAAGGTCACAGCCTAGATATTGACCTCGTAGGAATCCTGAGAAAATGCTGAACATTTTAGAATATGATATGTCCATGTAGCTTAAAAACTGTAGGCATGGCGACGAGTTAGAAAAAGGGTAAAAATGCAAAATTGGCAGCTCAAAAGGTAGTGTGGGCCCATACGTTTCAATGGAGAGCGCAGTTGCCGAACAAATCGTCATACAGTGAAAACTATAAGTCACACGGCTTAGATACTTACATTGTACGAATCAGCACAGTTATGGGAACGTTTTGATATATAATATGTGTATGAGCTGTTAAAACTGTAGGCATAGCTACAAGTTAGAAAAAGAGTACAAATGCAAAATTAGCAGCTCAAAAGCTAGAGTGCGTTGCCATACGTTTCAATGAGGAGCGCAGTTGGCGAACAAATCGTCATACAGCGAAAACTATAACAATGCTTAGATACTTACATTGTACGAATCAGCACAGTTGTGTGAACATTTTGATGTATAATATGTGTGTGAGCTTTCAAAACTGTAGGAGTGCCAGCAGTTTACAAAATGTGTGAATATTTTCAAAGCAACTGCTGCCACCACTCTAAAAACATAAAGTTTCTGAACATTCCAAAAGCAGTTTCAAGCAGTTTCAATGGGACAAAAAAAAGTTTTAAAAGTTAAATTTCTAAAAAACTATAACAAATATCAAAAATCTGAATGGATCCGTTCAAGAGCTAAACATTATGAACATTTTAAAGTTTGAATGAAGTTTCTAGGACAAAGTATGAAGAAGTAGTTAAGGTTCAAAAAAGTGTCGAGAATAATAATAAAGAAAGAAAGAAATAGTGGGAATATCACAAGTTGGGCTAGCTTCTGCAAGCTAGCCCACCTAATAATAAAGAAAGAAATAGTGGGAATATCAAAAGTTGGGCTAGCTTCTACAAGCTAGCCCACCTAATAATAATAATATAGCCAAATACAATAGGGTTCTGGCAGCTATGCTGCCTGGCCCCTAATGATGTTGCACTCAGCTCTGCTAATCTTGTGGCCCAATAATAATGACACAGATTTAGCATGTGTCTGGGACATTTAAACATGTATAAGAAATGAACACAAATAGGCTATTCTGTTGTGAAGTGTAACGGTAGATAAATTGACACGCGTAGCCGTGACCAAAAGCATATTCTATCTAGGCCATAGGCCTGTTTTGATAATGACATTTTGTGACTATGTTTTTGTTGCTAGCTAACGTTAGCTTACTAGCTATAACTTGTTACTGATATCCGTAGACATATGAACTATTGAATGTTTCTAATTCATTTGCATTCATTTTAATTATATAAATAATGAAATCCATTAGGGCCACTGGGTTTTGGTTGATGGCAGTGACATCAACATGCTTTATCTAGCTTTCACTTTTGTGAAAGTCAAAACCAGACCAGATCAAATGACCAAATGTCAAGAGGTGGATATCATTATCATTGGGTTATCATTGGATTCATCTCAGCCTACATAATCTAGCTCAAATTATTTTAAGGAGTTTGGAGTTGGAATGAGAGGACGACAATTTTCATTCAACAACTGTGCATGACGATGTAACAGCAGGTAGGCTAACGTTACTTCATTAGCTAGCCAGCTGGCTAGCATTGGCAGGCTAGCTAGCAACAGCAGCACATGCTTTAGCTAAGAGGTTTATTCATTCATTTTTGTAATATTAGCTAATGGCAAGAACACTGCTAAAGTCATACTAACCTCATTAGCTTGTCTGTATTCCAGTGCAAGGTCTGGATGACGAGATTGTAGTTGCTTAATTAAAGGAGTAGTAAAGGGGAAATCATGTTTAGCCCTGTTTTAAGGTTACTTATGATCATATAAAATGGTTCAGATAACTAGCACTAGCAATAGCACTTTTGAGAGAGTCTGATAATTGCTCTACCACCGTTTTGGTCATACAATGGATGTGGGTGGGCACCGTGAAAAATCATTTAAAAAACATGTTAAATTCTCAATTTCAAAGACAAGAAACTCACCGAGGTGTTAGTTGGCGTTCTGACATATAATTCGCCATAAAGTAAGATTCCAGTTAATCTGGAAAGGCTTTTTTAAATATTTAGCATAGAATTATTTAGTCGCAGCACATACGTGTGTAAACTTCCGCTTGAACTGATTCTGAACCCGCTGCCGTCAAAGTCTAATTCCTTGTGATCAAATTCATACTCTTCAAGATCAGCCATTTTGATAAGCGTTTTCTGAACTGTAGCCTAGGGCTTCCTTGTCTGTTATGTGTCGAAAGAGTAGCGTGAGCAGTGAGCAAACTAGCTAGCCTAGCTAACATAAAAAATAACAATAGCTACCGTAAGTAGTTCCGCTTCCTGAATCCCCTCTGCGGATTGATCTATACATCTCCAACAGTCGCGTCAATACAAGTCAATGGATTTCATAAAACGATCAATAAAACCCTACAGGATTCATACTTTGCGGCGAATTTGATGTCAGAACACCAACGGACACCAATTACCCCCTCCTACCCGCAGTGGACTACTTTACCTTTTTCCTCTTCCCTTTTGGATTATCGTTTACCCCTTTTTAGATTATTAAGTGACATTCTAATTTTTGGGATATTGTAACATTCTTTACTGGACTACTGTGTATTGGATTATTATTTGGATTATTAAATCGCTCCTTTGGAGTTGAACTGCCATCCGTGTCTCCTCCATTGCTGCGCGTCTGGGTCCTAAGAACTAGTCATTACAGAATGTGTCTATTGTATGTTGAACTTCTGTAGTAAAGCCGCTTCTTAGTGGAAGTGAATTCTTCAGTGATTCTTCATTACAAGAAAGACAATTAACATCGTGGTTATAATTAGGTGGTGCTGCACCTCTTTATTAAACTTTTAAAAAACACAACGCAGAACAACAAAACAAGACATCAAAAGCCAAGACCGGGTTCGATTCCCACCCAGGGCAGGCTGAAGCATATGGGTTACTCTAGGGAGGCATCTATATAACTTTGGGATAAATATGTAGTTTACATAATTTGTCTGTGTATAGACAATATTAGTTAGCCAGCTAGGTAGCTTTTAATTCACTAGATGAGCATCAGTGTTGACACCACAGATAGTCCATCGTCCTCCTTGGTGTGCACGTAGGGTCGGCTGCAGTAGTCCCAGTCGCTGGCTGTGTAGCACCAGTAGTAGTCCTGCCCATACAAGCCACAGGGGTGGTCACCCCTGCAAGGCTCTCCTTTGTCAGTGAAGGTGGAGTACTGAGGGGAGCATTTTATCGTCTTGGATCCGGATCTACATCTGAAACCTTTTTCTCTGTGGTCATAGAGACAGGGGGAGGTGCAGCAGAGTTTAGTCACGCTTCCTGTCGAGCAGGAGCCAAGGTTACACACGTGTCAGTGAAAAACGCTAGCATTGTCATCCCTGTGAGCCAAGGGCGTTTCCCTTGGGAAGAGGAGGAACTGATGAAATTGTCCAGAGCGGCATGGAAGGTGTTGCTTATATTTGCCGCAATTTCTATCCTTTTACTCAGTGGCAATGCGATTTCTGTATATAAGCGCTGTATATTTTCCTGAGATTCAGGGTTATTAGTAAAGCAGTCGTCGGCAAATATCTTTACTCCATTCGGATTTCTATATAGTGCGCCAAGCTTTGTGTTCAGCTGAGACACCGTCATTGCGGAGATCACACTGCTTTCAGTGTTTTCCCCCATGTAAGTGTAACGGAGTGAGATAAGTTCCTTCAGGTTTATATTAAATCCTGCGTCATTGGGTTGTGACTTTTATTTTGAAAACCTCTTTATAGTTGTGGCATCGTTGTCGTCCTGCAGCAGAAGGGACAATAGCTGCTGCAGGTAGGTTGGGCAAACAAAAGGGTCCGCATAAAAAAGTTACGAAAAGACATAATAACTTTGTATTTCACGTCACTTAAATGTCCGTTTTGTATGACACATAAGCCAACCTATGAATCACATTATTGTGATATTTGACACTCTGATGTAACGTTTATTTGATTAGCGATTCCTGTTTGACGTAGTAGGCTACGGTTGCATTGGATGGATGAAAAGCTAATGTTGAATATATATTGTCTAGGCGGACCAGAGATTCATGCTCATGTTCACTGTGTTTCATGATCCATTGTGCAGGTAATCTATTATATGTAATCTATTATATGTCGGTTGAATGTTTTGTGCACTTTATAAAACTCCACTCGTGGCGTAGCTAGCATCCGCGATCTAGAGCATGGCTAGCCAGTAATGTCATGTTGCATTCCACATGTAGTACCTTTTTCCGCCACACGAGTGTGAGTGCTGTTCTGTAGGATAAATATTGAAAAAGGATGAAGTATTGTTCTGAGTTATATGCTGTGTCTGATTTATATAGTATTTGAATACTTTTGACATGTCATTGATTTTACGTTGTATGTTGTAGTGCATAGAATGGATGGATGAATGAATGATAGATCATGATAGAATATTAAAATATTATACAACAGAGCAGAAGGGACAATAGCTGCTGCAGGCGGACCAGAGATTCATGCTCATGTTCACTGTGTTTCATGATCCATTGTGCAGGACCCATTGTGCAGGCAATAAATACTGCTTCATCCACCATCCTGAGAGTGTCCCAATCCCTCCAGTACAGCAAAACACAACGCAGGTTACAGTGGTGCCGTGATCCCGTGTTCTACAAATTGGTCGCTGACCAACAACTCCTCGGACCGGTGGGCCTGTCGTCATCCTACAGCTTGACACCAGCTGAGCACACCTATGGGTTATTGTGGGTTATGATAGCCGCAGCATGTGAATAACTGGTCGATTGCATATTGATGTCAATTGTAGTGTATTACTGTGTATAGACATTTTCTGCTTTTTATTTTTTATTTCTTTCTATCTCTTGGATTGCCATGGCTGGCTCACAGTTTACTGGAGCCCAGTGCTTTCAAACCCCAGTTAGTGGTGGTCGGGGTAGAGGGGTGTTAGGGGTGCCCATCCCTTTCCTAGGGTTTGATTCATCGGTGGTCAGTGTTGTGGGGATGGCAGCGAATACTTCCCATCCTCTAGTTGGTGACTCACACACTGCTGACGCAAAGCGGGATAGTCCCTCCACTCACCAGCCAGCCTGTACGTCCACTCCTTTCAACACTCAGGACATTATAGGTCAGATGGGTGACATTATACAAAACATAGGTCAGCAGCTGGCGGACAGCATTCTCACACACTTGAATAAGCCTAGTCCAGTAGCACCGTTATCTGCTCCTAGTGTACACGGTGGTAGCCACACTCCAGTTCAGGACTCTGTTTCAAGCTCATCATCTCAGCTTCATGTAGTGAGTCAGAGAAAAGTGAAAGATCCTCCTACTTTCAGAGGTGACAATTCAGATTCTGTTACGCTTGAAGAATGGATTGAGCTCATGCAAACGTTCATAAAGAGGGGAGGCCTATCTACTGAGGAGCAAGGAGAGGAGATCCTCATTCATTTAAGGGGCAAGGCCAAGGATGTTGTCAAGGTGGGTGTGAAATCTAGTGGTGTTGACATCAGACGTAGCCCAGATTCCATGTACAGCCTTTTGAGGAAGCATTTCAGTTGTAAGCAGTTTTCACCTCTGCCACTGCAAGACTTCTACACGACCCTCCCTGAGCCACAGGAGGACCCCTATGACTACTGGCTTCGCCTAAACCGTGCTGCTGATGTCGCTGCTGAGTGTCTCAAGGAACAGGGTAAGCAGCAAGATAGCCTGTCCGTTGAGGTTGAACGCATGTTCATAAGGAACTGTCCAAATTCAGATTTAGCTCTCACTTTCCGTTCTAAGACCATTGATAAGTGGTCCGCTTCAGAGGTACAAGAAGTTTTGAATGAATACCACTCAGAGAAATGTATCAGAGCAGTGTCGACAAAGAAAGAAAGGGCTGTCATGGAGAAGACAGTGGCTGTGAATAGGATAGAGGTGAGCAGTCCAGCACCTCCACGTAATGTACAGTCTCCACCACAGTCCACGTCTACTGATCACTCTGCTATGGAGAGAATGATTGAAATGCTGGAGAAGGTTCTCAGGAATAGTGCCCAGTCCAGACCAGCGAGTAGGACAAGTGGCCTACCCCGCATTAAGGGTCTTGGTGACACACCATGTCTAGTCTGCAAAGACTCCTCTCATTCTGCCTTGTCACACTGTAAAGATAACAGACTGTGTTTCCAATGCTTTTCACCGGATCACACGAGGAACAGATGTCCTCAAGGAGGGAGGAGTGCAGCACCCGCTGGCCAGGCGTCAAACTGACTGATCTGCGTGTAGAGGAGGACCACGTAGATCTGGAGAGTGAGCCTCCCACCTCTATCTTTCAGGCTTTTTCAGATTATGACTCTTTAAGTCAGTTGTACAGTAGCGATATTTCTTCAGAGAAAACAGTCATTTTTCAGAATTTGCAGACAGTTCCAAGGTCTGATAGTTTGTTTCACGCATCAGTTTCAAGTGTGAATGGTCTCTCTTTTAAAGCTCTCATTGATAGTGGATCCATGGCATGTACTCTTAGTGAGTCTGCTGAAACCATGTTGTTAGATTGTATTCCAGACATTGCAAAGCAGTCGGCTCAAGATATTGTGATTGTTGGCTGTGGAGGCCATCGTGTCACTCCAACGGCGGTCTATGACCTCCAAATCACTGTGTACGGCTGTTCAATGACTGTCCCCACATTAGTTGTGCCAGGCCAGACTGAGGAGATGATCCTGGGCACCAACGTCATAAAAAGGCTTTTGACACAGCTGAGAGAGACGAGCGGTTACTGGAGACTTATGTCCATGCCCAGCCATAACCAGAGTGATGAATGCTCTGAGTTTTTGTCCCTTTTCTCCAACACTGAGAGGTGGAGAGGCGAGTCTGTGCCAGACAGAGTGGGCACAGTGAAGCTCCAGAGAAGTGTGACGTTAGAGCCGCAAACAGAGCACCTGGTCCGGGGGAAGTTGCCTGTGTCCTCGGTTCTGTCTGTGGGCAGCACAGTCATCGTTGAGCCGACTCTAGAGTCTAGATCAAGACCAACACAGATAATGGTTGGCAGAGTGATCACACCACTTTGGGGAGATGGTTCTATCCCACTGAAAGTCATAAATCCAACCAACCACAGAGTCGTGTTGAAAAGAAATGCTAAAATAGCTGACGTGTCACCTTGTATTGCTGTGGATGACCTGCCGCTGCCAGAACAGATCAAATCTAATGTCCAGTGTACTGACAGCAGCCCCTCTTCATCACCTAGATCAAGTGAGGAGATGAAACATGCCCTGAGTAGTCTGAACCTTACTGATATTGACCTGGAGTCTTGTGAGGTGTCAGCGCACTGGAAAGACAAGCTTCTACAGAGCATCGAGAAATATGAGTCAATATTCTTGAGGGACAAAATGGACTGTGGAGAAGCCAAAGATTTTGTCCATCGCATTCATCTGACGGATGACAGACCCTTTCGTCTGCCGTACAGGCGTATACCACCAAGCCAGTATGCTAAACTGAGGACCGCTCTGAATGAGATGGAGGAGAAAGGAATCATTCGCAAGTCACACAGCGATTATGCATCTCCTCTTGTTCTGGTCTGGAAGAAGAATGGCGACTTAAGGATCTGTACAGACTTCAGATGGCTGAATGCTCGGACTGTCAGAGATGCCTACCCATTGCCGCACCAGTCTGATGTGTTAGCCGCTCTGGGTGGGAACGCCTTCTTCTCCACCATGGATTTGACGTCAGGCTACTACAACGTGCCTCTACAGGAAGAGCATAAGAGATACACTGCTTTCTCTTCTCCATTTGGCTTGCATGAGTACAACAGACTCCCCCAGGGTCTCTCCAACAGTCCAGCCACATTCATGAGAACGATGATGTCCATCTTTGGAGATGAGAATTTCAGCAGTGTCTTGTGCTACCTGGATGATCTGATGGTGTTTGCCCCAACCGAGTCTGTGGCCCTTCAACGCCTTGAGATGGTCTTCTCCCGTCTGTCCAGTCACAATTTGAAGCTGTCCCCGAAGAAATGCTTCTTCTTAAGACGATCCGTCAAGTTCCTTGGCCACATTGTCTGTGAAGATGGCATCAAGACGGATCCAGGCAAAGTCGAGGCCATCAGCGAAGTCCAGAGAGTTAACCTAATGGAGGCTGACGGGCAGACACCGTGTCCAAAGAAGATCAGGTCGTTCCTTGGTATGGTGCTTTATTACCAGCACTTTATTGAGGGATGCTCTGCAAAGGCCAAGCCACTCTTCAAGTTGACAGCAGGCTCCAGCAAGCAGTCTCGTGGGAGGAAAGGGAGAAAGCCGAAGAACAAGCTGAGCATCACAAAGCTCACTCCTGCTGACTGGACACCTGCATGTCAGACGGCTTTTGAGGCTCTAAAGTCAGATCTGCTGCACAGTGTGACTTTGGCTCACCCACTTTTTGACCAGCCTTTCATTCTGGCTGTAGATGCGTCTTTTGATGGAGTCGGGGCAGTTCTATCGCAAGTCCCTCCTGGTGAAGAGAAAGCGAGACCAGTAGCCTTTGCCAGCAGGACGCTGTCCCGGTCGCAGATGAACTACCCTGCTCACAGACTGGAATTTTTTGCATTGAAGTGGGCTGTCTGTGAAAAGTTCAGTCATTGGCTAAAGGGACGTCACTTCACAGCATGGACTGACAACAACCCTTTGACATACATTTTGACAAAACCCAGACTGGATGCCTGTGAGCAGCGGTGGGTGGCTAAACTCGCATCATACAGCTTTGACCTAAAGTATGTCCCAGGCCCCAGGAATGTTGTTGCTGATGCTTTGAGCAGAGAACCATTCGTCCAGTCTTGCATAAGCCACCGCCTCGTCACAGAGCCATATCTGTCGCTCTTGAAGAAGGTCAGTGGTGTTGTGGATGACACTGTCCAACATGCCTTTAAGTACACTACCAATCATCAGATGGTTCTGAGATCAGGCAAAGATCCACACAACACATCCACTAACGAAGCCTCGGACACTGGTTCGGTCGCAGCGCCAGATATATCTGCTGTTCTGGATGCTCATTCTACTGGTGGCCTGAGTGAAGTCATGGGGGCGTGTCCAGCTGTTCCTCAACTGCAGCAGGCTGACTCCCCCATTCCCCACAGTACTCTCATAGACCAGCAAGGGCGGGATGACACGATCTGCCGAGTCCTCTACTACATCGAGAGACGACGAAAGCCATCTAAGAATGAAAGAGCAAATGAGCCCTCCAGTGTGCGTCAGCTCCTGAAACACTGGGACAAGTTGGTTATCCACGATGGTTTGCTGTGCAAGGTGAGGAGAGACCAGAAAATGAACAGACAACTTTTTCTCTTTGTAGTGCCCAACTCTCTCAAGGCTCAAGTGCTCAATGGGATTCATGATGCAGCTGGTCACCAAGGGAAGAGCCGAATGCTATCTCTGGCGAGACAAAGATTCTTCTGGTTCGGCATGAAAAGAGACATCGATGATCATGTGAGGAACTGTCATCGCTGTGTTGTCGGGAAGACGCCAGAACCCAATGCTTGTGCTCCTCTCGAGAGCATCCGCACTTCAGAGCCGATGGAGCTGGTCTGCATTGACTTTTGGTCTGCAGAGGTCAGTGATGGGAAGTCCATGGATGTGCTGGTTGTGACGGACCATTTTTCCAAGATGGCTCACGCATTCCCATGCAAGAATCAATCCGCCAAGCAAGTGGCTCGAAGACTCTGGAACGACTTCTTTCTCATCTACGGCTTTCCCAAGAGAATTCATTCTGATCAAGGGGCGAATTTCGAGAGCAAGCTGATCAAGGAGCTGTTGACTATTTCAGGCGTCGAGAAGTCTCACACAAAGGCGTACCACCCCATGAGCAATGGCGTGGCTGAAAGGTTCAACAGGACTCTCGGATCCATGATTAGAACGTTGCCTCCCAAGTCCAAAGCCAGATGGCCCCAGATGTTACAGCTGCTCACTTTCTGCTACAATTGCACAGAGCACGAGACTACAGGCTTTGCGCCTTTCTATCTCATGTTTGGCAGAGTTCCTCGTCTCCCGGTTGACATCCTCTTCCAACATGGACTTTCTGATGCCGTAGTGGTGGATCACAATGAGTTTGTGTCACGCCTGAAGAAAGATCTGCGTGAGGCTGTGCAGATTGCACGAAAGCATGGTCAGAAAGAGCAGGCTCGGCACACCAAGCTCTACAACAGGAAGATCAAGGGTTCACCACTTGCCATCGGTGACAGAGTGCTCGTTGCGAACAGAGGTGAGCGAGGAAGAAGGAAGGTAGCTGACAAATGGGAGTCTACTCTGTACGAAGTTGTGGCTGTGAAACCAGATATCCATGTCTACAGGATCAAAGACATCAACTCAGACAAACTGAAGGTGGTCCACCGAAATCTACTGCTTCCTGTGAACTTCTTACCGATTGACGATGGCCAAGAAACCCACACCAGTGGCAATGGGGAGGTGGTTCCTGAAGTCGATCCTGCAGAAGTGGATGGCAGTGATGAGATAGTCCCCGTAGTTGACCCTCCCGACGAGCTGGATGGCAGTGACGAGACAGTCCCCGAAGTCAACTCTCCAGTCGAGTTGGATGGCAGTGACGAGATGGTCCATGAAGTCAACCCTCCAGATGTGGTGGATGGCAGCGGTGACCGAACTGCACACTGGGTGCTCTCCAGCTCTGACCATGTGGAGATGGAAGATAGTCAGACTAGCCTCTCCGGTGTGCATGATGTGTCTGGTGGTGTGTCGGAGCGATATGACTCAGCTAGTGGCATCATGGGTGAGGACAGGACGCAGAACAGTTGTGTTCCCCCTGCAGACAATGGCCCACTCAATGTTGAGTCCCAACCAGTAGTGCCCATTCATGATGATTCAGACACAGATGAGCTTGCTGTGTGCACTCAGCCCCGGGGCTTTGGGAACACGGTTGCCCGGACAGGACGAGGCAGAGTTATCAATCCCCCAAAGAGACTCATTTGTGAAATGAATGAGCAAATCCTTGACACTTCAGAGTCCACAGTTAAGTCTCTGATTTATTTTGTTAAGAGTTTGTTTTGAGGTGCTACACATGGCATAAGATGTCATTCTAGTCAGTCTGATAGGACTAGGACACGGTTAGAGATAAGTGTCAGGTATAATAATGATGTTTGAGGTGTAACAGGCATCTCTTGAGTCTGCTTTCTGTCTGGGGTAGGGCCCATCCCATTCTTTAAGTACTCCTTAGTTGGAGGATTCTTTAATCGACAGCTTGTGATATTTGAATGACATCCTGGTTTTTGTTTTTTTTCTCTTTCTTGGTACGTCCCCAATTTAGCAGAATTTTAGGGGGGTGTATGTAACGGAGTGAGATAAGTTCCTTCAGGTTTATATTAAATCCTGCGTCATTGGGTTGTGACTTTTATTTTGAAAACCTCTTTATAGTTGTGGCATCGTTGTCGTCCTGCAGCAGAAGGGACAATAGCTGCTGCAGGTAGGTTGGGCAAACAAAAGGGTCCGCATAAAAAAGTTACGAAAAGACATAATAACTTTGTATTTCACGTCACTTAAATGTCCGTTTTGTATGACACATAAGCCAACCTATGAATCACATTATTGTGATATTTGACACTCTGATGTAACGTTTATTTGATTAGCGATTCCTGTTTGACGTAGTAGGCTACGGTTGCATTGGATGGATGAAAAGCTAATGTTGAATATATATTGTCTAGGCGGACCAGAGATTCATGCTCATGTTCACTGTGTTTCATGATCCATTGTGCAGGTAATCTATTATATGTAATCTATTATATGTCGGTTGAATGTTTTGTGCACTTTATAAAACTCCACTCGTGGCGTAGCTAGCATCCGCGATCTAGAGCATGGCTAGCCAGTAATGTCATGTTGCATTCCACATGTAGTACCTTTTTCCGCCACACGAGTGTGAGTGCTGTTCTGTAGGATAAATATTGAAAAAGGATGAAGTATTGTTCTGAGTTATATGCTGTGTCTGATTTATATAGTATTTGAATACTTTTGACATGTCATTGATTTTACGTTGTATGTTGTAGTGCATAGAATGGATGGATGAATGAATGATAGATCATGATAGAATATTAAAATATTATACAACAGAGCAGAAGGGACAATAGCTGCTGCAGGCGGACCAGAGATTCATGCTCATGTTCACTGTGTTTCATGATCCATTGTGCAGGACCCATTGTGCAGGCAATAAATACTGCTTCATCCACCATCCTGAGAGTGTCCCAATCCCTCCAGTACAGCAAAACACAACGCAGGTTACAGTGGTGCCGTGATCCCGTGTTCTACAAATTGGTCGCTGACCAACAACTCCTCGGACCGGTGGGCCTGTCGTCATCCTACAGCTTGACACCAGCTGAGCACACCTATGGGTTATTGTGGGTTATGATAGCCGCAGCATGTGAATAACTGGTCGATTGCATATTGATGTCAATTGTAGTGTATTACTGTGTATAGACATTTTCTGCTTTTTATTTTTTATTTCTTTCTATCTCTTGGATTGCCATGGCTGGCTCACAGTTTACTGGAGCCCAGTGCTTTCAAACCCCAGTTAGTGGTGGTCGGGGTAGAGGGGTGTTAGGGGTGCCCATCCCTTTCCTAGGGTTTGATTCATCGGTGGTTAGTGTTGTGGGGATGGCAGCGAATACTTCCCATCCTCTAGTTGGTGACTCACACACTGCTGACGCAAAGCGGGATAGTCCCTCCACTCACCAGCCAGCCTGTACGTCCACTCCTTTCAACACTCAGGACATTATAGGTCAGATGGGTGACATTATACAAAACATAGGTCAGCAGCTGGCGGACAGCATTCTCACACACTTGAATAAGCCTAGTCCAGTAGCACCGTTATCTGCTCCTAGTGTACACGGTGGTAGCCACACTCCAGTTCAGGACTCTGTTTCAAGCTCATCATCTCAGCTTCATGTAGTGAGTCAGAGAAAAGTGAAAGATCCTCCTACTTTCAGAGGTGACAATTCAGATTCTGTTACGCTTGAAGAATGGATTGAGCTCATGCAAACGTTCATAAAGAGGGGAGGCCTATCTACTGAGGAGCAAGGAGAGGAGATCCTCATTCATTTAAGGGGCAAGGCCAAGGATGTTGTCAAGGTGGGTGTGAAATCTAGTGGTGTTGACATCAGACGTAGCCCAGATTCCATGTACAGCCTTTTGAGGAAGCATTTCAGTTGTAAGCAGTTTTCACCTCTGCCACTGCAAGACTTCTACACGACCCTCCCTGAGCCACAGGAGGACCCCTATGACTACTGGCTTCGCCTAAACCGTGCTGCTGATGTCGCTGCTGAGTGTCTCAAGGAACAGGGTAAGCAGCAAGATAGCCTGTCCGTTGAGGTTGAACGCATGTTCATAAGGAACTGTCCAAATTCAGATTTAGCTCTCACTTTCCGTTCTAAGACCATTGATAAGTGGTCCGCTTCAGAGGTACAAGAAGTTTTGAATGAATACCACTCAGAGAAATGTATCAGAGCAGTGTCGACAAAGAAAGAAAGGGCTGTCATGGAGAAGACAGTGGCTGTGAATAGGATAGAGGTGAGCAGTCCAGCACCTCCACGTAATGTACAGTCTCCACCACAGTCCACGTCTACTGATCACTCTGCTATGGAGAGAATGATTGAAATGCTGGAGAAGGTTCTCAGGAATAGTGCCCAGTCCAGACCAGCGAGTAGGACAAGTGGCCTACCCCGCATTAAGGGTCTTGGTGACACACCATGTCTAGTCTGCAAAGACTCCTCTCATTCTGCCTTGTCACACTGTAAAGATAACAGACTGTGTTTCCAATGCTTTTCACCGGATCACACGAGGAACAGATGTCCTCAAGGAGGGAGGAGTGCAGCACCCGCTGGCCAGGCGTCAAACTGACTGATCTGCGTGTAGAGGAGGACCACGTAGATCTGGAGAGTGAGCCTCCCACCTCTATCTTTCAGGCTTTTTCAGATTATGACTCTTTAAGTCAGTTGTACAGTAGCGATATTTCTTCAGAGAAAACAGTCATTTTTCAGAATTTGCAGACAGTTCCAAGGTCTGATAGTTTGTTTCACGCATCAGTTTCAAGTGTGAATGGTCTCTCTTTTAAAGCTCTCATTGATAGTGGATCCATGGCATGTACTCTTAGTGAGTCTGCTGAAACCATGTTGTTAGATTGTATTCCAGACATTGCAAAGCAGTCGGCTCAAGATATTGTGATTGTTGGCTGTGGAGGCCATCGTGTCACTCCAACGGCGGTCTATGACCTCCAAATCACTGTGTACGGCTGTTCAATGACTGTCCCCACATTAGTTGTGCCAGGCCAGACTGAGGAGATGATCCTGGGCACCAACGTCATAAAAAGGCTTTTGACACAGCTGAGAGAGACGAGCGGTTACTGGAGACTTATGTCCATGCCCAGCCATAACCAGAGTGATGAATGCTCTGAGTTTTTGTCCCTTTTCTCCAACACTGAGAGGTGGAGAGGCGAGTCTGTGCCAGACAGAGTGGGCACAGTGAAGCTCCAGAGAAGTGTGACGTTAGAGCCGCAAACAGAGCACCTGGTCTGGGGGAAGTTGCCTGTGTCCTCGGTTCTGTCTGTGGGCAGCACAGTCATCGTTGAGCCGACTCTAGAGTCTAGATCAAGACCAACACAGATAATGGTTGGCAGAGTGATCACACCACTTTGGGGAGATGGTTCTATCCCACTGAAAGTCATAAATCCAACCAACCACAGAGTCGTGTTGAAAAGAAATGCTAAAATAGCTGACGTGTCACCTTGTATTGCTGTGGATGACCTGCCGCTGCCAGAACAGATCAAATCTAATGTCCAGTGTACTGACAGCAGCCCCTCTTCATCACCTAGATCAAGTGAGGAGATGAAACATGCCCTGAGTAGTCTGAACCTTACTGATATTGACCTGGAGTCTTGTGAGGTGTCAGCGCACTGGAAAGACAAGCTTCTACAGAGCATCGAGAAATATGAGTCAATATTCTTGAGGGACAAAATGGACTGTGGAGAAGCCAAAGATTTTGTCCATCGCATTCATCTGACGGATGACAGACCCTTTCGTCTGCCGTACAGGCGTATACCACCAAGCCAGTATGCTAAACTGAGGACCGCTCTGAATGAGATGGAGGAGAAAGGAATCATTCGCAAGTCACACAGCGATTATGCATCTCCTCTTGTTCTGGTCTGGAAGAAGAATGGCGACTTAAGGATCTGTACAGACTTCAGATGGCTGAATGCTCGGACTGTCAGAGATGCCTACCCATTGCCGCACCAGTCTGATGTGTTAGCCGCTCTGGGTGGGAACGCCTTCTTCTCCACCATGGATTTGACGTCAGGCTACTACAACGTGCCTCTACAGGAAGAGCATAAGAGATACACTGCTTTCTCTTCTCCATTTGGCTTGCATGAGTACAACAGACTCCCCCAGGGTCTCTCCAACAGTCCAGCCACATTCATGAGAACGATGATGTCCATCTTTGGAGATGAGAATTTCAGCAGTGTCTTGTGCTACCTGGATGATCTGATGGTGTTTGCCCCAACCGAGTCTGTGGCCCTTCAACGCCTTGAGATGGTCTTCTCCCGTCTGTCCAGTCACAATTTGAAGCTGTCCCCGAAGAAATGCTTCTTCTTAAGACGATCCGTCAAGTTCCTTGGCCACATTGTCTGTGAAGATGGCATCAAGACGGATCCAGGCAAAGTCGAGGCCATCAGCGAAGTCCAGAGAGTTAACCTAATGGAGGCTGACGGGCAGACACCGTGTCCAAAGAAGATCAGGTCGTTCCTTGGTATGGTGCTTTATTACCAGCACTTTATTGAGGGATGCTCTGCAAAGGCCAAGCCACTCTTCAAGTTGACAGCAGGCTCCAGCAAGCAGTCTCGTGGGAGGAAAGGGAGAAAGCCGAAGAACAAGCTGAGCATCACAAAGCTCACTCCTGCTGACTGGACACCTGCATGTCAGACGGCTTTTGAGGCTCTAAAGTCAGATCTGCTGCACAGTGTGACTTTGGCTCACCCACTTTTTGACCAGCCTTTCATTCTGGCTGTAGATGCGTCTTTTGATGGAGTCGGGGCAGTTCTATCGCAAGTCCCTCCTGGTGAAGAGAAAGCGAGACCAGTAGCCTTTGCCAGCAGGACGCTGTCCCGGTCGCAGATGAACTACCCTGCTCACAGACTGGAATTTTTTGCATTGAAGTGGGCTGTCTGTGAAAAGTTCAGTCATTGGCTAAAGGGACGTCACTTCACAGCATGGACTGACAACAACCCTTTGACATACATTTTGACAAAACCCAGACTGGATGCCTGTGAGCAGCGGTGGGTGGCTAAACTCGCATCATACAGCTTTGACCTAAAGTATGTCCCAGGCCCCAGGAATGTTGTTGCTGATGCTTTGAGCAGAGAACCATTCGTCCAGTCTTGCATAAGCCACCGCCTCGTCACAGAGCCATATCTGTCGCTCTTGAAGAAGGTCAGTGGTGTTGTGGATGACACTGTCCAACATGCCTTTAAGTACACTACCAATCATCAGATGGTTCTGAGATCAGGCAAAGATCCACACAACACATCCACTAACGAAGCCTCGGACACTGGTTCGGTCGCAGCGCCAGATATATCTGCTGTTCTGGATGCTCATTCTACTGGTGGCCTGAGTGAAGTCATGGGGGCGTGTCCAGCTGTTCCTCAACTGCAGCAGGCTGACTCCCCCATTCCCCACAGTACTCTCATAGACCAGCAAGGGCGGGATGACACGATCTGCCGAGTCCTCTACTACATCGAGAGACGACGAAAGCCATCTAAGAATGAAAGAGCAAATGAGCCCTCCAGTGTGCGTCAGCTCCTGAAACACTGGGACAAGTTGGTTATCCACGATGGTTTGCTGTGCAAGGTGAGGAGAGACCAGAAAATGAACAGACAACTTTTTCTCTTTGTAGTGCCCAACTCTCTCAAGGCTCAAGTGCTCAATGGGATTCATGATGCAGCTGGTCACCAAGGGAAGAGCCGAATGCTATCTCTGGCGAGACAAAGATTCTTCTGGTTCGGCATGAAAAGAGACATCGATGATCATGTGAGGAACTGTCATCGCTGTGTTGTCGGGAAGACGCCAGAACCCAATGCTTGTGCTCCTCTCGAGAGCATCCGCACTTCAGAGCCGATGGAGCTGGTCTGCATTGACTTTTGGTCTGCAGAGGTCAGTGATGGGAAGTCCATGGATGTGCTGGTTGTGACGGACCATTTTTCCAAGATGGCTCACGCATTCCCATGCAAGAATCAATCCGCCAAGCAAGTGGCTCGAAGACTCTGGAACGACTTCTTTCTCATCTACGGCTTTCCCAAGAGAATTCATTCTGATCAAGGGGCGAATTTCGAGAGCAAGCTGATCAAGGAGCTGTTGACTATTTCAGGCGTCGAGAAGTCTCACACAAAGGCGTACCACCCCATGAGCAATGGCGTGGCTGAAAGGTTCAACAGGACTCTCGGATCCATGATTAGAACGTTGCCTCCCAAGTCCAAAGCCAGATGGCCCCAGATGTTACAGCTGCTCACTTTCTGCTACAATTGCACAGAGCACGAGACTACAGGCTTTGCGCCTTTCTATCTCATGTTTGGCAGAGTTCCTCGTCTCCCGGTTGACATCCTCTTCCAACATGGACTTTCTGATGCCGTAGTGGTGGATCACAATGAGTTTGTGTCACGCCTGAAGAAAGATCTGCGTGAGGCTGTGCAGATTGCACGAAAGCATGGTCAGAAAGAGCAGGCTCGGCACACCAAGCTCTACAACAGGAAGATCAAGGGTTCACCACTTGCCATCGGTGACAGAGTGCTCGTTGCGAACAGAGGTGAGCGAGGAAGAAGGAAGGTAGCTGACAAATGGGAGTCTACTCTGTACGAAGTTGTGGCTGTGAAACCAGATATCCATGTCTACAGGATCAAAGACATCAACTCAGACAAACTGAAGGTGGTCCACCGAAATCTACTGCTTCCTGTGAACTTCTTACCGATTGACGATGGCCAAGAAACCCACACCAGTGGCAATGGGGAGGTGGTTCCTGAAGTCGATCCTGCAGAAGTGGATGGCAGTGATGAGATAGTCCCCGTAGTTGACCCTCCCGACGAGCTGGATGGCAGTGACGAGACAGTCCCCGAAGTCAACTCTCCAGTCGAGTTGGATGGCAGTGACGAGATGGTCCATGAAGTCAACCCTCCAGATGTGGTGGATGGCAGCGGTGACCGAACTGCACACTGGGTGCTCTCCAGCTCTGACCATGTGGAGATGGAAGATAGTCAGACTAGCCTCTCCGGTGTGCATGATGTGTCTGGTGGTGTGTCGGAGCGATATGACTCAGCTAGTGGCATCATGGGTGAGGACAGGACGCAGAACAGTTGTGTTCCCCCTGCAGACAATGGCCCACTCAATGTTGAGTCCCAACCAGTAGTGCCCATTCATGATGATTCAGACACAGATGAGCTTGCTGTGTGCACTCAGCCCCGGGGCTTTGGGAACACGGTTGCCCGGACAGGACGAGGCAGAGTTATCAATCCCCCAAAGAGACTCATTTGTGAAATGAATGAGCAAATCCTTGACACTTCAGAGTCCACAGTTAAGTCTCTGATTTATTTTGTTAAGAGTTTGTTTTGAGGTGCTACACATGGCATAAGATGTCATTCTAGTCAGTCTGATAGGACTAGGACACGGTTAGAGATAAGTGTCAGGTATAATAATGATGTTTGAGGTGTAACAGGCATCTCTTGAGTCTGCTTTCTGTCTGGGGTAGGGCCCATCCCATTCTTTAAGTACTCCTTAGTTGGAGGATTCTTTAATCGACAGCTTGTGATATTTGAATGACATCCTGGTTTTTGTTTTTTTTCTCTTTCTTGGTACGTCCCCAATTTAGCAGAATTTTAGGGGGGTGTATGTAACGGAGTGAGATAAGTTCCTTCAGGTTTATATTAAATCCTGCGTCATTGGGTTGTGACTTTTATTTTGAAAACCTCTTTATAGTTGTGGCATCGTTGTCGTCCTGCAGCAGAAGGGACAATAGCTGCTGCAGGTAGGTTGGGCAAACAAAAGGGTCCGCATAAAAAAGTTACGAAAAGACATAATAACTTTGTATTTCACGTCACTTAAATGTCCGTTTTGTATGACACATAAGCCAACCTATGAATCACATTATTGTGATATTTGACACTCTGATGTAACGTTTATTTGATTAGCGATTCCTGTTTGACGTAGTAGGCTACGGTTGCATTGGATGGATGAAAAGCTAATGTTGAATATATATTGTCTAGGCGGACCAGAGATTCATGCTCATGTTCACTGTGTTTCATGATCCATTGTGCAGGTAATCTATTATATGTAATCTATTATATGTCGGTTGAATGTTTTGTGCACTTTATAAAACTCCACTCGTGGCGTAGCTAGCATCCGCGATCTAGAGCATGGCTAGCCAGTAATGTCATGTTGCATTCCACATGTAGTACCTTTTTCCGCCACACGAGTGTGAGTGCTGTTCTGTAGGATAAATATTGAAAAAGGATGAAGTATTGTTCTGAGTTATATGCTGTGTCTGATTTATATAGTATTTGAATACTTTTGACATGTCATTGATTTTACGTTGTATGTTGTAGTGCATAGAATGGATGGATGAATGAATGATAGATCATGATAGAATATTAAAATATTATACAACAGAGCAGAAGGGACAATAGCTGCTGCAGGCGGACCAGAGATTCATGCTCATGTTCACTGTGTTTCATGATCCATTGTGCAGGACCCATTGTGCAGGCAATAAATACTGCTTCATCCACCATCCTGAGAGTGTCCCAATCCCTCCAGTACAGCAAAACACAACGCAGGTTACATAAGCAAAAGAGAAGGATTTAGAAGGATCATCTTTATGTTTAAAACAGAGAGCTGTCCAGATAGCAGACGGAATTGTAACCCCTCTGATACCCTGATCGGCATTGTTATCTATGGATTGTAAAGGTATTTTGTTGTTTGAAGGGACAGCCCCTGTAACAAAGTAAGCAGTTCCAACACCATTAAGTAGTTGAACAAGTCTTCTTGAAGAGTCCTCCCATTTTTTCCAATGCACTCTATTGAAGCAGGGCTCCATGGGAACAGCATTGGTCAGAGTGAAAGTAGCCGTGCGCCCGTCTCCATTATGGACACTAAGTGTCCTCGGTCAAAGTCGGAGAACTTGTAGTCAATGTTGAGGGCCTGTTTGATTTTTAGTCTGTCTGCTTGATTTCTATCAATGTCCATGTTACTCCGCTGCTGACTGGTGTAAGAAAGCTGAAAATGATAAAGAGTGAAGGGTTCATTATATGATAAAGAGTGAAGGGTTAATTATATGATAAAGAGTGACAGGTTGATTATATGCGCAGACAGCTTCATTTTCTTGTACTGTATTTGTCTTCATCAGTAAACTCGCCCTCAGTTGCCTGCTTTCTTTTACTGATACCAGTTATCAGTAATGATACACTAGGTGGCTGCAGATTAAAGCACCCAGAAATGTAAAATTATTGCCCAAAGCTCTGTTCAGTACGGAGCTTCCTAGGTGCATGTGAAGAAAAAAAACACATCAATAAGTCAGTAACTCATACTGTAGGCTATGTATGAGTTAGTAAGTCGTTTGTACCTTAGTAACCCGTACACATTTACTGTGTATTTACTCCTTATAATAAATGCAATTTCAAGATAATTAGTTGAGTTGATAGCCTGACTTTGCCAGACCAATAAAATAAATACAATTAAATGAGGTGTCAAAGCATGCAATCAATTGCGAAACAATTCAACAAATATTTCCAAACACCCTAAACTGAAGCAATGATAAAACTGTGCATGTTGGGGCCATGATTCCATGGCCTCCTTTTCAGGAGACACAGGGTCCCACTCATGGGACATGAAGTAATCATTTGGTAAACACCTCCCCTTGGCTCTATGTGATTGGTTGGCTTCGTTCAGGGATTCAGTTTATTTTAAAATTTTGAACTCTGGTCTGGTCTTGTCCATCTCCTGTTGAGTCACTCTTTCGCTCCCCCTCTCTCTCCCTCTCTGTCTCCATCTGTCAACATCTCTGGATTGTCAACATGTGTCACTCAGCAGCAGAAAGAGGAGTGTGTGTGTGCATTTGTGAGTGTGTGCGTGTTTGGTTTGTGTGTGTGTGTGTGTGCGTATGTGTGTGTGCGTGTGTGTGTGTGTGTGTGTGTGTGTGTGTGTGTGTGTGTGTGAAGGTCTGTGTGTGAGATAACATGCTAGCTCACCAAAGGACACTGTCGCACTCGCTGGTTGAGAAACAGCCCAGCATCCCATGTGTGTCTCAGCCTTTCCCAAGCCTTGCTGGGACTGGGACACTGATGACCTGCTCTCTCAGGGAGACCAAGGAGTTCACAGAGATGTTATCATTTCATTTCTGTTGGCCAGCTGTCATGGGTCAATTCATTAAGGGGCTCTTATTTCTGTGTGGAATCACTGTTATTCATAGTGTGCTCCATATGCTCCGTAATTGTTCAGCCGCTTGAATAACATCTTAAGTTACTTACTGTAAGTTACTAAGTAGCCTAGTTGATGTTATTGAGCTACTGTATTACAGCTCACGTGTTTCTGTCAGCAGCACCGAAGTGGTCTGGACTGTCCCTCTCCTCCACAGCTCCTTGTATTTGCTTCACCGAGGGATTTCCAGATGCTCAAACTAGAAGGCCATTCAGAGAATGTGAGGCCAGACAGAAGATGCCACACTTTTTCTGGGTACTGTTCAGTCCAGTAACAGAGCGTTCAGATCTGTTCAGTTCTGACAGCCAGACTACAGTATGTGTTCTGGTAAGGAGCGACCCGGCCCAGGGCGGGGTGAGAGCACATTCTGCTCCTCCAATGGTTCTGGAAGACAGGGCAGACACATGGATGAGATGTCATAACGTCTGTTGGAGGGGGATTTTACTGGACTGTTCCTGCCAGCGGACAATTAAAGACTCGAATCCAAATCTGTTTTGATTGGTCTATATTTTGAATTGGTATTGTGCATGTGTCTTTCTCCACCATTTCTGTAACAGAGTATGTCAGCTCCTCTAAGCTGCCGAAGGGTGAGCGTGTCCCCAGAGCAGAGGAAAAACAAGCTCATATCTTTAGTTATAGTTGCTGTCTTCATCACCAGCAGAGGAGATTCAAAGAAAACTGACAAGAGGTCAACACCATTTCTCAGTTTACAAGACAAAGGAACAGTATTCTATGGTATTTTTCGGAACAATATTCCACAGAGGGGGGAAAAACAGCCTTGCTTGGATTACTGGTTAGGATCATCGTCTGTTGTCGGATTGTAATAGATGAGAAGGTAGGTACTGTAAAACACCAATGATCTGGAATGGGGCTTCAGTAACCAAAGTGTAAACCACACAAATTAGAAAAGTAGCACATTTATTTAAATATTTTTTTCTCTATTAGTTTTCCTTAAAATAAGGGCAGAAAGGAGGTCATGTGCCCCTGTTAACAATAGTGCGAGTAGGCTAGACAAGAGCAGCTACAAGCCAGAATTTAAATAGTACTCTAACACAGCACACTCAAAAATAAACACTGCACATCAAGTAATAATAGGAATATAATCCTAACACAAAGGATAGGTGGAATTAACAGCAAAAATGCACATGTGATAAGCACTCGTAGGCACACAAATCAGTGAGGATCCACAGCAACAACGTGGATAAGAGCAGTAGTTGGACTGAGACTATAGCCTACTTCAGGGCCCTGGACATTATTCTGCACATACAAAGTTCAAACCAAACACAATATTTCAACAACATCAAAAAACAAAAACAATGAGGGCAATAATGTAGCCTACAATAATTACAGCGCAGCCCCCCCCTCCCCACCACTGAGAGTAAGAAATAGTGGTGCCACCCAAAGACATATTACCGAACGGGCCTCAGGGGGCCCTTTGCATTTCTTGTTGCAGAGACACCGATAGAAATTTAGGGTGATATTCCTTACACAAACATTAAAAAAAAACATTAATATTTTGAACAGTCGTTAATCTAATGGGTGGGAATGTAGGCCACCTTTCCATAGATAAATGAGTTGGCTATAAAACTAGTCAGAGGGCACTATAAAAGTTTGTGAACTCAAGACAGATCACACAGGTGCAGGTCACAAGGTCAATTGGTTCAATCTGTTTGATATTGACAAAGAACTGTATATGTAAAATGGAGCACAGTCACATATTAAGCGGAGCAGCAAAACCAAAGATTTTAATAATAAGATTTTAAAAGAAAAAGAGTCAAGGCAGTAAGATGCTTTACAGGAGGTTCCTCGCATTTCCAGTTTTTAAAAGAAAACAAACGATGAGAACAACAGTGTTGTGGCGGAGGCTGTAGGGGGGTGGGGGGAGCTGGTAGAGAGGGGGAGGCTGTAGGGGGGTGGGGGAAGTTGGTAGGGAGGGGGAGGCTGTAGGGGGGTGGGGGGAGTTGGTAGGGAGGGGGAGGCTGTAGGGGGGTGGGGGGAGTTGGTAGGGAGGGGGAGGCTGTAGGGGGGTGGGGGGAGCTGGTAGGGAGGGGGAGGCTGTAGGGGGGTGGGTGGAGCTGGTAGGGAGGGGGAGGCTGTAGGGGGAGCTGGTAGGGAGGGGGAGGCTATAGGGGGGTGGGGGGGGAGCTGGTAGGGAGGGGGAGGCTGTGGGGGGGGAGCTGGTAGGGAGGGGGAGGCTGTAGGGGGGTGGGGGGAGCTGGTAGAGAGGGGGAGGCTGTAGGGGGGTGGGGGGGGAGCTGGTATGGAGGGGGAGGCTGTAGGGGGGTGGGGGGGGGAGCTGGTAGGGAGGGGGAGGCTGTAGGGGGGTGGGGGGAGCTGGTAGGGAGGGGGAGGCTGTAGGGGGTGGGGGGAGTTGGTAGGGAGGGGGAGGCTGTAGGGGGGTGGGGGGGATCTGGTAGGGAGGGGGAGGCTGTAGGGGGAGGGGGGGGGCTGGTAGGGAGGGGGAGACTGTAGGGGAGTGGGGGGAGCTGGTAGGGAGTGGGAGGCTGTAGGGGGGGGGTTAGAGCAAAATGGCTGACTTCCTGTTGGATGTTGGGTATAGCTCCAAGATACATTTTAGTGTGTCTTGATGAACTACATATTCCCACCGAACTGAAAGGTGGGGCTCGCCATTTAAAATTTTCCAGGGGGTGCTCTTGAGCTGTTTTGCCACGCCCATTTCCGTCACCCATGAAATATCACATTTTTCACTGGGACTGACGTATCTGCAAAGTTTCATGCATTTTCATCGATGTTTAGGCCGCCAAAAAGGCATTTGTTTGCGGAGAAGAAGGAGAAGGTAGGAGAAGGGAGAAGGTTGAAGGGAGAATAATATTCCTTACAATTTCAATAGGGCCTCGCACCGCCAGTGCTCGGGCCCTAATTATTGTGGCTGGTGGTAGGGAACCACCTCGATATTCCCCTGGAATATTTTGTAGGGGTTCTCTCCCAATTACTGTGCCTGGTCGTAGGGAACCACCTCGGAATTTCTTGTGAGTTTTCTCTCGATAATATCCTTGCAGGGATTCTCTCCCCGGCGTGACGGCGCGAACTATTAAGCTGCTGCTAATTAGTTCACTGGCTAGTCTCGCATCAGGCGTGGGCATATAGTTGTTGTGTCTTGTCTGTCACCGTTGCCCCACGGTACTAGCGCTGTACGTGTTAGCTCTTGCTAATTCAGTCTGTCGCTAGCTGGCCTTAGCCAGTGGGAGAAGGCGCCTATCCCAGCTTTTATTAGCTTAAGCTCCTAGCCCCGGAACAAGGCCGTTAGTCGGACCTGTCGTATCTGTGCGGGCTGGTTGTTCAGTTCCTGTGGGGCATGGCTACTGAGTGTAACCTGTATCATGGTCTGCCTTGGACTGGATCACGCCAGACTAGCGGTGAAGACACCTGGGTCTTGCATGGCGTGTGAAATCTTGGGTGAATGTATGTGCAATGCTCGTTTGGCTAAGATGCTTGAACTTGACAGCTCTCAGGGGAGGAAACGTTCAGCTCCCCCCACTTTGACCTTGACTTCAGGTCTGCCTGTTAAGTCATTGAAACGAAGTTTGGACCAAGCGGAACCTGACAGAGAAATTATTGGCAAGGTGCCTCGACTCCCCTTGGGCCCGTCCTGGATGGCGGACGAGCGCCTTAGAGACACTTACTCCTCGACTACGGTGGCAGCCCGTCTGCTTAACATGCTGTTCATCCTTCAGTCCTACCAGGCCAATCTGCTCAGTCAAGGTTCTCCTGAGGATGGGTCAGACCTTGTGAGTGAGCTATCCGAAGTCTCTAATCTGATGCTTCTCCTGCTGCAGGACTTAGCACATGCTCTCCCCTTCAAGATGTTGGCTCCACCACGGATCCTGCGGGCTATCAGCCCGGGACAGCGGTTCACCACTATCGACTTGAAGGACGCGTACTTCCATGTTCCGATACACCCCGAACACAGGAGGTTTCTGCGCTTCTCATTCGACGGAGCTGCATACGAGTACCAGGTCCTACCCTTTGGTCTCTCGCTGGCTCCGAGGACTTTCACAAAGTGCATGGATGTGGTCTTGGCCCCGCTCACCTCTCGCGGGATGGTGGTCCTCAACTACCTCGACGACTGGCTCGTGCGCTCAGTCCCGAGAGCAGGTTGTGTCAGACACCGAGCAGCTTCTGAGACACATAGCAGGGCTGGGTCTCACACTCAATGTCCCATCAATCTCGTTCCCACTCAGAAGGTGATCTTCGTGGGCATGTGCATAGAGTGCTAATGAGGGCCTCCCTGACTCAGCAGCGAGTTCTATCCATCCTCAATCACCTCAAACTGTTCAGGCTGGGCCAGATAGTGACAGTGCTTCAGTGCCAGAGGCTTCCTTCAGAGGTGGTTCAACAGCCAGGGTGTGCACCCAAGAGAGAACAGGCATTGTCGCCTGGTTGTATTCAGGGAGTGCATCTCGGCATTGTCACCATGGAGCCTCCCCTCCTTCCTAATGGAAGGGGTGAGGCTAGGCAGGGCCCACCGAAGGGAACTGGTTCAGACCGATGCCTCCCTGACGGGATGGGGTGGGGTACTGAAGGGCAGGATGGCCAGCGGGACTTGGGGCCCAACTTGGTCCGGTCTTCACATCAATGCCCTAGAGCTCAGGGCAGTGCGCCTGGCTCTACAGTCCTTCCTCCCGCTCGTACGGAACAAACACATTATAGTCGAGTTGGACAACACCACAGTGGTGGCCTACATCAATCATCAAGGGGGTCTGAGCTCTCAAAGACTACATCTGATGACTCATGAGCTCCTGATGTGGTCATGGAGGAACTTAGCATCCCTGTGTGCTGTTCACCTCCCCGGAGTGATGAACACAGCGGCGGACATGCTATCCAGGGGCGGACCGCCACAGGGGGAATGGAGGCTCCACCCCAGGACGGTGTGTCAGCTGTGGAACAGGTTTGGGCCAGCGCAGGTGGACATGTTTGCGTCTTCAGACAACACGCACTGCCCCCTGTGGTTCTCGATGTCATACCCCCCAGGTCTGTTGGGTCTGGATGCCCTGTCGCATGACTGGCCGGATCTGATGTTGTACGCCTTTCCCCCCCGTCCCTCTGATTCCAGAGACTCTGGACAGGGTACGAGCGGCAGGCCACCGGCTACTCTTGATAGCCCTGAAGTGGCCCAGGCGTCATTGGTACGGGTCAGTACTGTCTCTCCTAACAGGTACGCCATGGTGCCTACCTCTGACAGAGGACCTGTTGACCCAGGTGCGGGGAACACTGTGGCACCCGTGCCCCTCCCGCCTGCAACTGTGGGCCTTGCCGCTGAGCGGCACAAATGGGCAGGCATGAGCCTTCACCCTGACGTGCTGGACGCTCTTCAGAATGCCAGAGCTCCATCCACCACTTCGTGCTATGACAAACGGTGGCAGACCTTTTGCTCCTGGTGTGGCGAGAGAGACATTTCACCAGAGTCTTGTGATGTCGGAGTGGTGCTGAACTTCCTGAGATGTCTGTTTGAGATGTCTGTTTGATAAAGGGCATGCAGCCTCTACACTTAAGGTGTATGCAGCGGCGATTTCTGCTTGCCATGATGAGGGACCTGAGGGCCCTATCGGCAGCAACAAGTACCTCACTCGGTACCTCCGGGGGATACGGCGTATGCGTCCCCCGAGAGCTCCTTCGGTTCCACAGGGGGTGGAACTAGATTAGTAGTAGAGACTAGACTAGTACTAGATTACTTGTCCAAGCCACCGTTTGAGCCTTTGGTGTCGGTCAGCCTTAAACACCTCTCACTTAAGACAGCGTTTTTGCTTGCGTCCACAAAGAGAGTTGGTGAGCTACATGCATTATCCATCAGCAGTGACTGTTTTCGGATGAGCCCCGGCAGATTGAGTGTGACTCTCCGACCCAACCCCTCGTTCTTGCCTAAGGTGCTACCTCCTGCTGGCGGCCCTCGCCCCTTCCTCTGAGGTTGAAGGTGTTGAGGGGCATGTTTTGTGTCCAGTAAGAGTTCTGGACACTTATGTCAGCTGAACCCTGTCTGTGCGGTGCACAGATCAGCTGTTTGTGAGTTATGAGTGTGAGGGGGAAACCCCTCTCTAAGCGGAGACTGTCGCACTGGATTGTCGAGGCTATTTCCAGTGCTTATGTCCTTGTAGGTTGCCAACCGCCCTGCACAGTGGCACACTCTTCTACGGGTGTGGCAACTTCCTGGGTGCTGCTGAGGGGAGTCTCCCTGGCTGAGGTCTGCTCTGCGGCCAGTTGGACGTCTCCCGGGACTTTTGCCAGGTTCTACCGACTCAATGTGGCCGCCCCTCGCGGGGTCTGTTCGGCGGTGCTCATGCCAGCCTCTGCTCCTTAGCAGTTGGATTAAGCTAGCGGACCGCAGTGGTGATCGCGCTTGACCTCTGCACAACAGTGGGTCGATGTTAGCGGACCATGGCCAAGGGTGTTTGTGCGTTGTGCGTGTGCGTTGAGACCATATGATTTATCTTTTCAGGCTGTAAGACTGGCTCTGGGGCATCTTGCCCCATTCCAGCTGTGAGTCCGAGGTTCTGTTGGCTCTGCCCCTTTTTTGGCTTAAGTCCAGCTCTGGAGCCTGCTCTAACCCGGTCATTAAGACTGTTGTTTTTTGATTGGCTGTGCCTTTTTTCCGGCCGTAAATCTGGCTCTGGGACGGCGGTCCTATCCCAGCTATAAGTCCGCGTTTTCGTTTCCATTACGGCTGTTAAGCCCGGCTCTAGTGCGGTGCACTGACCGTCCATAAGACCGTGGTAGCCTATAGTTTGGCTTGTGCCTCTTTTGCGGCTGTAAGTCTGGCTCTGGGACGGCTGTCCTATCCCAGCCGTGAGACCGAGGGCTGACACCTTCCTTTGTTCCGGCAGTAAGACTGTTGCTTTTCCAGCAGTAAGACCGGTTTGTTTGTCCTTATTCCGATTCAGAAATATGTCTGGCTATACTCCGGCGGTTAGCCTGTTGTCAGAGTGCCCGGTGGAGAAGGCGCTTCTTTCCCCCTTGTTACTCTCAAATCTGGCTCGAGGGTGGTGACCCTACTCCGGCTTTGAGGCTGACCCTGTTCCTAACAGTATGGCTGTGGTCACGGTTTGGTGCCCGTTGACCGCGGTGGGTCTGGTGAGCTGACTCTGTAGTCAGTTACCTCTGTCTGGGCTAGTATAGTCCCTATAGTAAAATAGAACGAAGGTTACTGTCGTAACCACGGTACTATGAACTAAGGGACTATACTAGCCCTTCCTTGACAGTTCCCTTGTGGCCTTGGGAAGTGTTTTGAGGAAGTGGGGGTGATCCTGCGTGGCTATATAAGGGGAATATAGCCACATCACACCCTAGTGTTGCCAATTCTTTGAAATTCATAATCTCGGCGATCCGCTGGTGGAGTCTGGGCTAGTAGGCTATAGTCCCTTTGTTCATAGAACCGCTGTGGTAAAATCCTGTGTAACCCACTGCCTCGAGTGGACAATTGCTTTTCTACAACGGTTACTACATATATATTCACAAAAAACACACACAGTAGTAACATTCAATCATTTATTTACCGATCATTCTTATAATTTATTATAATTTTGTATTTACATATCTTCCGCGATAGGCTAGTTCTGAATTAAATGGTTGCCAGGCAACATAGGCTATCTCGCCTATTAGGGTTGGCCTGCTTGTTCACATAAACCTATATAGGCATAATTCGGGTGGTTCACGTTTATTTGAACATTTCCATCGATGGTGCAGTTATTAAAACAGTTCTCCAGAGCACTCGTTTTTGCTGGTAGGGGTGTGGAAGTGTTGGAGTCGGACTGATGAGTGCGTTTTTCTAATAGCATACCGCTTGATTTTATCAATGGCCTCGTCAATGAGATTGACGGCGCATTAATACTAATTATTATGCGGTCGCAGCCGTGGGTTACAGAGTATTTTACAACGGCTGCTAGTATCGGAATCAAGTATCCAAACTATCCATTGTAGAAATCACTACAGACAGTCAGAGCTAACTGCAGCCGGAGCTGCGGCTTCCAGTCTGAAATACAGAGCCGCCTGGCTTTCTGCACGATGACTCAGACACAGGTAAAGACAGGTCGCCGTGTTTGAACACACATTCGACGGTGAGACGTGTGCACCATCAAAATATGCGCTTCCAAAAAAACCTGTAGCTTACCATCCCACGCTGTGACCCTTTCTTACTTTTCCCGCGGCCCTTGTGCTTAATGAAATGTAGGCTACGGTTTACGTTTGTTTTTCAAACATTTGTGTGTGGGTGCGTATTGGCTAAGGTTAACCATCATGAAGACTCTGATGGCAGGCCCGTAAAGAATACCCCCACACCCCCCGCGCTGCGGGGGGGCCTCGGAGTCACAGGGCCACGCCCCCACCCCTGCCGGTCAACAACGAAGGGGGGATTTTTGTTGCTTATATTTATATATCAGTTAAGTTAATACAACATGAAAACTTCTAAAAGCTCAAGCCCCCCATCTACAATCCACCCATCCTACCACAGATGTTCTCTAGAACACACCTGCTAACCCCAGCTGCATCAGATACATTTTTGTATAATTTGTACGCAGAGGATACTTAAGATATGAAAACAGATCAACCAATGCAAAAATACAAACTTCTGTTGTGCTGTGAAACAAAAACAGCACAACTACGTAGAAATCAAACAGGAAATACAGTCTAAAAGAACATGAATGATCTGTACTCCAATAGGCCTATTATCTGAAAGCTAAATGAGAACTAGTATCAATCAATCAATCAAAGCTTTATTTGTATAGCGCATTTCATACCCAGAGGCAACACAATGCGTTTTACAGAGAACAAGGGAGGTGTCCCACCCCTACATATTCCAGAGGGAAGCAAAAAAAACAGTATCACCCGGGGGCCAGAAAAGTGACCTGTAAAAATTCTTCCCTGACCCCTCTCAACGAGGCGATCGAGCAAGATCCTGGAGTATGTTTGTCTAACGGCTAAGAACATTAATAAAGCAATAAATTACATTAAATTATATTTTCAGAGTAAGAGAGGCTAAAAACATCATAGGAGAGACATGGCAAACACTGGTGTATGTCTGTGTGTGCGTGAATGCGCCTGGGCCCAGATAGAGGCAGGGGTTGGGGTAGGAAAAGGATACGGACCCGGGTTAGGGTGAGGGGAAGGGGATCTGAGCCCAGGACTGGTGTATGTCTGTGTGTGTATGTGAGTGTGCCTGGGTCCAGGTAGAGGCAGGGGTCGGGGGTAGGGTGGGGGTAGGAAAAGGATACGGACCCGGGTTAGGGTGAGGGGAAGGGGGACTGGGCCCAGGTCCAAGCCTAAAGCCGGAAGTGGACTGGTGTATGTCTGTGTGTTCATGTGTGTGTGTTAACTAAATGCTACGACATCCACAACAGGCGATGTTGTGACAACGTCCATCTATGGTCGAAAATACATTTACCCTCCTAAGTCTAATTAGACTTTACTGCAACGTTGCAGAAAAATTGGCAACAGGGGTGCCTGCAACGTCCTATTAGGCTAGCAATCGGGCTATCCCGTGACGTCACTGCTTGCTTGGTTCACAGTTGAAGTAGGCAGGATTCTTTGCCAAACTGCTCCTGTCTTTTTTTTTTTTTTTTAGCTTATATCCTTCATATTGTACTGTATGTTGAGGTTAATAACTCATCTTAGAAATGTTATTGATTGTATATTTCCCTGTTTGTTATAAATTTAATGCTTTTTCATTAATTAAAAAAAAAAGTAGGCAGGATTCTCTATCACTGCGACGCATGGTGGAAATCATGTGTTTAAAGGTGCCATCTCCTCCGGAATGTAATCAATGAAATAAGAGATTTGACAAATTAATGCTCAATACAGATAAAAATAGAACAACCATTCACACTTCTGACCAAGTGAAATGATTGGAATGACCTGTCAAACTGCCTAATCAACCTGCACACAATTTGATGTTTCTTTTCTAATCTACTAACGGTTTATGCCCCCTTGCTGAAAACAGAGCTGGAGGGAGAGCACCTTTAAATGACACCCTCATGAGCAACTGGACTTTAGTTTTACATTTTCACACAGCTAACTATTTAATATAATTCGGATTGTGATTGAAAATCAACTATGATCACCAGAATCAATAAAGTTTGTCTCCAATTATTTGCCGTTTAAGGCATTCTACTAACTTTTCGGTGTCGACCAAGATATCATTTTTCAAAAGACGTGTCTATGAGAAATCCCATTCATTCTCTCGGCATTATGGAACTCTACCACTAGGGGGCGATGAGATTACTTTCCCTCCCTATATAGACCTTTTACAGCCGTCGGCAGAAGTATGCGCGAGCATTCTTGAAACAGCAACAGGGGGAGACAGACGGATTCAGAACCCTAACCCAGAGCAGTATTTTAGTGCAAATAGATTTTATATGCCATCAAGATGTCTGGCTGTTGCGTCTACGGGTGTACAAATCGGCGCTCTAGTGGATTAAAACTGTATTTGATTCCAAGAGGAAACTGGCCTTTTCAGAGGAACCGGAGGCGAATCCTAAGCGTACGGACTGGACTGAGGACATCAGAAATGCCCGCGTGTGCTGTACAATCCAGGTATGCATGTTTGTGTTGTGAAATGTATATGCCTATTTGCACACTGATAGTTGGACAATTTGTTTTATGATTTTGAATACCATTTTACTCATCTTGCAGATTTTCCGAGCTCATCCCCTGTGAGCGAAAACCATGCAAGCCCAGGCCCCATGTATAGCACCCCAGCCAGACCAGGTAAGACTGGCATGTACTGCTGTGGTGTTGTGATGTGTCTACCTGTTTGATGTCATTTATTTTCCTTTAAATGCCAGAAGCCAAAGCATGCTGCCAACACCATAAAGTGTCCTGCTAATCCCTTTATCCCTTTTGGTTTTCAGTTAGCTCTGTGATGCCATCGCCCAAGAGAACGGCTCCAGCAGCATTGACTCCATGTACCCCTCTACCCAATCGATGCTGCTCCGCAGATGCTGGTATGTGCAATTTCAGGAACTACTTCATGTTGCATGCAGGGATATATTTTGAGTTGAATTTAGTTTCATTTAGTTTTATGTCAATGTACTTATAGCCACATCTGTGTTTATCTACATTTCCAGAGGTCGGTACATCAGCAGTTCTCGGACTTGCGGGAGCACTCGAGTGTGAGGGAACTGGCCCAGAGCATGCGGCCTGGGGAGTCTGGAGGTGCCCAGGGAGAAGTGCTGGATGCACTGGACCCTGCCCAAAGGGAGGAGGAGCTGCAGGTCTTTGAGGCCAGGTTGAAGGACCGAGAACATCAGAGGAAGATGTTGAGTGTCTGCAGGGCAGAACATTGTCTTATTTTTGCAGGGAAGGGTACAGAAAATGACTGTCTTTGTTTTGCAGACACAATACCTAGGTGCCATTGGTGGCAGAAACTTGGCTGACACAGTCCGGCGGGTGCTGTCAGCTGTTGCCACACATGCGGTGTGGAGCGCCTACAGTGTGCACGGGAAGAAGGGGAAGAAGCCACTGAAGAGTATGACACTCTTCAATGTTCTAACACGTAAGAAATGGTTCATATTTTTAATATTTTTTAATACATCGTCTTTGTTCCATGACCGATGTGAATTGAAACCATTATGTAAGGGGGCTGGTTGGCTAGCTGACCCAAACGCAGGACCACGGACACAGACGGACAGTTCCAAGCCCAGAGGGCGGTTTAATATTAAAGCGGCAGTACAGAGGGCAAGGCAAAAGGGTAGTCAAGTTCAGGCAGGGGTCAATCGATCAACAAACAAAGTCCAGAAAACGTAATCCAAGCCGTGGTCGAGGTCCGGTGAGAATGGGTCGGGGAAGCCGTGTGTCAGTCCAGGAAAAGAGCAGCAAACAAAACCGGAATCTGGAGGGGTGGAGAGTAGAATGAGTAAAGGGAAAAAAAAACAACTATAACAACTACTATAACAGGAACTTCAGAAACCACAACTTGCCACAAGGAATCTTAGGGAAGAACTGGCCACGAACGTTGGGAAGACCGGGTTCTTATAGGGGAGGTGATTGGATGAGTGGTGGCAGCAGGTGAGCCGCGCCCTCGGAGCTCGTTAGCGGAACCGTGTTCAGGTGTGCGGGGGTGATTACTTCGGAGGGCGCGCAGAGCGCGCGCTGAAGTGGAAGGCCGTGGTGTGCGCGCTGCGGGAACGGTGGTGGGAGCTGGAGAGCGCCCAGGCGGAGGCGGAGCCGTAACAGGACCCCCCCCCATGCGGGAGCCACCGGGCGACCTACCCGGGGCATCCGGGAACTCCCGGTAGAAGTCCCGGAGGAGAGCTGGGGACATGATGCGGGAGCGGGGCTCCCACGACCGCTCCTCCGGACCGAAGCCCTCCCAGTCCACCAGGTAAACATACCCCCGGCCCTGGCGACAGACCTTCAACAGCCTCCTCACAGACCACTGCGGGTGGCCGTCAACCAGTTGAGGAGCCGGGGGAGCCGCCGCCGGGGGCACGAGGGGGCTGGTGATGTGGGGCTTGATCCGGGAGACGTGGAAGACCGGGTAGACACGCCGCAGGGAGGAGGGCAGGTCCAGCCGGACCGCGACAGGGTTGATGACCCGGCTGATAGGGTAGGGACCGATGAAGCGGGCCGACAGCTTCTCGGAGTCGGTGTTGAGAGGCAGGTCGGCAGTGGAGAGCCAGACCCGCTGACCGACCTTGTACTCCGGGGCCGGGGTGCGCCGACGGTTGGCCCCGCGGCTGGCGCGCTCAGCGGCCCGGAGCAGCGCCGCGCGTGCGGACCTCCAGACCCCCCGACAGCGGCGGAGATGGGCCTGGACGGACGGGACCGCCACCTTGACCTCCTGGAGCGGGAACAGGGGCGGCTGGAACCCCAGGGAGCACTCGAAGGGCGACCTGCCGGTGGAGGAGTTGACCATGGCGTTCAACGAGTACTCAACCCAGGGTAGGTCCCGGCTCCAGGAGGACGGGTGGAGGGAAGATACACACCTGAGGGCCGCCTCCATACACTGGTTGGCCCTCTCTGCCTGCCCGTTGGTCTGGGGATGGTACCCAGACGATGGGGCCACGGTCAGCCTAAGTCCCACACAGAAGGCCTGCCACACCCCTGAAGTGAACTGGGAACCACGGTCAGACACAATGTCCAGGGGAAGGCCATGGAGGCGGAAGACGTGCTGCTCCAGCAGCCCAGCCGTCTCCGCCGAGGTGGGAAGCTTGGGGAGAGCCACGAGGTGCACCGACTTCGAAAACCGGTCCACTACGGTCAGGACAACGGTGTTACCATGGGACGGAGGGAGACCGGTGACGAAGTCGAGCGCGATGTGGCTCCAGGGACGGCTGGGCACAGGGAGGGGACGCAGCAGGCCTGCTGGCGGTTGGTGGGAGGTCTTGCTCCTGGCACAGACCGGACAGGCGGCGACGTACTCCCGAACATCCGCCACCATGGAGGCCCACCAGAACCGCCGGCGCAGGAAGGAGAGGGTCCGGTGCGTTCCTGGGTGGCAGGCGAACCGGCTGCCGTGGCCCCACCCCAACACTTGGGTCCGCACGCTGTCCGGGACGTACAGCCGGTTGGGAGGTCCCCCTCGGGGACAGGGTTGGACGCGCTGAGCCCTCCTGACCACTGCCTCGACATTCATGACGATAGCCCCGATGATCCGAGACGAGGGGACGATGGTCCCCGGAGGCTCGGGGTCCTCCTCAGAGTCGTGAATGCGAGACAGTGCATCGGCCTTGATGTTCTTCGACCCCGGGCGGTAGGTGAGGTGGAAGTCGAACCGCCCGAGGTACTGGGCCCAGCGCGCCTGTCGGGGAGTCAACCGCCTGGCCGACCTGATGTACATCAGGTTCTTGTGGTCGGTCCAGACGGTGACGGGATTCTCTGCGCCCTCCAGCCAGTGCCACCACTCCTCGAACGCCTCCACAACAGCCAGCAGCTCTCGGTTGCCGATGTCGTAGTTGGCCTCCGCAGGGGTGTAACGACGGGAGAAGAAGGCACAGGGGTGCATCTTGCCGTCCGCTGCTGACTGCTGTGAAAGGACTCCGCCGACCCCGGTGTCGGAGGCGTCCACCTCCACGATGAAGGGCCTGGACGGGTCCGGCTGGACAAGGACGGGTGCAGAGGTGAAACGCCCCTTGAGGCCGGCGAAGGCGGCACTGGCCTCAGGTGTCCAGATGAAGGGACGCAGAGGGGAGGTGAGAGCCGTGAGGGGAGCAGCAACCCGACTGTAGTCCCGGATGAAATGCCTGTAGAAATTGGCGAACCCAAGGAATCCCCTCAGCGCCTTCCGGGAGGTGGGCTGGCCCCACTCGACGACAGCCTGGATCTTCTTAGGGTCAGGCCGAGTCTGTCCACCCTCCACGATGAGTCCCAGGAACTCCACAGAGGGAGCGTGGAAGGTGCACTTCTCGGCCTTGATGAAGATGCGATTCTCCAGGAGACGCTGGATGACGAGGCGTACGTGCTGAGCGTGTTCCACAGCGCTCCTGGAGAACACCAGGATGTCGTCGAGGTAGAGCACAACGAAGATGTCCAACATGTCCCGGAGCACGTCATTCATCACCTCCTGGAAGACGGAGGGGGCGTTGGTGAGGCCAAACGGCATGACCAGGTACTCATAATGGCCTCTCGGGGTCTTGAACGCGGTCTTCCACTCATCCCCCTCACGAATGCGAACGAGGTGGTACGCACTCCGCAGGTCCAGTTTGGTGAAGATGGTCGCCTTTTGGAGGGGTTCGAAGTTCGCACTCATGAGGGGGAGAGGATACCTGTTCCTGATGGTGATCTCGTTCAGCTGCCTATAATCGATGCATGGCCTCAGGTCTCCTCCTTTCTTCTTCACGAAGAAGAACCCCGCTGCCACCGGGGAACGTGAAGGACGGATGAGACCCTCGGCCAAGCAATCGTTGAGGTAGCTGTCCATGGCCGCCCTCTCAGGAAGGGAGAGGCTGTAAAGGCGGCTCGCCAGGAGTTGAGCACCGGAGCGGAGCTCGATGGCGCAGTCGTAGGGCCGGTGAGGAGGGAGAGAGTGGGCCCGGTCCCTACTGAACGCCTCTCCCAGGTCGTGGTACACCTCCGGCACGGTGGAGAGGTCCGGGGGTGCAGGGGCCGGACGGCAGAGAGTGAGGGCGTCTGGGCGGCACGCAGGCACCGGGCATAACAGGCCGTGCTCCAGCTGAGTATACGTCCGGTGCCGTAATTGATGTGGGGGACGTGCTGCTCGAGCCATGGCCGGCCCAGGATGAGGGGAGTCAGAGGGGAACGGAGAACGTAGAGGCGGATCTCCTCCACGTGGTTGCCCGAACTGGTGAGGGTAATGGGCACCGTCTGTTCCACGACCGGACCCAGGCTGTGGCCATCCAGAGCCGTGACGGTGAGGGGTTTCTCCAGGCGGGTGAGGGGAAAAGCCGCCCCCCTGGCCAGGTCCGCGTCGATGAAATTACCGTCCGCTCCTGAATTGATGAGCGCACCGATGGTATGACTGCGCCCATGCCAGGAGAGGGTGACGTCGAACCTGACCGGAGGGAGGGGCGAGAGAGACTGCGAGACATGGCTCACCAGGAGGCTCCACTCCCCTGATGAGCCAAGGCTTTTGGGCGGATGGGACAGTCCTCTCCCCTGTGGCCCTCCTGGGCACAGTAAAAACAGAGCCCCTGGACTCGCCAGCGGTGCCTCTCCTCAGGTGAAAGGTGGGCCCTGTTCACCTGCATGGGCTCCTCCCGGTCGGAGGCAGCGGAGGATGCCACAGTCGGGGGCGTGCCAGGCTCCCGGGAGCACGGGTAGGTGAACGGAGCCCGGGTGGGAGGAGGACTGGCTCGGCGGGGGGTACGGCCGTAGGGCTCCGCCCGACGAGCGCGCCGACGTTCGGCCAGGCGGTGGCCAGGCGGACGAGCTGGTCCAGGGTACTATAACAACTACTATAACGGGAACTTCAGAAACCACAACTTGCCACAAGGAATCTTAGGGAAGAACTGGCCACGAACGTTGGGAAGACCGGGTTCTTATAGGGGAGGTGATTGGATGAGTGGTGGCAGCAGGTGAGCCGCGCCCTCGGAGCTCGTTAGCGGAACCGTGTTCAGGTGTGCGGGGGTGATTACGTCGGAGGGCGCGCAGAGCGCGCGCTGAAGTGGAAGGCCGTGGTGTGCGCGCTGCGGGAACGGTGGTGGGAGCTGGAGAGCGCCCAGGCGGAGGCGGAGCCGTAACACATTACCTTTCTTGATAACTTAAAGGTGCAGTTATCGTCTCGATGCCAAAGGCTACGATGGCGGAGGTGGCCGCCCAGCTGCAGGAGACATTAAAACATGCCCCTGCTAAATGCAGAAGGGTAAGTGATGTCTTTTTTTTTTGGTTTCTCCTACCCAGTGACACGGCATGGTTCCAATGATTGTGTACCACTTTTTTGTGCATGTATGTGCGCTGGCATTTACAGCCATTTCATTGTGTCTTTAGGTATCTGCAGAAGTCCGTCTGAGCACAGTCCATCTGAGCACAGCCCAGCATTCTGATGAGGAAGACTTCCCTTCCTAGCTGCCCCCCAGCCCACCTGACGCCCATCTGAGCACAGCCCCCCCCCCCCCAGCCTATCTGAGCACAGCCTGTCATTTTTTTGTAAATAACTTTTTTTTTTTACAGGATGTTTTTTAAAATCCTTTTTGTTTTTAGAACTTGTTTATTATGTTGCAGGCCAGACATTGTGTGTACTTTTTTGTCTGGATAGCCATTGTGTGAAATTTTACTTTTTTAATATAATAAATTGTTCTTAACTGTTAATGGTGTTGTGTCATAACTTTTGTACCATAATTTTGCTTGCTGCATTGACTATGGCATTAATAGGCTCTTTGCACAAGCTCCACTACTTCCTGACACTCTACAGGCATATTTCTTTCCTGTCCTATACTAGTGGATGGAAGTGATTGATCAGGTGTGCTGCATGCCGGATTCATCGCAATTGCTATCCAATAGTATAGGGCGGTAAAGAAATATGCCTGTAGAGTTTCAGGAAGTAGTGGAGCTTCTGCAAAGAGCTGATTTGTTTTGTAATGCAACTTATAAATGTATGGAAGTGTAGACCACGTTGCAGCAACGTTACATATAGTATATATAGTAATATATAGATGTGTATACAACGTTGCAGCCAGGTACGACTACAACATTACTTCCTGTCTACGTTGCCACAACGGCGACAAAACGTGCGGAATAAACATCGAAATCATCACGGAAATCCCCTACTAACACAGTGGGTTGCAGCAACGTTGCACATAAGTTGTACTTAGGTAAGTTGCAACGTTACCATCGGCGATGTTGTGACAACGTCCATCTAAGGTCGAAAATAACTTTACCCTCCTAAGTCTAATTAGACTTTTCTGCAACGTTGCAGAAACATTGGCAATATTGGTCATTAAATAACGTTGCAGTGACGTTGGATTAAAGTCCTATTAGGCTAGCATTAGGATTGCAATCGGGCTATCCCGTGACGTCACTGCTTGCTTGGTTCACAGTTGAAGTAGGCAGGATTCTTTGCCAAACTGCTCCTATCTTTTTTTCTTTTTTTTTTAATTTTCGCTTATATCCTTCATATTGTACTGTATGTTGAGGTTAATAACGCATCTTAGAAATGTTATTGATTGTATATTTCCCTGTTTGTTATAAATTGAATGCTTTTTCATTAATTAAAAAAAAAAGTAGGCAGGATTCTCTATCACTGCGACCCATGGTGGAAATCATGTGTTTAAAGGTTCCATCACCCCGGAATGGTAATCAATGAAATAAGAGATTTGACACATGAATGCTCAATACAGATAAAAACAGAACAACCAATCACACTTCTGACCAAGTGAAATGATTGGAATGACCTGTCAAACTGCCTAATCAACCTGCACACAATTTGATGTTTCTTTTCTAATCTACTAACGGTTTATGCCCCCTTGCTGAAAACAGAGCTGGAGGGAGAGCACCTTTAAATGACACCCTCATGAGCAACTGGACTTTAGTTTTACATTTTCATAGTCACAGCTAATTATTGCAGATATGCCGTGCACAGGTACAAGAGATTACAATGAGAATACACAAGGTTAACCCCAAGCTTTATTTACAATTGGGCATCTAATCAATCGTGTACAACCTCAGAAATCCATCATTTTTTATGTGAACAGGTACAAGACTACAATACTACAGGCTATCCTCAACTGAAGCTTTATTTACAATGTTGTGCACAAATCTGATTAGTCAACATCTGCAATAAACAATAGAAGACATTCTGCCCCATCATTAAACAAGACACAAGAGGATGGCTTTTCTGTTTATAGACCCCATGTAGATTCTACAGCCTGCGTCACTACTAGGGAGTGTTTAGTACTACATTAAAACAATACATTACCTAATTAAACAATGCATTAAAAGAACTGTACCACAAAGGAACCGAGCAAAAAGGCTAACCTCACTGTTCACTCAAATGACATGAATGAAATCACAAATTTCCATTATAGTCTCCCAGATAGACCCAGAACAAACCCTTCTCCCAGGTACCCATATATGAATGAGACCACCCCGCCCCCTCGCTATTCAAACAGGTGATTGAGAATGAGGATTATTTAATTTAAATTCATGGTCGTTGTGTGGGCAATCTTGTCCATTGAGCCAACAATTGTGCGTCGTCCCCCTCAATGGACAGCTCGCTACCACACAATCCACTCCACTGGGACTACATGAATCACAGTTGCAGCTTGTCTAGAGGCTCATAGCAAAACATGTCACTGCTCGTTGCACTTGCAGTATGTGAGAAATATATTTGTCATGCGCAGACAGAGGATGATTGAATGGAGCTCTGGCTTGTCCAAAGGCCTTCTAACTCAGTACCTGAAACATCACAGACACACAAAGTTAGTCTTATGAAAGACACAACTCCACAAATCCAGTTTGTATGCATTTTCACCAAATTGGACCCTGTGTGTGTGTGCGGGGGCGAGGTGTTACCTGTTGTGGTGGTGCTCCATCCCTGAACTACTATGACGGTAGTTCTGCAGATACGAGGGGTCCTCTGGACTTGGCTCCAGGGGCAAGATTCCAAATCTGTAATAATGATCAGCCATCAGTGACATTTGTTCATCATCTAGAGGTGGTTGCATGTGCATGACACTGACTGTGTGTTAGTGTGAGGAGAGTGAATACAGCATAACCTCCCAGTAGTGTGTGTGTGCGTGCGTGCATGTTTGTCTATGTGTGCTTTACCTGACCATGAGGGGGCTGAGCGTGGCAGTGTCTCAGAAGAGAGCATCTTCTCTTGGGTTTGTTCTGGGTCTGGAGAGCAGATTTTGTTCTCTGTAAAGCGCATTGTGTTGCCTCTGGGTATGAAATGCGCTATACAAATAAAGCTTTGATTGATTGATTGATTGATTTTGGTTCCTGATTGTGGGCAGCTGTTATCTACTTTCTCTTGTTGGGCAAATGTGCAAATGTTAGGATTTGCAGTGTCTTATCAAAAACTGTGCAGAAGTCCCAAAAACACTGTGCCTTGTGGCTGCTCAATCTTGATCGCTCTTCTTGTCAGCTGTGATTTTGGTATGAATTTCCTGTCTGCATCTCTCTTCTGAAACCGGAAGGCATGAATCATGAAGGATGTGCATGGGTGATTGAAGAGAGGGGCAGGATTTGCATAGACAAGGCAAAGAGCCATGTTGTTGTCGTCTGCAGGGATTCCAACAACTTCCACACACTGTTCATCCTCTGTGATGAATGCACGGTCCTTCTCCTGGCTTGACCTTTTCACGTTGTGTGGTTTGACATGCATGTTGAAATTCCTTTCCTGCAGTCTTTTAGCCACCTGCTTGATGGGATTGTTTCCAGACCGCACCAGCCGCTTGACGCCATGAAGGTAGTTTTCAAACTGGAATGCACTGCAGTTGTCCAGTCCGCCATATTTCTCTGCCTCAGCAGTAATGTGAACCAAACTGTGCAGATTGTACACCATGAAGTCATCGCCGTAGAGGAGTCTAGCTTGCGCAACAAAGTACTTCAGAAGCTCGTGGGCGTAGGTACTGTAGACTTTCAGGAGTTTTGGACACGCCAGAATGCCCATAGCGACACTGAACACCATGAAGTGTTTGTATAGTCTATCATCCAGAAGACCTTTCAGCACAAGTTTTCCAGTGTAGAGCATGAACTGGCGGAATTCTGTTGCTTTCCATCTCTCCACATGCTCAATCGATCGAGGCGACCTTGCAAAGTCTGATGGGATGCTGTTCTTGAGCTCACGCATTCTGTCGCCAAGTAATCCACATTGCTGGGCAGACATTCTGACACTTCGCTTTCCTTTTCTGGTCCAGGTGAGGAGCAGTTTCTTCATAACCCCAAGGCAACTCTGGTGCATGTAATCAATGGGGAATGCTGCAACCATGTCAATCGGCAAATCGGATAGTGGGGTGTCACCTCGATGGTGTAGCTCTTGCGTTTTGTTTCTAAAGGAGTGATTGTCCCTCAGAATCAGGCCATCTACTTTTGGGAATGTGACTCGACCAGTCACATAAGCACCCTCCTGCTCACACTTGTCACATCCATAATACCCAGTGCAGTATTTCGTGTTCCTCACAAGTGCGCGGGCAGGAGCATCACAGACAATGCATCGGACCTTAACCTGGAGCCTCTTGCCCCTGAACAGAAGGCCATTACTCATCGCAGCATTCAGGTCGGCAACCACCTCCTTCAAAAAGTCCAAGTCTTTGGGTTTGCTGTCCCCAGCAGTGAGAACTATAGGGAAGATCTTGACAGGTTGAAGCTGGACAGCGCAGAGAACAGGCCACATACTTTGGCCTGAACTTTTGAACAGTGGTAGGCCATCCACATTAATGGACAATTCAACCTCTGTGATGTTTTCAAAATCTCCATGTGGGTATTGCTCAAGTGTATCACGTAACTGCTTTTCAAGTGAAAGATGTATGTACTCCATCTCTGACCTCTTCTCAACAATAATGTCTCTGGGTGTTTGCATTACTGTACGGCTGGAGGAAGGCAGTTCTTGGTGGCCATGTTTTTGCAAGATCTTGAGCAATGCATCCAGGGCATTGAGCTTGACTTGGTATGCATTTGTCCAGTCCCGCAATTCCTCACGCAGAGAGGCCGAATGATCAGAGTCTGTATCCTCTTGGGAATGTTCTGAGTCATCTTCGCGGTGATGATCCGAGTCATCCTCTCGCAGATGATCCGAGTCATCCTCTCTGCTGCCTGGAAGGGCGTCTTCATCCAAGCCAGGGACATCAACTCTTGCAATCTCTTCATGATTATTATAGCTCTCCGCAGTGCCATCTATGGATTGCATGTGGCTGTGTTCAGCATCGTGGAGGGGCCGTTGAAACTCCCTAAGTTCCTTGAACACTTTGTGTCCAGCTCTCCAATGCCTTCTATACCGATTCCTTCTCTGTCTCCTTTCTTCCAAGTCCATCCTATAAAAAACACAAAAAAACAGAAGAGCCCTTTTAGAAATCTCAACATAACTGACAGACAATAGTGATTGTTTAGATTTGGGTGTTGAGTGTTGCGATATTTGATTTTAGTATACACGGTAGTTCCGGAAGTGGGGGGACAACGCACTGTTATGAACGGTGTTTCTGTACGTTCAGCCACCTACGACATGCTTGCTTTTTAATACATAAACAAACCTCTACGCATATTTAGAGTGTCCCTGTGGACAAATTTCAACCCAGTGCATACTATTCAAAAGTCAATCCTTGTATATATATTGCTAGCCGGCTAGTTATAGCTTATATGGCCAACAACACGTCGCGTAGCAGTGACGCGCCATACCCACAGACACAACGACGCTATTGTTAGCTTTTGCTAGGCGGCTAGCAATATTTTCAAGGCGAGTGACTTTTGTATATTACACAGTTGGTTGATGGCGATAACTATGGAATACGTCAACAGGGACAATGCAAATATGAGGAAAAGTGTAATTAAATCAGAAAAAAACAAACACAGTTTATGTTGGAGGTGGCCAAAAGTACACAATCTTACTGAACTGAACTCCAACACAAAGCCATGATGGCGGCGTATACATGAACTGCATGGTTTGACCAGCCAATTTTAGGCTGGCTAGCTTTAAAAGGCTTGCCAGTGATACGAATTCGAAGGCGTTACTACCCTGTGTATCAAAAACATTACATCTGTTAATGCAGTGGGCAACAATAGTTAAAAACACAGGGGTGCTAACGTTAGCTTCAATGCCAGCCTGTCTGTTGTTTGCCCGCCCGGATAACAGAAAACGTATAACGTTAGCAGGTTACTGCAGGTTAAAATATTGCTAGCCGGCTAACCAGCTATACCAGGGGTGGCCAACCAGTCAGAGACTAAGAGCCACAAAAATTACTGTGGTACCACCCAGAGCCACACCATATATAGGCCTACCAGCGTTTCTCAACCTTTTTTTCAGTCACCGCACCCTTCATAAGTACTTAAAATCCCAAGGCACCCCAGTCTAAAATAAGAAGAAAAACATTATTGTCCATTAAATATACATTTAAAGTTAATTTATTTAAAATGAATACATACAACAAGATATTTTCTGACATAATATATTTTGGACTGGGCTGGGTTAGGCTGGACTGGGCTGGGTTAGGCTGGGCTGGACTGGGTTAGGCTGGACTGGGCTGGGTTAGGCTAGGCTGGACTGGGTTAGGCTGGACTGGGCTGGGTTAGGCTGAACTGGGCTGGGTTAGGCTGGGCTGGACTGGGTTAGGCTGGGCTGACTGGACTGGACTGGGCTGGGTTGGGCTGGACTGGAGATTTGAGACTTTGAAATGTCCCAATGATGTCTGGCATATCAGACAGAATGGCTTACCATTACGTTCTATGAAGAAAAAATTACTCTCCCCACTCGGGTAAAAAATGTCCTGTGTTCGTCTTCATATTTTCTTTTAGCTGCGCATTTCTTTCCAGCCATTCTTTGGTTGTGTACAGTAGCCTATAGGCTACGTTAGCTTTTGTCGTAAAAGAGAATGACCCACGCAAAGCAAATTATTTTGTTTACAATAGGTGCGTTTACATGACAAATATTTTTCAATCTGGTTGATTTCAAGCTGATTTCAGCTTGAGCGTATACATGGGATACAAAGTAAACTGGTTGGATGTTTACATGCGACAACGAAACAAATGTTTCGAACGCGCACGCAGCCGTGAGTGATTGCGTTACAATGGTTACAAACAGCTGACTACGGAACTGTCGAGCGTGCCTTGATTAGTCAAGTCTTGAACATGCGCAAAATGAACGCAGAACGCAGCATCAATCCGTTTCAAGGTAGTATAGCCTACATGACGGACCAAACGGTTTCGAAAAGGTTTAAACTACCTCCTTGAAAGCGATTGGATTTTCAATCGGGTTGGGGCATTTCAGTCGGATTGAGGTGTTTATATGACATATTTTCAATCGGTTTGGTCTTCCAAACCTATTTGAAACCGATTCAAACTGTCCATGTAAACGCACCTAATAATTTTGTTACCAAGGTGATTTGCTACCTATATGATTGGTTTGAAGTGGTTCTCACGCGACTTCCTCACTAGCGAAACGAATCATGATTTTATGACAAATCTGCAATAAACTAAAATGGGCGGGAAATGCACAGCGAAACTAGAGAGAGAGAAACGTTCTTATGGAATGAATGAATTTATTTTTTAATGAAAGGATGGAAGAGCCGCAAGCCAACTTTTTGGGGGGGATGGATGGAGGAGCCGCACATTGAAGGGCAAAGAGCCGCATGCGGCTCGCGAGCCGCGGGTTGGCCACCCCTGAGCTATACTGTAGCTGGTTAATGCACACTGTACTGACCTGGGGCCTCATTTATCAAAGAGCGTGTAAATTCAGGTGTAAAAGAGGGTGTACGACGAAAACGCGGAAAATGCGAAATGTAGCGTACGACGAGAATATTTACACGCTTTTCGGATCTATCAAAAATGTCGTATGCCCTTTTCTGCACGGGAAATCCGAGACCGGCGGGGAAGAGAGCGTACGCGCACGCGCCCCGTGTTCCGCCCCCTCCACGCCCTAATCCAACCATATATGGTCAAAACCATGAGTGGCCAAACGTGGTTTCCCGGAAGGAACCGGCTTAAAAAGGTAGCGTGGAGCACCCAGGCGGGACAATGAAACATGGAACGAAGAGCAAAGAAGAGGAACTTTTCGGAGACGGAGGTGCATGTGCTAGTTGGTGAGGTCCACGTGAGGAAGGCAATCCTCTTCGGAAGGTATAAATCGCCTACGTTTGTCTGTTTGCTCTTACAGCTTAGTAGCCTACTTTAGCTACGTGTTGTGCATCTAGGATTGGGCATACACGGACATACTGTAACATGTGGCTGCGAGTGAAGCAAACATTCTGTGGTAGGCTATGATTAAATTAGGACCAAAAACAGGGAACAATAACGCAGATGACCACTTCATAATGTTAGAACACATTAAACATTTTCCCCTCTGGGAAATTAAGACTCATCTAAATCACCCGGTAAATCACAGCATTTATTTGACTGCCAACAGAAAAACATATCAAATGAATATGGCTGCACAATGAAATGTTTAATGCATAATCAAGTTCACAGACAAACTCAAGGAACATGATTGAAATTGTTTCTCCAGACTCTGACGTGGGGTGGGACTCAGAGGAGGGGGAGTCTGCAGTGGTCCTTGACCTGACGGTCGTGCCCCCGCGAGTTGTAGCCTCTACATCCAGCGCCACGACCTCCAGTCCCTCCACCTTCTTATCAGCTTTGAATATATATCTTGGCAAACATAACACGGGATGATGTACAAGGAGGGGACAGATACCTAGTGAAAGTACTATTGGTTGCTAGTAAAAAGACAATAACGAGGGCTTGGTATAAGGTGGAACCCCCAACCAAGGAGCAGTGGCTGGGTGTTGTGGAGGAGATGTATGTTAGGGAGAGGTTCACGCATGCATTGAGGATGCAGGAAGGAAAGTTTGAAGGGAGATGGGAAAAATGGATGGATTATAGAAGGAAGTGTGATGATACCACTAATATAAAAATTGTCATATTTGAGTAAGAAAAAAAAGCTGCATGGATGGATGTACCCATAAGCTGTTATTGTAGGTTTTTATGTTTTATTGTATTGTCGTTGTATGGATGGAAAATGCTAATAAAGATTAAAAGTAAATAAGACAAAGAATATGTATCTTGGTTATGGACACACCAACAAGCCAGCCGTCACGCGCAGCGCCTGCCTCCAGTCTAGCCCCTACCCTGCTGTGCGCCAGGATGAATGAGTCATGCGTGGAGCCAGGCCACCGTGCCACTACACTTGTGATGAGCATGTCGGCGTCACATATGATTTGGGTATTTCTAGTGTGCACATTTTAGCGATTCACATAGACGTATTCATTCACTGATGGTGCCCTTATGTGGGTGCAGTCGCCATCGCCGTCACCTATTTGGAGTTCTATCTCGGCTAGTAGGCCGAGTAGCGCCGGATTCATTTAGGCTCGCATTACGCACAGGAGGACTGTCATTTATATGCTTACCAAAGAGCAAACAGGTCCACATGATCACATATTAATGACAATCTAATTGGTCAATTATTGCCGTTTGATGGAGTGCCTGCATTAGGTGTGTGACATATAGCGCGGAAAGGTTTGGGAGAGCGCATAGGTTCAGTTTGGGGAACAAATCCATATCGGACCATTCATGAGCCGGTTAGAGGACACGTCTAATCTTGCATTGCGATATATGTTTGTGCTGAATTGGGCTATTAGCCTACATGTATGTGCGTTCATGAACTGTCGCTCTTATTCTCTCCATGAAACATAGTAATTCACCGACGCACCACCTGCGTCGCCAGTTCCCCCTGTGTTCAAGAAGGGCGTAGAACACCGTGTAAATCGGTAGGACAAGCTGAGAGGTGTCCTACAAAAGCGCGGAGAAAGGCGACTAAATTTTCGCCCTTACGGCTTGATAAATCGCAATGTGGGGGGGGCAAATGGCGTACGCCTGAACTCGCGAAAAAGACCGTGTAAAAGAAGGCGTACCTCAATGATAAATGAGGCCCCTGAATTCAATAGTAGTAGTTTGTAGTTGTTGTTGTTGTTGTTCCTCTTCTTCTCTGTATGGTAGCGAGCAAGCGCTGTTTCAGATGTAGGCGAGAAGAAGACGAATTTTAAAGCGCCGGACATCCGCTTGCATCGGTCTGGTGGGATCCTATTGGCTAACGTGTACTGTAGTTGTACTGTCATTGGTCACGTTTTAACAAATAACTGGCCAATGGCTCGGCGACTGAGGATTCAGGTGGGGCATTTAAACCCCAAGACGACGAAGAAAAATACAGAGAGACGCAGACGAAGAAGAGAGAAGACGCAAACACGAAGAGAAAGACGAACACGAAGAGAAAGACGAACACAAAGACGAAGACAAAGACGAAGACAAAGACGACTAATTACTTTTACCGTTACTTCGACAAATGACTTCAAGGTAAGAGCGCACTAAGTTACATTTGTACATTACCAGCGCAGGCCTGCGTTAAAATCCACGTTAGCTAACGTTAGGTTTTCAGACACAAAGCTAACTAGGCTAACATTAGACAATATTGTAAATACTCCGACAAACTACTGCAAACCCTTTTCTGTTACTGCTGGCTTGGTGTTCGCCGCGAACATTTGCAGAAACATAAGCGAACGGTCTGAGCTGGTGGTGTGTTAGTTAACGTTAATCTAAAATGGCCGCTGGACTGAGGGAAATGTGAATTGTTTGTTTGTTTGTTTGACTGCTGAATTTGAGACTCACGTTGGGAGCTCGCTCGTGTCAGGCTTTCTAAGGCCATCACGAATCTTAGGCTAATATTACATAGGCAACAGTGAAGGCGAAGCCAAGATAATGCTTTATATATTTGCCATTTGTCTGTAAAGTGGGAGACTGCCACCCACGAGGTAATCGCGGTACCATAGACAATAGACCGCCATTGACCGCATCTGTCCTGGGCAGATGCCGGCAAAGAATAAAAAAAAAAAAAAAAGGATAGAATAGTGGCGTGTCACTAATTACTTATCGGCTGTAATGACTTGTTGAATTGTTGTTTTAGTCGCTTCTTCCCCTCTGCCTACTTTCCCATAGGATCCTTATGTGTTTATAACCTTAATTTTTTTTGTTTATTGGGCAGACTGTATTGCAGTGTGGAGTTTCTGGGGGAGGACACTGTGTCGGTTGTCCCAGTATCCTGGCTCTCCAAAAAGGATGGGGTAAGAACATGTTTGTGTGAACAATGTTTCTGATTGGTGTGCTACTTTTCAATAGTACAGGGAAGCGGGTACTAACATGGTTTCACTCACAGTTGCAGATGTGTTCCTGGCCGATGAACAAAGTCAGCCAACGGATAAAGAGCTGCGTGGAACCTAACCCTGGCTGGGCGCTCCACAGAGTCCGGGTTTTCCCCAAGTCCACAACTGGTACTGTTTGCATTTTAAGCTGTTAAAAAATACTGACGGGGGGGAAAAAGATCATGACTCATTATTCTGAGGAAAAAGGATGGCTGAAATGTATTGATTATGGTACTTTATGCACACAGATCATTACGAAGGTGCCAGGCTCATGGCAAAAGTCTTTGAGCAGCAGTCGTCGATGAACGAGTGCCAGGACGTTAGAAAGAGACGGCGCAACACGCGCTATCACTCCAGTGACGAAGGTAATATACTAAAGTGCATTCAACAGTCCCAAAAGAGTAGTACTTTTGAAATCGAGTAATCTGAGCTAATTTACTGATATTCCACTAGATATTCCAAGCCCCGGGCAGCCAGTGGTCCCCACTATGCAGGCCAAAGACCAGGTGCCAGGTGCCGGAGTTGAAAGGCCTCTGCCAGCGGTCCAGTACAATCCATGTGTGCTGTACAATCCAGGTATGCATGTTTGTGTTGAAATGAAATGTCTATGCCTACTGCACACTGATAGTTGGACTATTTTTTATTTATTTTGAATACCATTTTACTCATCTTGCAGATTTTCCAAGCTTGTCCCATGTGGGCGAGCGGGGCCCAGGCCCCATGTATAGCACCCCAGCCAGATCATACAGCACCCCAGCCAGACCAGGTAAGAGTGGCATGTACTGCTGTGGTGTCTACCTGTCTTGTCTTTATTTAGTTTCCCTCCAAATGCCAGAAGCCAAAGCCAACACCATAAAGTTTCCTGCTAATCCCTTTAGGTTTTCAGTTAGCTCTGTGATTGGCTTTTTTAGATTGAATACCATTTACTCATCTTGCAGATTTTCCGAGCTCATCCCCTGTGAGCGAAAACCATGCGAGCCCAGGCTTCATGTATAGCACCCCAGCCAGACCAGGTAAGAGTGGCATGTACTGCTGTGGTGTTGTGATGTCTACCTGTTAATGTCTTAATTTATTTTCCTTCAAATGCCAGAAGCCAAAGCATGCTGCCAACACCATACAGTTTCCTGCTAATCCCTTTCCTTTATCCCTTTTGTTTTTCAGTTAGGTCTGTGATGCCGTCGCCCAATAAAACGGCTCCAGCACCATTGACTCCATGTACCCCTCTACCTAATCGATGCTGCTCTGCAGATGCTGGTATGGGACTACTTCATGTTGCATGCAGGGATATATTTTGAGTTTCATTTAGTTTTATGTCAATGTACTTATAGCCACATCTGTGTTTATCTAGATTTCCAGAGGTCTGTACATCAGCAGTTCTCAGATGCGGGAGCAACTCCGTGAGCTTGCACGGACTGTGAGGGAACTGGCCCAGAGCACGCGGCCTGTGGAGTCTGGAGCCCAGGGAGAAGTGCTGGATGTACTGAACCCTGCCCAAACGGACGAGGAGCTGCAGGTCTGTGAGGCCAGGTTGAAGGACCGGGAACATCAGAGGAAGATGGTGAGTGTCTGCAGGGCAGAACTTTGTCTTATTTTTGCAGTGCAGGGAAGGGTACAGTAAATGACTGTCTTTGTTTTGCAGACACAATACCTAGGTGCCATTGGTGGCAGAGACTTGGCGGACACAGTCCGGCGGGTGCTGTCAGCTGTAGCCACACATGCGGTGTGGAGCGCCTACAGTGTGCACGGGAAGAAGGGGAAGAAGCCACTGAAGAGTATGACACTCTTCAATGTTCTAACACGTAAGAAATGGTTCATATTTTGAATATTTTTTAATACATCGTCTTTGTTCCATGACCGATGTGAATTGAAACCATTACCTTTCTTGATAACTTAAAGGTGCAGTGATGGTCTCCATGCCAAAGGCTACGATGGCGGAGGTGGCCGTCCAGCTGCAGGAGACATTGAAACATGCCCCTGCTAAATGCAGAAGGGTAAGTGATGTCTTTTTTTTTGGTTTCTCCTACCCAGTGACACTGCATGGTTCCAAAGATTGTGTACCACTTTTTTGTGCATGTATGTGCGTTGTGTATTTACGGCCATTTCATTGTGTCTTTAGGTATCTGCAGAAGTCCGCCTGAGCACAGCCCATCCAAGAACAGTCCATTTGAGCACTCCCCAGCATTCTGATGAGGAAGACTTCCCTTCTTAGCTGCCCCCCAGCCCATCTGACGCCCACCCGCAGCCCATCTGAGCACAGCCACCCCCCCCCCCCAGCCTATCTGAGCACAGCCTGCCATTTTTTTTATAAATAACTTTTTGTATTTTTTTTTTTAAATCCTTTTTGTTTTTAAACTTGTTTATCATGTTGCAGGCCAGACATTGTGTACTTTTTTAAATAAAATAAATTGTTCTTGACTGAATGGTGTTGTGTCATAACTTTTGTACCATAATTTTGCTTGCTGCATTGACTATGACATTAATAGGCTCTTTGCACAAGCTACACTACATCCTGACACTCTACAGGTGTATTTCTTTCCTGGCCTATACTAGTGGATGGAAGTGATTGATCAGGTGTGCTGCACACCGGATTCATCGCTATTGCTATCCAATAGTATAGGACGGTAAAGAAATATGCCTGTAGAGTTTCAGGAAGTAGTGGAGCTTGTGCAAGGAGCTGATTTGTTTTGTAATGCAAATTATAAATGTAGCCAACGGAAGTGTAGACCACGTTGCAGCAACGTAACAAATATATTTAATATATATTTAATATAAATATAATATATAAACGTGTATACAACGTTGCAGCAATATACATCGAAATCATCGCGGAAATCACAACGTTGTGTACACATTGCAGGCACGTTGCAGACACGTTGGACCTGCACGTTGCAGCAACTTGTGTGCAGATACCACGTTTGCGTTGCATGCACGTTTAACTTGACGTTGAGTGGACCATACAAAAGTCTAAATCAGATTGCATTAACCCCTGGAAGGAACTTGGAGCTACTAGACTGAACTAGAAACATAAGTATATTTTGGTTTCTCTACTGGCTAGTGCTAAGTCATCAGTGTTGTGGTGAAACTGCTTTGTTATTCAAGGTTATTGTGAGAGTTAGTTTCGGCCTGAGCTAGACTAATTGCCCTGTTGAGTGGGCTGTGGGAGTGGCCTGCTGAAGTGAGGATTTATAAACAGCACAGGGCCAAGTGTTCCCCAGATTGCATTAACCCCTGGAAGGAACTTGGAGCTACTAGACTGAACTAGAAACATAAGTATATTTTGGTTTCTCTACTGGCTAGTGCTAAGTCATCAGTGTTGTGGTGAAACTGCTTTGTTATTCAAGGTTATTGTGAGAGTTAGTTTCGGCCTGAGCTAGACTAATTGCCCTGTTGAGTGGGCTGTGGGAGTGGCCTGCTGAAGTGAGGATTTATAAACAGCACAGGGCCAAGTGTTCCCCAGATTGCATTAACCCCTGGAAGGAACTTGGAGCTACTAGACTGAACTAGAAACATAAGTATATTTTGGTTTCTCTACTGGCTAGTGCTAAGTCATCAGTGTTGTGGTGAAACTGCTTTGTTATTCAAGGTTATTGTGAGAGTTAGTTTCGGCCTGAGCTAGACTAATTGCCCTGTTGAGTGGGCTGTGGGAGTGGCCTACTCTCCTGGCAGACGATTAGCAATCAGCAGTGACGGCTTAGACGGCGACAGCGGGAAGGCGACAGCTCCCTCCGGCGTGCGACCGAAGGCTAGGGCGGCCAAAGGCACCGGGCGACTTATTCAAGAGCGACTTTGTCAAGTAAGACTGTCAGGAAGGTAGTACGTCTACATTTACCTCAGTACCTGTTTTGTTACCATTATGTGTTTGCATCCTATTCCTGTTGTGTTCCCTCTCCGGGGGTCACGCAGACACTGGGTCACCCCCAGACTCCGTAACCCCTCTAACCTCATCTATCCGACTGTCTCAACTCATAGAGAGCAAGTGGTGACAGGGGGACTTTGGAATTGCCAGTCGGCGGTGCCCAAAGCTGAGTTTATCTCAGGCTATGCATCCTTGCTCTCCCTCAGCTTCCTTGCTCTCACCGAGACATGGATCACACCAGAGAACACTGCCACACCCGCAGCCCTGTCAGATGTGTATTCTTTCTCCCACACTCCCAGAGCTGCGAGGCGAGGTGGTGGTACTGGCCTGCTCATTTCCCCAACATGGAAATACTCACTCGTCTCCATCCCACAGTTCTCCCCTCCCTCTTTTGAATTCCATGCTGTCTCTGTCATGTATCCAATCAAGCTCACCATTGCTGTTGTGTATCGCCCACCAGGTCCTCTTGGTGAATTCCTAGAGGAGCTCGATACACTAGTTTCGCACTTCCCAGATGATGGGTCCGCACTCATCCTTCTCGGGGACTTCAACATCCAGAGTGAGAAATTGGAACCTTTCCTCTCCTTCCTCTCCTCCTTCGATCTTCACCTCTCTTCTTCTCCTCCCACTCACAAAGCCGGCAACCAGCTGGATCTCATCTTCACTAGACACTGTTCCACCCCTAACCTCTCTGTCACTCCCCTCCATCTCTCTGACCACTATTTCATGTCCTACTCCCTCTCCATCCCCTCTTCCCCTGTAACTCCTCCTCCTACCCACATGGTTACCGCCCGTAGCCATCTCCGCTCGCTCTCCCCTACTGACCTTTCCTCTACTGTCACCTCCGCCCTCCCCGCCCCTGAATCCTTCTCTCTCCTACCCTCTGATACTGCCACTGATCTTCTCCTCTCTACTCTTTCCTCTTCTCTGGACAATCTCTGTCCCCTCACCTCCAGGCCTGCACGCCCAACTCCACCTGCCCCATGGCTGTCGGACTCAGTGCGTACTGATAGACGGAGCCTGAGAATAGCTGAGCGCAAATGGAGGAAAGGCAAGCTCCCAGAGGACCTTCTTAATTTCCAATCTCTTCTTTCCACATTCTCCTCCTCTCTGTCTGCTGCTAAAGCTGCTTTCTTCCGCTCTAAAATCTTAACCTCTGCTTCCAATCCTAAAAAACTCTTTGAAACCTTCTCTTCACTACTCCAGCCCCCACCTCCTACTCCCAACTCCTCCCTTCTCCCTGATGATTTCGCCAACTTCTTTGACAAGAAAGTTAACGATATCAGATCCTCTTTCCCCCCTCCCCCGGTCAACGCTCCATGCACGAAACTCACCCCCCCATCCCCACCCTCTCTCCACTCCCTGCTCCCCCCCTCCTCTCCACGCCCCACCTTATCCCACTTTTCTCCCCTCTCCCCCAACGAGGCCCTCAACCTTGTAACATCTAACCGCCCCACCACGTGCTCCCTAGACCCTGTTCCCTCGACTCTCCTTCAGTCTGTTGCACCCGAACTCCTTCCCTTCCTAACCCACCTCATCAATGCATCTCTTGTTTCAGGATGTTTTCCCTCTGCTTTCAAGACTGCCAGAGTCACCCCCCTCCTAAAGAAACCATCTCTCGACCCATCTGATGTCAAAAACTACAGACCGGTTTCCCTTCTATCCTTTCTATCCAAAACACTTGAACGTGCTATCTTTAACCAACTGTCTTCGTACCTCCACCAGAACGACCTCCTAGATCCCCACCAATCCGGGTTCAAGGCTGGCCACTCGACAGAGACCGCCCTCCTTGCAGTAACAGAGTCACTCCATGCCGCTAGAGCGAACTCTCTCTCCTCTGTCCTGATACTCCTAGACCTGTCAGCAGCATTTGATACGGTAGACCACCAGATCCTCCTCTCCACCCTCGAGGAGAAAGGCATCGATGGCTCTGCACACTCCCTGTTTGCATCCTACCTGACGGGCCGCTCCTACCAGGTGACATGGAGAGGGTCGACGTCGGAATCGCGTAGTCTGACTACGGGGGTTCCACAAGGGTCTGTCCTGGGTCCTCTCCTGTTTTCCCTCTACACTACATCTCTGGGCTCTGTCATTCGCTCGCATGGCTTCTCCTATCACTGCTATGCCGATGACACCCAACTGGTTCTGTCATTTCCCCCTTCTGATACAGAAGTGGAGACACGCATAGCTGGGTGCTTGGCTGACATTTCGGAGTGGATGACGACACATCACCTCAAGCTCAATCTGGACAAGACTGAGCTGTTGTTCCTCCCGGGGAAGGGCTGTCCGCACCGGGACCTGGCCATCACCATTGAAGACACAGTGGTGACCCCGACTCGGACTGCGAGGAATCTGGGTGTGACCCTGGATGACCAACTGTCATTTTCCTCACATGTCACATCCGTCACACGTTCCTGCAGATTCATGCTCTACAACATCAGGAGGATTCGCCCTTTCCTCACTAATGAAACGGCGCAGGTACTCATCCAGGCCCTGGTCATCTCCCGCCTGGACTACTGCAACTCCCTCCTCGCGGGGGCACCGGCGTCAGCCATTAAACCTCTGGAACTTGTCCAGAAAGCTGCTGCTCGCCTGGTGTTCAACCACCCCAAGTTCTCCCACACAACTTCCCTTCTCCGTTCCCTACACTGGCTCCCTGTAGCGGCTCGCATCCAGTTTAAAACTCTGGCGCTAACCTACAGGGCAATGAAAGGAACAGCCCCCTCCTACCTCCAGGCCATGGTCAAACCCTACATCCCCTCCCGACCACTACGCTCTGCTACCTCAGGGCGACTGGTTGCCCCGTCACTCCGAGGCTCCTGCGGTCGATCGACACGGTCACGGCTCTTCTCTGTCCTGGCCCCGCAGTGGTGGAATGAGCTGCCCACTGATGTCAGGACAGCAGAGTCGCTGCCCATCTTTCGTCGCAGGCTCAAAACTCATCTCTTCAAGAAGTACTACAACAATCCTCCCACCTAAGCACTTATTATATTATATTGCACTGTACTTTAGATTGTGATTCTTGCACTTTGCTTCAGCACTAGATTATGCTCTTAGTCACTTGTTTGTTTTAGAAAGAAGATGCACTTGTGAGTTCTGGCAAGTAGTAGTACATTGGCTCTTCCTACGTTAAATGCAATTATTGTTAGTCGCTTTGGATAAAAGCGTCTGCTAAATGACTGTAATGTAATGTAATGTAATGTAAATTGCACATTTCTGCAACATTGCTGCAACCTGATTGTGTTAGTAGGGTCACAACGTGTGCACATTGCAGGCACGTTGTGGGCACGTTGGACCTGCACGTTGCAGCAACTTGTGTGCAGATACCGCGTTTGCGTTGCATGCACGTTTAACTTGACGTTGAGTGGACCATACAAAAGTCTAAATTGCACGTTGCTGCAACATTGCTGCAACCTGATTGTGTTAGTAGGGTTAGCCATGGAATGTTGCTAGTGTATTTCTCGACAGCTAAAAACGTATTATCAGCAGACAAAATCGAACAGAAATCACACTGGACACTCCAGGACAGATAATATACATTAATGCAGTCACTAAACACGTTATGGAATACAACAATCAAAATTGACGTTGGTGGCTACATTAATTCGGTCGCTAACGGAGAATGGTCACTAACTAAACACCTAACGTTAGCGAGCTAGCACTAGCAAACTATGTCAAACTGTGTCACAAAAATAGCTAAAAGTCAATTAAGAGGAGGCAGTTTATGAATACAAAGATCAATATTTACCCCAAAATAAAGATTTCTCAATTCCTCGCATGTGAAAAGCACTTCCATTGGAGAGGATCTGTTGCTCTACACTGGCTGCTTGCGTTCCTTGGTGATGGTTTGAAATTTGCGCATGCGCAATGTGCGTGTTCAAACTATTCAAGGTAAGCTACGCCGCTGCATCAAAGTTCACACATCAATATTCTACTTGTGCAAAAATAAAGCATTATCTTGTAGCCTATGGACGTCTCCGGTGCATCTTTTTCATATTTGCTGCTCTAATAATTATCATGCTACAGGACGTCTGGTGCATATTTTTGGTATTTAAATTTTTTAATTAATTGTAATAATGCTTTTACGCTTAGTCTAAAATAGGTCTATATGATAACCATACAATAGCTGGGCAATATGGGAGCTAAATCACATCTTTAGCTGTCTGCTAGCAGACATTACGTATGCGTGTAGACCACATTTCGCCGACCAATAGTCCAACATGATTTCTCTGCTACATCATGTAGGCTATGTCTTTTCCTGTTTTATTAATTTTAATGAGGTATTTGGTGTTTGGCTGAAACCGGTTTATAGGTATACGTCATATAGCTGGGTCAGTGGCGGCTGGTCAATAAAGGGCGATGGGGCTCCGCCCCGCGGTGGTGAAAAGTTTTTTTTATTATAAAAATAAATAAATAAATATATTATATATATATATATTATATATTATATATATATACATAATAATTACTCATTTAAAAAAAGTTGTGGTCATCAAAGTTATGGTCTGGTGGTTTAAAAAGTACAATACCGTGTAATATATAAAATATAAACCATTACATTTGTTTATATCTCTCTTCTGTGAATGAGACCTTAGCCCAGGGGCGATAGATTCTCAGCCCTTTCCAGTGCATTCAACAAAGCGAGAACATGACAATGGGATAGTAATGGTTAGCCAATCAAAAATATCTCATGGGGCTGAAGATATTGTCGCCCGGAGCCAATCAATAATATTTCCCCAAGCTGGACTGCGTTCAATCTCATTGCGTCCTCAAACACGGTAAGTTGAGGCTGCTTGATGCCGTCTCACTATTAAGCAATGATGATGAAATAGTACTTGTCGTTGTAAAATAATGTGTTCGTTAAGATCAGTGTAGCATAAAAACTGTACGGTTCTTTATTATGATCTCCATGTCTGATAAATGGATGAGCAGGTGATTCTTGATCACGTTAGTTAACAAGTGCTAGCTAGTAACATCAGTTATGCTAGCTAATTGACATAAAGATCGGAAGGTTTGTGTTAGCTATGATCTCCATCCTTAATAAATAGATGGCTAGCAGGTGGCTAGCCATCTATTTATTAAGGATGGAGATCATAGCTAACAAAAAACCTTCCGATCTTTATGGCAATTACAACTAATCGTATACTAGCTAACGTGTTGCACTAACTAAGCAGGTGACATTTGCTAGCTAACGTTAGACAGTGCTAGCTAGTAGGGCTGCTCGATTAATCGGATTTTAATCTAGATTAAGATTTGGGCTGTCAACGATCATAAAATAATCAAAATAATCGCCATAAAATGATTTTGCACAAATCAAGTGCACCCTACACTGCAGGGTCCTCATTTATCATTGAGGTACGCCTTTTTTTTACATGGCCTTTTCCGCGATTTCAGGCGTACACCCTCTCCCCCCCCCCCCCACAGCGCGATCTATCAAGCAAAAAGGGCGTATATTTAGTCGCCTTTTGACACACTTTTCTAGGACACCTCTTGACTCGGTGTACCGATTTAGACTGGTTTTTACACCCATTTTGAACACTGTGAACTGGCGACGCAGGTGGTGCGTCGGTGAATTACAATGTTTGATGGAGAGAGGAAGAGTGAGAGTTTATAAACGCACAATCATGTAGGCTAATAGCCAAATTCAGCACAAACATATATCTCAATGCAAGATCGTGTCCTCTAACCGGCTCATTAATGGTCCGATATGGATTTGTTCCCCAAACTTAACCTATGCGCTGTCCCAAACCTTTCTGCGCAATATGTCCTCACACACCTAATGCACGCACTCCATCAAACGGCAATAATTGACCAATAAGATTGTCATTAATATGTGATCATGTTTGCTGTTTGGTAAGCATATAAATGACAGTCCTCCTGTGCGTAATGCGAGCCAAAAGGAATCCGGCGCTACTCGGCCTACTGGCCGAGATAGAACTCCAAAGAGGCGATGGCGACTGCACCCACATATTGATAAGGGCACCATCAGTGAATGAATACGTCTATGTGAATCGCAAAAATGTGCACACTATAAATAGCCAAATCATATGTGACGCCGACATGCTCATCACAAGTGTAGTGGCACTGTGGCCTGGCTCCACGCATTACTCATTCATCCTAGCGCACAGCAGGGTAGGGGCTAGACTGGAGGCAGGCGCTGCGCGTGATGGCTGGCTTGTTGGTGAGTGCATAGCCAAGATGCATATTCTTTTTCTTTTTTACTTTAATCTTTATTTGCATTTTCCATCCATACAACGACAATACAATAAAACATAAAAACTTACAATAACAGCTTATGGGTACTTCCATCAAGTCACAATGTAGCTCTTTTCTCTTACTCAAATATTACAATTTCAATATTAGTGGTATCATCACACTTCCTTCTATAATCCATCCATTTTTCCCATCTCCCTTCAAACTTTCCTTCCTGCATCCTCAATGCATGCGTGAACTTCTCCATAACATAAATCTCCTCCACAACACCCAGCCACTGCTCCTTGGTTGGGGGTTCCACCTTATACCAAGCCCTCGTTATTGTGTTTTTACCAGCAACCAATAATACTTTCACTAGGTATCTGTCCCCTCCTTGTACATCATCCTGTGTTATGTTTGCCAAGATACATATTCAAAGCTGATAAGAATGAGAACCAGTCAAGATCCCACCACAAAATGAGGACCCAAGCCCTCAGCCCCCTCCCCGTCATGAGGGTTACCAGCGGGGCCAAAGGGCCCGCACTGAGGTCATGCGCCAGCTATGAAGACATAAACAAGTAAGGTTCACATTGTTGCCATTTTATTGTCTGTTGGTGAGTGACTGTGTGAGGTGTGTGAGTGCGTTTGTGAGTGAATGTGTGAGGTCCGTGAGTGTGGTAGTGAGTGACTGTGTGAGGTCCGTGACAGCATGTGTGAGGGAATGAAGTGCAGTGAGGATGTCCTGTTGGCTCTGGTGGTGTAGTGTGGTGACCTCCACCAACTGCTGCACAACTGCCCCAATCCCTTCTGCCATGTCCCTCTGGGCCTCTAGGGTCCCCGTCTGGGCCTCCAGCACAGCATCTGAGAGGAAGCCCAGACGGTTTCCCTCAGGGACCCTCGAGGCAGGGGCGCTGGCAGCCGGAGGTGGAGGCGGAGGCGCTGGAGGTGGAGATGGCACTGGAGGTGGAGGCCGGCGCGCTGGAGGTGGAGGCACTGGAGGTCGTGGCACTGGAGGTGGAGGCTGCAACCGGCGGGGGCATGACCGTCAGGTCAAGGACCACTGCAGACTCCCCCTCCTCTGAGTCCCACCCCACGTCAGAGTCTGGGGAAACAATTTCAGTCATTTTCTTTGAGTTTGTCTGTAAACTTTATTTTCCATTAAACATTTTATTGTGTAGCCATATTCATTTGATATGTGTTTCTGTTGGTAGCCAAATAAATGCTTAAAGGACAATGCTCGTTTTAGTTTTTAGTTTAGTTTTCGTGTAGTTCGGAGGCATGTAGAAGAAATTTAAAATCCAGCGCGAGCCAGTATATCCATGTAATGGCGGTGGTCGGGGCACTTAGAATGCAGTTTCTAAAAATCTATTTTCTGCCGCGAAACGGTTGTTTTCATCAATCTGTCTTCATGAATCACTAGTTGTGCTTACATAGAGCATAGGCCTGTTGTGGTTTTTCACATGCCTCTGTAATATGATCTTTAGAAACGTCTTTTGAAACGAAATAGCTTCCTCACTTGCCCAGCACGCATGCGCACAGCGCACTTAAGTCTGTGAGTCTGCAAGGGTGGACATTGGGATTGGGCTCTCTCCATCACCAGACTGCCCCAAACCTCTCCTCACCAGACTGCCTCAGACATTCCAAGTCCTGTGCCCTCTCTTTTGAGTTGAGTGTGTGAGACCGTATGTTTTTGGGTGACTAAAGTATCCTCTTTCTGAACATGTCAGAGGCCATACACTGTATTCTGTTGTCTCACATTCTTTGTCATTCACAGGCAATCCTGCAAAGTCTACAACCACCAGCCTCTGTCCCAGGCTCTCTCCATCACCAGACTGCCCCAAGCCTCTCCTCACCAGACTCCTATGCCAAAGTCATAGATAAATCTTTATTTTCTTTATTTTTGTGTCACTCCTTAACAGACATTTCCATCGCATTAGTACAAAAGTGCAATAATAAAAAGTTCCACTCACAATGAGTTGTGAGACACAATATAATTACAAATCAAAAAAGAATAGAGCGTACATTATAGTACTACACACATACAACGATACAATTGAGAATACAATACAGTATAGGGACATACAAAATACAGTATAAAGGAGAATGAGGACTAAATGAATAGAGAGGGATAGAAATGGGTCAGTTTATAGACCAGTACTCATGAAAGCTACTCTTCTTTTTAGGATGAGGTGGCAGGCTTTGGCGCATTCGTTGATACAGTGTCTACCGGCTAAAATTATACACAATTTATTTTAATCATCAAGGTCATTAAAAAATTCAAAATGCTTTGAGAGGGAGATAAAAAGATCTGAGCGAATGTCCTTGTAAAGTTCACAGTGTAATAGGGTGTGGGCTTCTGATTCAATGGAGCCACTGTTGCATAGTGTACAGAAACGACTCTCCACTGGAGTGTTAGTGTATCTACCGGTTTCTAGGGCTAAGGGTGCGACTCCACATCTAAACTTGGCAAGGGCACTTCTATGCTGACTGGGCATAATACTTTGTACATAGGGTTCTGGTTCAAAGGAATTCTTAAATGAACAATAAGTACGTAGTTTGTTTCCGTCTGGCCTGTTAATCAGCAGGAGCCATTTCTCCTCGTCTGTCTCTGCAACTGCCTGGTCAAGACTTTTTAGATCGTTTCTTGAGAGGACTGAATCAGTGCTGGCGAGATGGGATAGGTGTAAAGAGCTAAAGAACGTTCTAACAGTATGTGCATAGTTTTTCACATTACTCAGCTGATCAGCCCATAAAAACACACGCCTACATAGTCTGTTGTCGGGCATACCATAGCATGCCTCTGCCAGCTCTTAAAAATGAGTGACCACTGGTGTTGCCACGGTGTTTTCCACCCCATGTCACCTTGTATGGCAGCGTTCGGTGTATATTTACCAACCCCTAAATGGAAACGACATGCCCTATTAAAGACAGCATTGATACAGGAGAAACTTTTGTAGCCCCAGACAGCAGCTGAATAGGTCAAGATAGGAGGAACCAGAGATTCAAACAGTTTAGTAAAACATTTAAAGGGGAAACCACCCAAAATTTTGCTTTTGGCTATAATTGCACCTAGTGCTCTGTTAGCATGCAAGGCTAGATGCTTGACTGTTATATTATAGTCTAAAAACTCTGTTAGGAACAGACCCAGGTATTTGTACCCTTTAACGACCTCTAGTGGGGAAGGCCCGCAAGAGAAGCTGAAACTATATAGGGGCACCGCAAGCTTTCTAAAATGCACTACTTTGGTTTTATCAACATTTATATTTCCACTCCAGACACCAACTATGAACCAGTGTGAGCATCTCCTGTAGATCCTCTTCTGTTTCAGCGATCAGGGCTATGTCGTCCGCATATAAAAGTATAGAGATCTTTTCATTTTCTATGGGAATACCCTTACCTACTGTAAGGCCTTGACAGCTATGGTTAGATCGTTTATGTACATGGCAAATAAGACAGGCGACAGAACACAGCCCTGTTTTACACCGATTTCAACTGGGAACCAGTCTGTGAAACTGCCAATAACACGGACACAGCATTTCACATTTTCGTACAGAGCAATGAGACAGTTAAGGATATTGCCATGTAGGCCTAATATGCCCTCTTTAATTAAATAATGTAAGATAACAATTGTTGGTGTTTAACCACACCTCAGCACCATAACCTAAATAGGTGATGATTTTTTTCTTTAAAGAACAGGGTAGTACACAGAATTACATTTTCATGTATCTATCTATCAAATAGTAGATTTAAACTGCAGTGTTCCACAGGGGAGTTGCCTTGGCCCGCTCCTTTATTACATATTCACAAATGATTTGCCATCTGCTATTAGGGAAGCATCCCTGACAATGTACGCTGAAGATTCTACTCTTCATTATGCCGCTCCCACATGTTTTGAGCTCAACCGGGTTTTGACTAAGGAGCTTAGTATGGAGTCAAAATGAGGCCAGAAAGCATTGTAAACGTAAGTGAAGTATTGTAAACGTAAGTGAGGTATTGTAAACAAAAAAATATGAATTGTAAATGTAAGTGAAGTATTGTAAACGTAAGTGAAGTATTGTAAACAAAAAATATATAAATAATCACTTCATTATTAAAAAATAAAATAAAAATTGCATTTACGATACTTTTTTGCGTTTACAAAACCTTTTCTGCGTTTACAACACTTTTCTGCCTTTACAATACTTTTTCTGCGTTTACAAAACTTTCTTGCGCTGCAAAACATTCTGGCCTCTCTTTGACGTGGGGGCGGGGTTAGATGAGTGGCGTGTCCAGAGAGGAAGAGGCGGGGTTTCGGGATGCCCACCGCCATGACCATGATTTGGCTGTAAGCATAAGCTAGCCCAAGATCAAGTCAAATCTTGTCATTGAGGGTGAAGTCATTCAACAAGTAAAGAAAATCAAGCTATTGGGACTCTGGCTTGACAGTACTCTGTCTTGGTCCGACCATATTGATATTGTTTGTAGAATGGGTGTAGCAGTAGCTGCGGTGAGAAAATGTGTACCATTTCTTCCATCATCTTTGCAAAATCAAATTGTTTGCTCATTGGTGTTCTGTCATCTGGATTATTGCTCAGGGGTGTGGTGGTCATCTGCCTCTAAAAGCCTACAGTTACAAATAATACATAATACATAATAATACATAATAACTCAACTGTGCTGCTCATCTAGGGCTAATGTGGCTGAAATGCATGTAGGCCTAATATGCCCTCTTTAATTAAATAATGTAAGATAACAATTGTTGGTGTTTAACCACACCTCAGCACCATAACCTAAATAGGTGATGATTTTTTTCTTTAAAGAACAGGGTAGTACACAGAATTACATTTTCATGTATCTATCTATCAAATAGTAGATTTAAACTGCAGTGTTCCACAGGGGAGTTGCCTTGGCCCGCTCCTTTATTACATATTCACAAATGATTTGCCATCTGCTATTAGGGAAGCATCCCTGACAATGTACGCTGAAGATTCTACTCTTCATTATGCCGCTCCCACATGTTTTGAGCTCAACCGGGTTTTGACTAAGGAGCTTAGTATGGAGTCAAAATGAGGCCAGAAAGCATTGTAAACGTAAGTGAAGTATTGTAAACGTAAGTGAGGTATTGTAAACAAAAAAATATGAATTGTAAATGTAAGTGAAGTATTGTAAACGTAAGTGAAGTATTGTAAACAAAAAATATATAAATAATCACTTCATTATTAAAAAATAAAATAAAAATTGCATTTACGATACTTTTTTGCGTTTACAAAACCTTTTCTGCGTTTACAACACTTTTCTGCCTTTACAATACTTTTTCTGCGTTTACAAAACTTTCTTGCGCTGCAAAACATTCTGGCCTCTCTTTGACGTGGGGGCGGGGTTAGATGAGTGGCGTGTCCAGAGAGGAAGAGGCGGGGTTTCGGGATGCCCACCGCCATATATAAATCAAAACCATAGAAGAAGTCCAAAAAACGTTGAGCAGCGCTCATATGCCGGTGGGCATCCCGAAACTCCGCCTCTTCCTCTCTGGACACGCCACTCATCTAACCCCGCCCCCACGTCAAAGAGAGGCCAGAATGTTTTGCAGCGCAAGAAATGTTTTGTAAACGCAGAAAAAGTATTGTAAAGGCAGAAAAGTTTTGTAAATGCAGAAAAGGTTTTGTAAACGCAAAAAAGTATTGTAAATGCAATTTTTATTTTTTAATAATTAAGTAATAATTTATATATTTTTTGTTTACAATACTTCACTTACGTTTACAATACTTCACTTACGTTTACAATACTTCACTTACGTTTACAATTCATATGTTTTTGTTTACAATACTTCACTTACGTTTACAATGCTTTCTGGCCTCATTTTGACTCCATAGCTTAGCATCATATACAATAGGATTAAGGTAAATAAATTTGTGCTGAACACATGAAAACAGGTTACCATGACCATGATTTGGCTGTAAGCATAAGCTAGCCCAAGATCAAGTCAAATCTTGTCATTGAGGGTGAAGTCATTCAACAAGTAAAGAAAATCAAGCTATTGGGACTCTGGCTTGACAGTACTCTGTCTTGGTCCGACCATATTGATATTGTTTGTAGAATGGGTGTAGCAGTAGCTGCGGTGAGAAAATGTGTACCATTTCTTCCATCATCTTTGCAAAATCAAATTGTTTGCTCATTGGTGTTCTGTCATCTGGATTATTGCTCAGGGGTGTGGTGGTCATCTGCCTCTAAAAGCCTACAGTTACAAATAATACATAATACATAATAATACATAATAACTCAACTGTGCTGCTCATCTAGGGCTAATGTGGCTGAAATGCATGTGAAACTAAAATGACTGAGTGTGGAGAAAAGGTTGGCAGCCAATTTGCTTGTTTTATTTCATAAGGTCATTCACACCCAGACACCTGAATTCATGTTTAAGACAATAAAATATTGTATTGTTCAAATACACACGCATGCTAGCAGAGGGCAGATGACTACCTAGAACAAACTCTTTGAAAAACACTGTCTATTACAGGGTTCTGATGTCATGGAACAGTTTTCCAAGTGACATTTGTTTAATTAGTGATAAGGCTTGTTTAAAAAAAAAAAGACTGAGTATTTGAGTTATTTATTTATTTATTCATTAATTTTATGCCGTATTTTGTGACGAGTTTTGAATTTGGTTGACAAATCACCGGGTTGAATCAGGGCGACGGGGAAACCTCTGGTTGAAAATACGTCGGTTGCTCACTGGGAGGTATAGCACTAGCACTGAATCACCCGTCGTTGGAGCACCTGTTGGGGTTGCTATAGCACTAACGTTACTGAGCCGGAGGACATGGCTGCAGCTTGCATGGTGCAGGCAGACCAGGCTGACCCTGCTGCAGAAGAGGCCCCACCACCGGTCTTTCGCCTGATTTTCCAGCACAGCTACGTTCCTTTAGAAATGCTCTGAAGTCAGAAATAAAACTCATTGAAAAAGGTTCCATCATCTGACCGACCTCCTGCTCCTGAGACATACATCGATCTTGCCCGGGGTCAGCTCTACTGTATGTTCCCACAGCCCAATGGTCCCACAGCCCATTGGTCCCACATTACTAAGCCTTTTTTTCCCACCAAAATTAGGCCCAATGGTCCCACAGCCCAATGGTCCCACATTACTAAGACTTTTTTTTTCTTCAAAATTAGACCCAATGGTCCCACAGCCCAATGGTCCCACCGCCCATTGGTCCCACATTACTAAGACTTACTAATGCTGTGGGACCATTGGGCTGTGGGACCATTGGGCTGTGGGACCATAGAGTTGTGGGACCATTGGACGGTGGGACCATTGGGCTTTGGGACCATTGGGCTGTGGGAACATAGACACGCTCCCTCTTGCCCAGTGTCACAGACGTTGCTACCGCGTTCAAACTCTGGCAAGTGCTGAAAGATCTTTTTCTAATCTCAAAATCATCAAAAACTATCTGAGAAGCACCATGGCCCAGGACAGACTCTCCGGACTAGCCATCCTCAGCATCGAAAGCAGCGCGCACGCCAGATGGACTTAACAAGCATTGTTAAGGACTTCGCACAGACGAATGCAAGGAGGAGAGAACGTTTGGTCACTGTTAAGGTAAGAATATATTAGTTATTAATATAACTGTGGTTGAAGTCTGTCGGTCTGTCCTCTGCTCGTTCATGTGTTAATTATTATGTGCCTATGTGTAGACGCCTGCATTGTGTTTGGAGAGGCTATGGCTGAGTCTGGCTTAGACCTGGTCCAGGGCGATATCCTACAGATAACGCCCTGTTACTCTCGATGCAATTTATCTATGAATGCGCTTCATTGGCCCGGTTGTCCGAGTCTACAGACAAAACCGTTTCGTTACTCACCAAAGTAAACACATCGTTGGAAAGATGAAAGCCTTTTCTTCGAGGTCACTACAGTTTGTAGTCCCCCACCTTTAAAATAAAAGGCAAATTTGTACACTTAACACTAGCAGCGCCAAGCATTTGAAACTTACCAGCATAGCTGGGGGGTGGGTCAAATGCCCCCGCAGTCTTTAGAATGGGAGGCTGTTATTGACACACAATGGCCGCTAGATGGCGCTCGTGTTTGTGACACAAAATGCGGCTGTATCGGCTTGGGCTAAAAATAGATACACCTGTCTAGAAATAAGATGGTCGTGTCTGGGACTACGTTTTCCCAAGCCCTATTATCAAATAGAAAGCATATCACTGATAACACTTGAAAAATAAGAACACATTGGCGCAGTATGATGTAGGACTATTCACCTATTGAGCAATTTATAGATGGATTTATGGATGAATTCCATGTTTACTCAGGCCCGGTCGGATTTAGCCAAGCCGCTGGGGTAGGCTTGTGTTGCAGTTTTACCACATTAGTTATTATTTTGGGAATTTGAGCAGAAAGGCATTTTTCTAAACATGTATTATGATATATAGATATATATTATACTAAATAAATATATAATATTTGGGCGGGTTTTTATCGCATTGGGGGGATTTGGAGCACTCGTTGGGGCTGCAGCACCAATCTGGCAATCCGGCTTGTTTACATCCGGACGTGACGTATGTAGCAACATTCTGTGGAGGGCAGTAATAGTTGCATCGACACTGGCCGTAAGAAGAAGTGATTGAATACAGTTTCCGCATGTTTGTTGTATTCTATTTGACATGTTCCTTTGCCTCATTTAGCACCAGCTGCAACAATCTCCTCCAAATCCGTTCTCTCCGTTAGCAGGGCTAACGTTGCACTCAGTAGCTTGTGCTTATTAGCTAGGTTTGGTAAACAGCTTGTGCAGTGGAGGGGTTCTTTTGGGGGAATTATTGGATTATGCCAGCTAACGTTAGTTCCCAAGCTTGTTTGATAACTATTCGATGCAGTCTGCCAGGCTAGTGCCTGTCGCCGTCATGACGGCCTAGTTTATATACGGCCCCAGCTTTTGTTTGCTTTTAACTTCAAATTAACGTTTTTGTGTTTTGGGGCCTTAAAATAATATAATACGGCATGCATAGCTAGCGAGAGATATTGCCCCCCGCATCATTTTTGCAACTTTGCAACTGCTTGCTTGCTAGCTAGCTTAGCTAGCCTAACGTTGGGTGTATGAAACTGGATTGTGAACAATTGCACAACCCTCATCCCACGATGGAGGCTATCAACTGGGCTTGGGACTTTGCCTCTCATCGCTAACTGGAAACTGTCCCGGTTGAGCTAATGGTAGGTAACGTTAGCAAGCTCAAACAGTTTTTTATTAGGCTATTATTAGCCTATCCAACCAATGTTATTTAGTTGTAGTATACTGTTGTATGGGTGGGGGTTGCAGAGGGCTACAAACAAGAGTGTGAGGCAGCTCTGTAGGTCATTGAAGGCTATATATTATTATGATATGGTTGATAATAGTGAAGAACATGTGCAAGTTGTGTGTCATAAAATGTAAAAAAAGTACACATCAGCTTATCACAGAGTTGGCTGTAATATAAGGTTGCTCCCCTCCTTTGACATTCGCTACCCGCAGACAGACGGCATATTTGCATGTCAATGTATGCTCAAACTAATTTGAATTCCGTGGGGGTTGGGGGGGTTAGTTAGGGTGAGGAAAACGACGCGCGGTCTCTTTAGCCCTGAGACCATCAGGCAGGCAGCTCAGGAAGGCTATATATTAGTATGATATTATGTCTAATAATACATTTGTTGAAAGTAACGAGAATTACATGCCCAAAAAACAGAGATAGGACACGAACATTACAGTTGATAATAGTGAAGGACAACCACAACAATACTATGCTAACGTTACGTGGTGACTGGAGCGATCCTCACTACCACAGCATATTTCCAGAGTGAGTCAGGTAAGCAAGCTATAATTTGTTTGTTGTTGCTTTATGTTTAAAATGTTCAAATGTTCTGTCAAGTTTGACAATGTGAAATATGTGATAGAGCTCAACCACATGACTATTGTTATTGTATGACATGAGTTATTCTAAACTCTTTGGCGTACATACTGAAGCGGGGGGGGGGAATCTAGCTTCACATCAACTAGCTAGCTAGCACTAGTGAAATGAGACAACTGTTTCCCTCAGCGTGCGCTGTTGTCAAATGGTAGCCTGTAATGAAATGAGACCATCATGGTTTTCCTCAGCTAGGCCTATTTGCATGTCAATGTAAACCCGTGGGGGTTGGGGAGGGCTACAAGGTATGGCTTTTGGTTAGCCTACAGCCCTACCAAGAAATGTTAGTTTTGCTTCATTCCCACAGCAATTTTCTATAGGGAGGCTTTAGCGGCTCTCAACCTCAAGTACAAACCCTTCTCTACATGGCCGCTCAGAAGATCTACAAGTCCAACTGGGCAGCCAGGGTCCGTGCCACAGTGGTGTGGATGAAGACGTCCCACAAGGCCAAAGTGGTCTTGAAGGAGAAGCAGCAATTGCTCAGTGAGATCACATCTCAGTACATTCTTTTGATTATAGATGCATGATTGAAAAATGAATGATATTAAAGTGTAATGCTAATTTATCGTTTTTTGAATCATGCTTTTTATTATTTTGTCATTAAAGATAACAGCAACATACAATATGTTATTCACTCAGTTAGGCTATACGAAAATTAATGCTAGTAAATTGATAGATTTTGGGTGACTAATTTTGTTTGTGTGTGATTTGTTTGTGTTTTCCTGTCAGTTGGACCCACAGCTCAGGAAGTAGGTGGAGAAGGACAGAGTCAACAGCATGAACACAGGGGACTTCAGGAAGGCAGAGGAGTTTGTGGAGCCGATGCGTGTGCTGCACACATCCACACTCTGTGTCTCCAGTGAAAGAAACCCAACCTGTGGCCAGATCATTCCAATCCTCTAAAAGTTGCAGGCCCATTACACTGTGCGCCAGGGGGACTCTGCCCAGCTAGCAGATCATGAGTGGGCAGCCAGCGGCCCGCTGACGACCAACTCGGCGGCCCTACGTCCTCCGTCAGTGCGTTGGTGGCTTACTGCTCACACTGCACCACCCTCCCCACACACTGCATGCTAATGCACTCTATACGTTGCTATGCTAATGCATGTAATATTGCTAATAATGCATTCAATAAATGAGAACAGATGTGTGAACTTTTTTTTAATTTTATTTAAAGTAGCACATCAATATAACACAGATTAATGCAATACTCGTAAGAGGAGACAGGTACAGTAAAGAAAATGTTCAAAAGCAGCATAACGAACATACAGTACATAACATATATCAGCATACATATAGTACACTATGAACAGCATATGACATTATGGAGATGGACACTAGACATATGGTAGGCTATATAAATACTCTAGACAGACGGCATGTACAGTAACAATCAATAGTTTGGACACCTTCTCATCCAGTTGAATGCAAAGGTGTCCAATCTTTTGACTGGTACTGTAACTAAACAACTGTGCACACAACTCAGGTGTACAGTAGTCTGATGGCTGTACAACAAAAGCAGAATAACCTGGGGGGTTGTGTGTAGTCAAGACGTCATGGCCGATCTAAAACACAGAATTCAAAATAAATTTGACTTTGTAAATGGCTGAAAGAATTGGTCTTTGATAAGTATATATAATTAAAAAAATGTGAACAGGTCAGAAAAAACAAACACCAACCATAAGAACTGGCGTCGCATGCTGTGGTTTGTGGACGATGTGGCGTGGAGTCCCATGTTCGGGCCCCAAGGTAGGTGGTCTAAAATAAGATCAAAAATAATATTAAGATAAAGTAGGTGGTCTAAAATAATATTTAAAATAATATTAAGATAAAGTCTAGACCAAGTGCCCGGCTATAGAGTACCTGGTCTGCACGTATTCATGGGTTTCAAATGTAGTCCTAGACCTGCCGGACCAACACAGGTGTTTCAAATTAATGAATTAGTTCTACTGCATAAGATAAATTGAAACACCTGTGTTGGTCCCCAATATGGCAGGTCTAGGACTACATTTGAAACCCATGAATATGCTGGTCTGTGCTAATCTTCACTGTTCTGTGCTAGTATAACAGTAACATCCTGGTTCTACTCTGGTCTCCATACCTGTTCTCTGTACTGGTCCTCATGTCTCCTCTCGCCCTTCGCCTGCATCATCACCTCAAGTTTTTCCCAGTTTCTGGCACCTTCCAGTTTGGATGTGCCAGAGCCCATAGGCCACCTGGGCTGGAGGGAGAGACAGGACAATTAACCAAGTGAAAGAGACAGAAATACTGCACACAGAAGAGACATTGATATGACTGTCCAGCCTGTGATAGACATCTGAAGTTTTGCAGAATCTAATAAGATGGCTAATTTTAGCAATAATAGCTTAGCTAGCTAGTAGTGCCAACTGCCTACCTAGCACAGCCTACTCATTGACCAAATGAACATGGGGACTTTCACAGACGTTGCCAGAGCATTTGGGACAGTTAGCTATTCTGTTCTGAGTAATTTTAGCACTAGCCTAAGCACTAGCCTAGGTATGCTGCTAACGTTGGAGATGAAGTAAACATGGAGATGTTACAACGCCTGTTGCTCATAGCACTAGTGCTTATTCATGTATATTGTCCTCTTATTTCGGTTATTTCAGTTATAATATTTCAGTTATTCAGTCCCTCATCACCTTTGCGCTAGCTAGCTCGCACTCCACTGGAGAGTAAACAAACAGTGCGCCCCACAATGCACAGCGCATCTGACTATGGGTCTTTTTTTAGGTCAAACATGTTGCGTCCGTCCGAGAACGGGCGGTTTCACACAACTGGAGCTTCCTAGAAATCAGTTGTGACCGCTCCGAAAACACCTCTTCAGGAGGGTCTCGGAGCGGCTGTTTTAGTGCACACTTGTCTGCGATTGTTGTGTTCACACAGGCCCACACAGAGCGCTCTCGGGCCCAAAGCTCGTTTGTGCGCACAAACTGTGTTCGGAATCGCTCCCTATTCACTATATTGAACTATATAGGGCGTCAGCCATTTTGGGCTGAACGAGGGAGCGATTCCGAACACAGCTTATGTGTGAAACCACCCTAAATTACTCCCTTTACGCACAAATATAATGAGCGGATATTTATTCTTGATAAGTTCATGAGGTAACTTACAGTAGGATTGATCATTTTGTGTGCATAAACAGAGGCTAAGCATAAAACAAACACACAGAGCTAGCTAACATACAGTGCTAACATAAACAGTGCTAGCTAACATAAGCAGTCGGCAACATTACAGTAACGTCAACATTACGGGTAAGAATGGGCTAATGTTAGCGAAGCTAGCCAAACTTACATCATCCACGAGATCCAAATTGTTGTCACGTCTCCAGATCCCCCAAGCTCCTCTTCTGATGAGCTGGACTCAAAGACAGCCTCTCAAACCTCAGCACATCTCCTGTTTTTGTGTTTGTTTGCTCATTTTATCTTCTCCGGTAGCCTAAGTTCATTCAGTAACGTTAGCCCAGCCGGATTCAAAACATAATCCCTAGTTGTTTGCAAACCACATGGCCCAGTTTTATCCAATGGGGGGCTCTCTTGATAGAAAGTGGTGAATAATGTGGATGGTCATTGGTTTATTATGTCTGAGACTGATAGACAGCTGAATCCATGGGGAAAGCTCCAACCAATGGATTCAGAGAAGGCGGCGTATGATGCCTTCAGGAACCAATCATAAACGCTGTAAATCTCAAGACACGAAACAGACGTCTTATACACAAAACAACGGTGTAAAATTATGTATATGATTTCTGTGCGTGTTGATATGGCGGAAAAATCTATAAAAACGTACGACGCCGCGCCACCGCGGGCGCAGACTCCAGAGGGATAAAGCACAGTTCTTTTTACTCACACCAATGCTCCTATATAATTATAATTATTTTATACTCCCAGTTATATTATATATTTGCTTTGTCCAGATTGCCAGTTGAACAAAAACGATCCAAGTGCCAAGTGCAACATTGTAACATATTATTCCCTGAACCAATGCAAACGGTCTAGAGGGTTGAATAGCCTGCACCCCTAGTAATTTTGCATTCATTCAATAGCCTACATAAGCATTCACATCCATAAACACAAGGCTGTGTTTTCAAGACATTCACAGCATTTCAAAATTCAACATTTGCATCATAGACTATTGAGTGCTATTCGTTTGAAGACATTTGACCTGTGTTGAGCTGATAGCATACGTTTTGAGATTAAACATAGTTTTATCTAAATGAGCCATTGTGTGAGTGTAACCTTTTGCATTCATTGTTGAAATCACATATAGTCTACCACAAAAATATTATTGCTGTGCACATTCTTATATCCATATGTAAGGATGGATTATTCATTCAACCTTGATTCCTATTAAAAAAAAAACATATTGATGAACCTAGGCGACATCTGCTGGGAGAAAGTAGCATTGCAGCCTTCAGGTCAGGTAAAAAAAGATGGCTGACCGGCTTTTAGCCAGAATACACTAAAGAAATGACCAAACTACCTTTTCCTGGTGGGATTTCGAAGTTTCAAAAACACTGACACGTAAAACGCACATATCTAGGAAAAGTCATGAAAGCAGGGCGCTGTAACTTGAACGGTTGCAGAGAATTATTTTTTAATGTAGTTGCATGGGTCACCTTGACCCACCCTCAGCTATTCTAGTGCTAAATGGCTAATATCCACAGCGCATCGACTGTCTTCTTCTACTGGCGATTCGGCACTCTCCGCTTTGTTTAGCCTACTCACTGCTGCCGCCCATGTTGGGGATGAAGCTTTACATCTTAAAGGACAATGCTTGTTTTTGACAACCTGGACCTTATTTTCGACATATTATAAGACGTTTGACTCACCGAGATCACTTTGGTGTAGTTCGGAGGCATGTAGAAGAAATTTAAAATCCAGCACGAGCCAGTATATCCATGTAATGGCGGTGGTCGGGGCACCGAGAATGCAGTTTCTAAAAATCTATTTTCTGCCGCGAAACGGTTGTTTTCATCAATCTGTCTTTATGAATCGCTAGTTGTGCTTACATAGAGCGTAGGCCTGTTGTGGTTTTTCACATGCCTCTGTAATATGATCTTTAGAAACGTCTTTAGACACGAAATAGCTTCCTCACTTGCTCCAGCACGCATGCGCACAGCGTGCTGGAGCAACGATTGCGCGCTGTGCGCATGCGTGCTCCGACCACCGCCATTACATGGATATACTGGCTCGCGCTGGATTTTAAATTTCTTCTACATGCCTCCGAACTACACCAAAGTGATCTCGGTGAGTCAAACGTCTTATAATATGTCGTAAATAAGGTCCAGGTTGTCAAAAACGAGCATTGTCCTTTAAATGGTGTTGAGAGACTCGCGTTGAGGTATCTGATTAGCGGGAGAACATTTACACTGAGTTATTAACTATGGCAAATTTTAAACTTTAAAACATGTAAATAAAACATGTAAATAATGTAATGTTATGTAATGCATCATCCCAACATGGGCGGCAGCAGTGAGTAGGCTAAACAAAGCGGAGAGCGTCCCTTTTTACAAGTTGTAGGCCTACTGATGCAACGACCAGTTATACTTACAGCGTTATAGTAGTGCTAGTATTAAGAGGTGGATTAATTCAGGTAGGACTGTGTGTATAGATCTAGTAGCCTATATATTTTTACGGTGTGCGTATGAGGTGGTCCCCGAAAATTCTTGATTATAAATAGTGGTCCACATACACAAAAAGTTTGAAAACCCCTGGTCTAGGACTAGGGCTCGAAATACTGTTTCGTTGCAAAAGGCCCCCGCCTAACCCTTGCGGCGGGCCCAGAAATTTTGCGTTACACCACTGTCTGATGGAGATTTATTACTTCAAGAATGGATCTCCATCAGAGAAGATCAGGCAGATGACAGAGTTGCTATTGACAAGATTTGATGTTTTATTGACAAACCATCAAACAACACTTCCTTCAGGGTTGGTTGCCATCAACAGGAGTCATGAGATCATAACACAGGTACACAGTAGCCTACCAGTCTGATGATGACATATTAGCATAATAGGATTGGACAATCAGAGGGTGGTTTGCTGTTTGCGGTGATGAAGCTGACCTCTAGCCTGTCCTGTCCTGACCAGTCACCATGAGCTTAGATCAACAATAGGAGTTTGCTTAAGCGTCCAGCTACCAGGATCAGAGTCCAACTAAACTTGTAACTTCAGCAGAACCAAGAGAATAGGCCGTAGCCTATGATATCTAATCATGTATAACAATATACATTATAATACATTATAGCAGGTCATTAAAGACCAAAAACCACAACAGAACCTCCTCTGACAGCCTTGGCCCTTACACAATAACTAGACTCCATGGTGTGAGTTCAGTACCACCAGCAACCCAAAACAGGGTTCTAAACTCAGAACATAAAACCTTCTCATTGTACTGTGTCCAACAATCCCATTACATACTGCAAGACAAAAAAAACAAGGATGTACACCTGCTCAATTCGTTAGGTACTGCCTGGCAATGAATAACATAGACATCCATATATCTTAGGGTACACATAAACAACAGCAGATCCCTGAAAATAACTGAGACTGATTTTCCCCCCCAAATTATGATTGTCATTTCTTCACACAAAAGAGAACAAGCATAAGTGCATGGAATTGTCTGCATGTCCCTGTGTGTCCCTTAATTCCACTTTATGTGCCAATATGTGTGTGTTTGTGTGTGTGTGTGTGTGTGTGTTCTGTCCTCCATGTGTTTATGTGGATGCCAGTGCATGTGTGTCTGTGTTTGTACATTTTTGTCCCCCACCCAGCGACAGCCGAAGTGTTACGTCGTGAGTGAGTGAGTGAGTGAGTGAGTGAGTGAGTGAGTGAGTGAGTGAGTGAGTGAGTGAGTGTCTGTCAGTCCCCCCGTAGTACCAGAACCCACCACAAACGGGACGCCTTTCAAATGTATTTTCCATTGACAAGTACATTTAGATTTTTACATCAAAAACTATGCTTGATGTCTCAGTATAGTCTCAGACAAGTTGAATCGGGAAACCATGTACGTTCTACATCAGCAGAGTAGAGCTTGAGATGTTTAGTAGAGCCAAATATGTCTGTATTTCAACATTCATTATAGGACTTTAGACCATACAGGTGCATGGATTTGTTTGCCCACTAGATGGAGACGTTATTGTACTCTTATTCACTCTACCAGGGTTTGTAGAGAGCTTACTTTGGTCAATCATTGATACACATGATGTGAGATTAGTTGCGCTAGATATGTCTGTATTTCAACGTCCATTATACTGTAGGACTTTTGACCATACAGGTGCATGGACTTGTTTAACAACTAGTGAATGTTGCGTCCAAGGGTCATGCCTCTTGATTCCAGATTGCCGGCATGCTATATAAAAGCACACATTATAGTGTCTTTCTTTGGTTCATTATAAACAAACAAAGCAAGAAAATTGAGGGGTCTTCTACAGGGCAATATAGTGGGATCTCTGTATAAAAACGCCTAATGAGAAGCAGGGGGCTTGATACCACAAGGGAACATGCATAATGGGTGGGGGACAACATGTTTACATGTGTACAGTACTTGTTCTTACTGTATGTGTGTGTGTGTGTGTGTGTGTGTCTGCCTGGGAGGCCGTGGATGGTGAGAGGAGCTCTATAGCTGAATCCCAATCTGAGTGCGCAAACCACCCTTGCGGCCCCTCGCACTTGCGGCCTGAGGCCTGAGCACTTAAATGACGTCAGCTGGAAGGGCCAGAGGGTGCAGGGCCGTGAATTAAATGGGACAGCACTTCCAGCTGCGCGCCAACGATTCCCAAGCCAGTTTAGCTCAATGCCCCTCCCACTTTGTTTTCATTGGCTGCTGCGTCCCTCCGAGGCAGAGGCTGCTCTGACGCGCTCCTCAGCTCTCCGCTCGGCTCTGCAAATTGACCGACTGACGTCTGTTTTAATTTAATAATAATTGAAAAATTATGTTGGGTGGGATATGTTTGCAGAAAGTGGATTTAAAGATCAATGTTGTGTTATCGGCAAATGTCATAATTTATGTGTGATGCACTCAAGCACTGTGTCACATGAGACACGGTGGACTGTGGGTATTTTCTGCTCCTAAGTCTGCGAAATTGCGGACTTTCGGTAAGTGCGGTTAAAGTGCGCAAAATGGCGGCAGTGGCGCACTTGTGGACCTAGCAATTCTGTTTTGCGACTACCCTGAGCCCTTGTGGACTCAGCGGGAATGCGCATGTAAGGCCGCGAGTGCTCTGCACTTTCGCCTAAGTGCGCGATTTGGGATTCAGCTTATGCCTCCTTCCTCTACAGGCCAGATGGTGACAGGCCGGGATGCTGTCCCCTGCTGATGATGTCATCACTAACGTCAGAACAGCCAGGGAGAGAGAGAGAGAGAGAACAAGAGAGAGTTCAACACCAAAGGCCATAGGAAAACAAATCTAAACCAACAACAAAGTGAAATAAACATGAATGACTTTCTAAATGAAACAAAATCACTAAACAAACTGTCCAATCACAGACTTTAACCCGGTGGAATACCTCATCTAAATAACAGGAAGAAAACAACAACAAAATGCTCAGCACGGCGACCACAAACTGGTGTTCGAACAAACAGAAAGACACGGCTGAGACGACAGACGGGGCATGATGACCTCGCCATGTCACCTTATATGGTGAAGAAGGTGGCTGCATAGGAAGCAACGGCTGTCTGTGTTCCTGTCTGTCTGTGTTCCTGTCTGTCTGTGTTCATGTCTGTCTGTCTGTGTCCATGTATGTTTGTCTACCTGTCTTTATGTCTGTGTTCCTGCTTGTCTGTCTGTCTGTCTGTCTGTCTGTCTGTCAGGTCCTACGTACATAGCTGAGGATGTATTGAGGGAGAGAAGGAGGAAGGGAGGGAGAGAAGGAGGAAGGGAAGGAGGAAGGGAGGGAGGGAAGGAGGAAGGACAAGTGTCTTTCCTTTCCTCCGGAGAGCGGGGGATTGAGCACCAGAGCGCAGTTAGAGGGGGCCTGTGATGGACGTGGTGCCAGACAAACACTCCTTCCTGCCTCGTGCAGAGATATCCAATCAGCTGCTCACACAAAGGAGGAATTAGCATATTCGCTGGCGTAGAATCGTTTCCTTAATTGCAGCTGCATCGAGGCCGGTCCCCCGCCCCTGTCTCCTTCAGTCAGCACGCTCTTTATGTCTTTTTTCCCGTCTCTTCTTGCTTTATCTCCTTTCTCTCCATCTTTCCTTCCTTCCTCGCTCATCAGGGGCCTATTGTTGAGAGATGGCGGGGAGTTGGAGAGAGGGAGAGAGATGGGTTGGCACGCAGGACTGGAACCAAGCTTGTCACTCTGCAATCAGCACAGCTCTGGTGTTGAGCCGAATTACAACTAGCAGATACAATCTCCTCTGTCTGGTCTCTGTTTGTGTGTCTCTCTTTCACTCAGTCTTTCTACCATTTCACCCCACCTCATTCTCTCTCCCTCTCTCTCTCTCTCCTTACTCATCATTGTTCTGTTTGCTCTTCTTTCTTCTCCAGTCTTCTCCTCTGTCTGTATTTGTTCTCCTGGCGACGCCTGAGGGGTGTTCAGAAAGCCAGATTAAGGATTTGTCTGAATTTTCGGTTCCACAAAGCAAACTCAAGGTGGAGCCAGATCATAAACCATAGCAACAGAGGCTGCAGGTCTAACCAGAGGGGTATTCCAGGAAGCCAGATTAGAGTTTTTGCACTATAATTTATTTATTTTACTAAACTACTAGAATAAATGCAATCTTTATATGTGGTACCCTGCGTTTTTGTCGACTATTAGATTAGAATGACCCCTGTACATTAGTGCATGCGTGCATATGTGCATCTATCACAAATGTACCAGAGCCCACCACCTGGGAGCACTCGCCACAATTCATAGACCCCTTTGCCAAGTACATATTGCTTTGTATATAAAAAAAAACTATGCTTGGTGTCTCAGTAAAAGTATAGTCTATTCTACCAAGGAGCTGTTAAAGAATTTCAACTGATCACCCATGTGTTCACTCCAAGATAGTTTTTCTGTTATCTTACTCAATTGATGTTCCTGTTTTCTCTGAGTTTATTGTTTTACAATGTTTGTGGAAAGCAGAAGTTAACTCCATTTCCACTGACATCTGTTTTGCCAGACCAACTGGCACAACAGATCACAACCCCCTATCACGACACTACCCCTTTAAAAGGGCTCGCCCTTCTTATTGACGGGGCTCTCTGACTAGGATTCACTTCCTGTGTGAGAGACCGCTTGCAAACGTATTGAAGAATAAAGTTATCGTCAATTGTTTTTAACCAGCTTGAATCGACCACTCGCGTGCTCTTATTCTTAATCCAAGTATTAAGAAAATATATCGACAATATGGCGACGTGTCTTTAGACCGAATTGCGGTTTTTGGGACAACTGCGGGTTTTTTCGCGTGCTCCGGAGGCGAAGCGTGGATCCGCGGCAAGTTTGATTCTTGTGGAGTCAACTTCGAGCAGCCAGCGTAGACTGTTGGCTAGTTTTCTCGAAGCCCTTCACCTCTGCAGCTCGCTAAAGGACTGGTACGTTGTGAATCTTACTCATAGTGGTACGTTGTGTTTTTCAGCTGGAGACATTGACCATAGTTTTATTCGCACCGGTTGTTGTACATGTATTTCCTGGTTGTTGTCCTTAAAGCCGGTTGTTGAACCGCATGCCCGCTTAAGACTTGCCTATTCGCGCAAGTTGTCATTAGCAGGTGCTAGCATGTCCAGTTAGCAGCAGGGAGATGAGGCTAGCGTTAGCATGTCCAGTGAGCAGCAGAGAGATGAGGCGCGTTTGAATGAGCTGATAACTGGGTTGATTTGTCCTAATTGTGGACTGGTCTTAAAATTAACATAGATCCTCAGAATAGTGGGTTCTGTAGTACTTTGCTCTTAGAGTGCAGTCTTTGTGAGAAATGGCTATCGCAAAAGTGTCTACACATCGACTCGGCTTCATGATACAACTAGGAATGATGTTGCATTTGATGTCAATGTGAGGATGGTCCTCTTAGCGCACGAGTTAGGGTTGGGGTATGCAGCTCTCCAAAAGATAAGTAAAGTGTTAGGGATCCCAGGGCTTCATCTGAAAACGTATCAGAAACATGACAAGAGGGTGACAGGTAGGCTATTGAAACGTGTTCCCTCTCTCTCTCTCTCTTTCTCTCTCTCTCTCTCTCTCTCTAGCCAATATCAGAAGCCTATACATATGCACAGTAGTCTCCCTCTCTCTACCTGTGGCATTTCTACATGCATCCATAAACTGACCAAATAAACTGTTTTAATTTCAGTTGCTGAAATAGAGAGAGGTCTGGAGTCCTTGCACAGAAGCAGAGAGCAGATTAGGCAGGCATATGCAGATGTGGACCCAGAGGTAGGTAAGCTGACTGCCAATAAATACAAAATGTTACAAAATTATTACAGTTATTGAGAATTATTACAATAATTCTCAACCAGCGTTCAGTGGTGTTAAAGAATTTCAACTCATCACCCATGTGTTGACGCCAAGATAGGTTTTCTGTTTTCTTAACTCTATTTAGGTTCCTGTTAGGTTCCTGTTTTCTCTGTTTTATTGTTTTACAATGTTTGTGGAAAGGAGAAGCTAACTTAGTTCTCACGGCCATCTGTTCGGCCAGAGCAGCTGGTCAAACCTCATGTCACGACACTGTCCCCTTAAAAGGGCTCCGCCTCTCTTGGACGGGGCTCTCTGACTTGAATCCATTTCCTGTTGTGAGAGACCGCTTGCAAACGTATTGAAGAATAAAGCTCTCGTCTTTGTTTTACCCAGATTGAATCGACCACTCGCGTGCTCTTATTCTTAATCCAAGCATTAAGGAAAAATAGCATCAACAATATGGCGACGTGTCTGTAGACCGAATTGCGGTTTTCTGGGACAACTACGAGTTTTTTTTCGCGTGCTCCGGAGGCGAAGCGTGGATCCGCGACAAGTTTTGACTTGTGGAATCAAACTTCGAGCAGTTGGCGTAAGCTACTGACTGGTTTTCTCGATGCCCTTCACCTCTGCAGCTCGCTAAAAAGGACTGGTACGTTGAGAATCTAAATCATAGTGGTACGATTGTGTTTTTCAGCTGGAGACATTGACCATAGTTTTATTCGCACCGGTTATGTGATTCTGTGTTCTGCACTACATTTGTTTTGTTCTGCATTATACAAGGAGGTTACGTAGGCTGTTGGCCGCATGACTGTTTACGAAAACCGGCAGGTTTTCAGGTGTTTCTGTTACCTCGAATAAGCCTGGTTCTGTGTCGTGGGGTTGCGCGACTCAACGTGGGTTTTTTTTTTTATTTACTCCGGTTGTGAGGGCACAACAACGGGGATGGCTGTGATAGTTCGAGAGGTTATTTGACGCCCCGGGTGATTTTGCTAAGTGAGCTAAGTTGTTTCATTTTGTTTGTCTTGTCTTGGGATTTCAGATCCTGTTTTTCTGGGTCTTTGTTTAGTGTTGTCCTTCTGTACATGCTAGCTACGGTTTGGTTGTGCATTTCAGTGTTTGGTGTTGTGCTGGCTTTGTTTTGTGTTAAGTGTTGGGGTTATTTTGGGATTTCTACGGCACTCTTGTGCTCATCCTTTGTTCTTTTAATTCTGCTCCAAGCTACGTATCTTGTATTTCTGTTAGCTTTGGTTTTTTGTCCTTTTGTTTCATTGCTTGGCTTCCCTGTGCTAGCTGGTTCATCCACGTGGTTGGTTCCACGTGTTGATCAGCCCACGTGCTTAGCTAACTTTGTGCGCACGTGGTTTGACTTCCTGTTTTGCTGCTTGTGAAAAAAAAAAAGAGAGAGGTCCTGTTTTTCCTCAAACATTTTGAGGATCCACCATTTTGGTTTCTGAAGTCTGCCATTTTGGGAAAAAAAAAAAAAAAAGTAACAGAAAAAAAAAAAAAAAAAAAAAACCCTCTCAACACAGCAGTTATTGGTTTTTTTTTACTGTAATTTTGACATTTGTTTGTATTTGTAAAATGGGAAGTACTGCTAGTACACCAAAACGGGAACCTTTAATGGGGGCTGCCAAGATAGTGGCATTAAAGTATGATCCGAGTGTGTGTGAGCAAATTACTTTATGGGCTAATAATAGTGATTTTCCTCCTGTCTCTGGTACACTGTCTGTTAAGTTGCTAGGGACAGTTAAGAGACAGCTTAAGGAGTTTCAATTAACTAAGCTAGGTAGGAAGTCAGAGAATGCCATTAACTGGTCTCACTTTCTTGCTTGGGAGACAGCTGCAAATGACTCAATTGATAGAGCTGAAACTGCCCGCAACAAAAGGGAGGCTAGGAAGAACTCTGTCACTGCTAAAGCTGTTTATGTTAAGAAATTAATTCCTCCTTCAGACAACGACGACCTTTTAGAACCGGGTCGTTTATATCCTGATCCAAATGCGGCCGTCCCTATTCCAGGCCCTCAGGCTCAGCAGGGCATCGTCCCTCCTCTAGGCCATGTGCTGCCCCCCCCTCTTGTGCTGCCCCCCCCTCTTCCAGTCCCGACACTTCAGCCAACCTCCATGGTTCAACACACCCCCCCTGCTCCTGCATTGTCACGGTTTACGACCCCTATTGCTGGTCCGTCATCTGTCCCCTCTCAGGTTTCACATCTCCCCTCTCCCTCTACTGGAACTCCTTTTGGAGCCCACTCTCAAGCTCCTTGGTTGTTTCAGATGTCACCCCCTCCAGGTTATTATTCTCATAGCAGTACTGATGTTAACAGTCAGTCTAAATTGGCTATTTCCTTCCCTGGAACTTCCCTTTCTACTGGCTCATCCCCTTCATTGACTGGCTCTATGACTCCTGATGACACCTCAGCCAAAGTCTCACCTCCTTTATTGACTCCCCCTGATACTACTCCTCCCCCTGCTCTTGATATTTCTCCCCCTGCTCTTGAAACAGTCGAGGGCCATCAGCACTATAGTCTTAGGTCTACTGGTCAGGTTCAGGAACAACAACTCTCTTCTGCATTAGGCAAGATGCTATTGCCAATGATTAGATGCATTAATCCTGTACCTCAACCACCTCTGGGCCAACCAGGTCACGCCACATGGAGCCCTTTTTCTGATGTCTACAGACCTTTCCGTTGTGATGAGCTGCGGGAGCTTGCGTCCTCATTACCTGATCCTGCTAAGGACATTGATAGTTTTGAGAGAGATGTGAATGCTGCTGTTCAGATGTACAGACCGCACTCTGAGGAACTTGAGGCTGTAATGAGGCTTGCGCTACGTCTCAAATGGGCTGATATAAGGGGTAATTTTGATGATAAATTGACTTTTGATGATCCTTTATTTGCACCTCAGGTGATACAGCTGCTGCAGAGAATCAGGCTCCGGTTCCCTCCACAAACTAACTGGGACCTGATCTCCTCCTGTAAACAGAAGCTGAATGAATCTTTCGATGATTTTTATGAACGCCTGGAGAAAACCTTTTCTCTCCACTCGGGCATGAATAAGCATGCCAATGACTACAATACTGTTTTGAAACAACAATTAATGAACAATGTTCTCCCTGCCCTTAGTGACCAAGTCAGGACTTCGTGTGTAAACTGGGAAACACAACCGCTAGTACAGGTCGTGGGTGTGTTCAGATTTGCCGAACGTTTCACTCTGCTAAAGGAGCAAAGGGAGGCTGCTGAAAAGAAGGACTCTGACGTGAAGCTGCAGGCTGCACAGGTTAGGTACTTCAACTCCAATGCTCGCACAGAGCCACAGCAGAGAAATGGACAGCGTCAACAATCAAGGGAGAATAGAGGGACTCAGGGTAATTCACAACAAAACAGCAGGTTTAACAGTTCAGATGATCGTTGCTATTACTGCAACCGCAGAGGACATTTCCAGAGAACATGTAGAGAATACGCTAAACAGCAAAAGTCTTCTCCTAACCAATGGGGATCTGCACCCCCTCCGGGAGTCTCTGTCAGTTCTCCACAGGGATTCTGACTAGATGTAGGACAGGTAGGGAAAGCTAGGGAAAGTGAGTGTGTACGTGAGGAGGAGAGAATCATTCATATTCATCAATACCTTAATCTGCATACCAAACCATCTGATAATCCAACTGTAACTATGACTGTTAATGGGGAAAAATTGTTTTTTTTGGCTGACACAGGTGCTCATTCTTCTGTAATTAGTACTGCTAGCGTGACACAGCGTCCTCAAGTGACTGAGGAGCTTGCTAAGACTGTTGGTGCTGCAGGCATTGTGAAAAATGAAAGAGTGACTGTTCCATTGAAAGTAGAAGTAGATGATTGTCAGCTAACACACCAGTTCATTTTGAGTGAATGTTGTCCAGTGAATCTTTGTGGGCGTGACTTGTTATGTAAGCTAGGTTTCCAGATGACCTGCTCCTCAGAAGGTGTCACCATACTCAGATCATCAATAATGACACCTCCGGAGGTGACAACCATGTACAACGACGCGCCTACCGATTGGTCTTATAATTGGTATGTTGATTGTAACACTCATACATCACAACATTTGGAAAAGTTGTTTTCAAAAGTACGGACATGTTATAGCTACGATGCTCCGCTCAGCCCTCATGATAACTTGCTCTGTACCGCATCAACATCTTTTTTAAGCCAAGACCATGGGTTTGAGGACACTTGGATGTTGCCTCAAGTTGATGAAACATTGATGTGTAATGTGTTGTATGTTGGACCGGATCATGCAGTTCTTTCTGTCGACCTTAACGGTACACAGAAACAGCTGTATGATGGTCATTCTGTGCCTCATGTGTCTCTTGCTGTTTCTGAGTTTGTTAATAGGAGGGATGCTGATGCGTGGCTGATGGACATAATGACAATAACGGACTGGGTCGGAAATCCTCATCAAATGAGGTATTCCGCCAAGACGGGGGTAAGAGCATTTCCTTACACCTGGGCTATTCCAGTCACTAGGGGAATCCAAGGATCATGTTTCTTCCAGACACAATCTGATGACTTATCTGAAGATTTATCTGTGTTACAAGGACTTCCAAATTCATTATGGGCAAAGGACAAATTTGATATAGGGAAAATTCGAAACGTGAATCCTGTTGTGGTTACCCCTAAAAGTTCATTCCGACCAAAGCGCGCTCAGTACCCGCTCCCTCTAGAGGCTATAGAAGGTATTGCAGAGGTACATGCATCTTTGTTAGAGCGTGGAGCCATTTCTGAGGTTGACAGCTCTCCTGTCAATTCTCCAATCCTCCCTGTGCGCAAAGCCTCAGGAGAATGGCGTTTTGTTCAAGATTTGCGTTGTGTTAATGAAGCTGTCATTGCTAGGACTCCTCTTTGTCCTAATCCGGTAACCCTCCTTGCCTCCATTCCTTCATCAGCTACTTTCTTTAGTGTTATTGATCTCAGTAATGCATTTTTTTCTGTACCTGTACACCCTGATAGCAGACATTGGTTTGCTTTCCAGTTCAAGAACAAAACATATGTGTGGAATGTTATGCCTCAAGGATTTGTTGATAGTCCTTCTATCTACAATGCAGAGCTCGCGCGCAGCTTAGAAGGGTTTATTCCACCACAGAATAGCATCATTGTCCAGTATATGGATGATTTGCTTGTTGCTAGCTCAGACAAGGAGTCATGTGTCAAAGACACAAACGCATTGTTGTTCTATTTAGCAGAGAATGGCCATAAGGTTTCCAAACACAAAATCCAGCTGGTGCGTGAACAGGTTACATACCTAGGTCACGTTATTTCTAAAAATGGAAAATCTTTAGGTAGCAGCCGTGTGGAGGCTATCCTTGCTCTGCCCATGCCTACAACCAAAAAACAAATGATGTCTCTGTTAGGAACTGCAAACTATTGCCGGGCCTGGGTCCCGGATTTCGCTGAGCTCACACAACCCTTGTCCGATCTGGCCCACGGACGCAACCTTTCTCCCTCTGACCGAATCACCTGGACTGACGAAGCACGACTGACTCTAACGGCCCTTAAACAGAGGCTGTCTACAGCCCCTTGTTTAGGTCTCCCTGACTATGAAAAGCCTTTCCACCTTTTCACAAATGAAAAGGATGGTTATATGTCCGCCGTTTTAACCCAAAAGCATGGGGACCGGTACAGACCGGTTGCATACTACTCTAAAAGGCTTGATAGTGTAGTTAGAGGGTTAATCCCATGTCTAAGATCAGTGGCGGCGGCCACTGAAGCAGTATTGGGATGTGTCGACGTGGTAGCCATGCGACCACTAATCGTGAATGTTCCACATGCTGTCTCTGCTTTACTTTTACAGGCAAAGACCTCACACCTGCATCCAGCGAGACTGTTACACTATCAGAATGTGTTACTAACCATGTCTAATGTTACTCTCCAGAGATGTACTGTCCTGAATCCAGCGACACTGTTGCCAACACCAGATGACGGAGATCCACATGATTGTGTGGCTGTTATTGACTTAGTCAGTAAGCCACGCCCTGACCTCACTGATGTTCCTTTGTCTAACCCTGATTTTGAACTCTTTGTTGATGGTTCTGCCCAGCGATCACAAGCTGGTGAGCCGGTTGTTGCCTATGCGGTTACTACTGCTGATACAGTGCTGGAATCTGCCAGACTTCCTAACCATCTCTCTGCACAGGCTGCTGAATTATTTGCGCTCACCAGGGCATGTATTTTAGCCAAGGGTAAGTCTGCTACTATCCACACTGACAGTGCATATGCGTTTAGCACAGTCCATGATTTTGCGATGCTATGGAGGAATCGTGGGTTCCTTACCTCAAGTGGTAAACCCATTGCTCATAATACTTTGATTAACCATTTATTGCAAGCAATTTTGTTGCCATCCAGTTTAGCAGTATGCAAATGTAAAGCTCATGCTAGAACCTCGGATCCTGTGTCCATAGGTAATACGGCTGCTGACTCAGCTGCTAAAGCGGCGGCACTCTCCTCTTGCGCTCCTGTGTTGTCTATGCTCTCTCTCTCATCTGTGGATTCACAGGTCTCTCCTCCCATGTCTCTGAACGACATTGCCGACCTACAGGAATCTGCTCCTCCTGATGAGAAGAAGAAGTGGAAAACCAAATGCACATTCAATGATGAAAGCAGGTTATGGCTAGGACCTAATAACAAACCAGTCTTACCTCGTTCTTGTTTCCAGTATGCGTTCAAACTAGCGCATGGTCCTGATCATATTTCAAAATTAGGAGTTGTGGATGATGTGCACAGGTATTGGTATGCACCAGGGTTCACTGTGTTTGCAGAGCAGAGTTGTGCCAAATGCATCATCTGTATGCAAAACAACATTGGGAAAGGTATCAAAATGAAAATGTCAGCTCACCCGAGACCAGAGTCTCCGTGGGAACATGTGATGATGGATTTTATTGAACTTACACCATGCGAAGGGTATAAATATTGCCTTGTCTTAACTGATGTTTTTTCTAAGTGGACTGAAGTTTTCCCTTGCAGGCATGCCTCAGCAATCGCTGTGGCCAGGAGTCTCCTCCGAGAGATAATCCCCAGATGGGGATTGCCTTTGAAACTTTCCTCTGATAGAGGAAGCCATTTTGTGAATAATGTGATTAATGAGATTTGTAAGAGTTTGCAAATTGACCTCCGAACGCACTGCAGTTACCATGCTGCATCAGCCGGGATTGTAGAAAGAGCTAACCAGACATTGAAGGTTAAGCTCACCAAACTGATGGCAGAGACAAATCTGTCATGGATGAAAATTTTACCTTTAGCTTTGATGTTCATGAGGGGCCGTCCCCACCAAACTACGGGGCTCTCCCCCTATGAAATCATTTCTGGTAGACCTATGAGAATGTTTAACAAACCTTTTCCCCAGAACAAGCTGACTCTGATGTCCTGTGAACAAGACATGGTACAGTATTGTCTGGCACTCAACAACATACTAAAAGATCTCTTCAACAGAGTGAAGGCGACCATCCCGGATGCCAGAGAGGGTTTCTTGCATCACCTCCAGCCAGGCCAATGGGTGGTGATCCGGGACCTGAAACGGAAGGCGTGGAATAGTGCTCGTTGGCTGGGCCCGTACCAGATCTTGCTGACAACCCAGACGGCCATCAAAGTAGCTGAGAGGACGTCTTGGGTACACGCCACCCACTGCAGGCTGGTTCCAAACCAAGACGAGGCCAGCCGGCCAAAAGATTCCAACAACCAAGATGCATTACCCGGTGTCACCACCAGGGCGAAAGCTCACTCTCTGGTCTCCTCATCTGAGGAATCAGACCAAGGATAACACACCCTATCTTTTCCTCATTGCTGTCATGATGACAACTTTGACCCCTGCCCCAGCAACGCCCAATCATAATCCAACCACACTCCCCCTCACACGCCTACTCGCACCCCCCTTGAAAGAGAACTCGGACCAGTTCTCTCCTGAAACTGAAACCATTGAACGAAGGAAAAGACAAGAACACACTCCAGTATTCATTTGTCCCGTTGAGCGTTGCACTCCACTTGACTGTTGGGTCTATACGATAAACGAAGATGGATGGAAGATGCTGCATACTGCTTATGTGAGATTTGAAAGTAACAAACGATTCCCAGGTTCTACTGTTGTAACTGTGACTGAAGTTAATGTAGAGAAAGACTCTCCTTATTGGTGTGTTTTAGCTAAAGATGTTATGCGAGTATCAAGAACAAAGAATTATGGAGTTGACATTTGTAGATCTGTTCCAGATTATCCTCAAGGTACTGTGTTTAACTGCTCTATGCACCTAACCAAATCAGCTAAGTCAATTGGACAGGAAAAGAAGCATCCTAATGAAGCTATTAGTATAGTCAGAGACTTTGCACATAGAATGAACTACGCTAACTGTTGGATTTGTCAAAATGTACCTCTTAGTACTTCTGCACCCATATTCTATCCAATTCCTTTAACCCAAGCAGAATGGTCACACTATGACTGGCAGGGTTTAGCTACTCATGTTTTCTCTGCTCCTGGACAATCCTCTGCTTGTCATTTTCATGTAGGATTAGATAGACTAGGTAACTCCTATACAGGGATTGAAGAGGTTATTCTAAGCAAATTAACACTAGAGGTTAATGAGAATCATAGACCTTCTAATTTCTCCCGCCTTATTCTGTTCAAGGTTACACACTTTTCTGAAATAGCTGGACAGGGATTGGTTCACAATATTCAAGTTATATTAGTCCAAATAGACAATCATGCACCGAGTACTAGGTTAGCTTGCACAGCTGTATCTACTACAGTTAATTGGCGAAATTCAATTACCATTTCTGGATTAAAATGTCAAATTATCGATTGCATCATTAAAGCACAAACAAAATTGCATCCTCAAGAAATGGAACATCAAAATCAAGTCGACCAATTCAAAGTAGTACCTCTTCAACAGGTTACAGCCTGTATTGATCTTTTCAGATACAACACACAAATTAGGACACAAATTAATGATCTAGGCACTAGCTCCTGCGTTGCTCCTATCTACGAATTCTTATATCCAGGTTCAGCGATAGGCCTTCCAAAAGGTGTATTTTTAGTCTGTGGCGATACAGCTTATTCAAACCTAAATAGCAACAGTGTAGGAAGATGCTATCTTGCTCATTTAATTCCCATGATTAGGAAGGTGGATCACGCTGAAATGCAGGTAATTCATCATCAATCCAATTATAGACATCGTCGTGCTATATCGCCCTTTCAGTTTATTTTTGGTGTATTTTTCCCTAACTATGGCATGTATAACACCCAAACTGAACTCATGACTCTCTCCGCTGTCTTGGCGGATCACTTGAATGCATCGGACAGAGTAATTTCGGCCTTAGCTAAGGAGGTGAATGAAATGAAGAAAGTTGTGCTACAAAATAGATTTGCCTTAGATATAATTCTTGCTAGTAAAGGAGGAACATGCGCGATTGTAGGGTCAGAATGTTGTTCGTTCATCTCAGATCCAAATGCCACATTAACAGAGTTCCATGAATCAAACATGAAAGGTATTCAGACCTTAAAGACTGTCCATGGGTTTAATGCTTGGGGAATTTTCGATAATGCTTTTTCAAGTTCTGGAAATATTCTCAGATCTCTAGGTATCATTTTTATGATTATTATTTTGATTATTATTATTATTGGCATTGTTCTTAAGTGTATTGGAAAGTGTTTGAATACTGTTACAGAGATGCCCATTACTGCATTAATGTTCAAAGGAGAAGTTGAATTAGACCTTCATTCAACTCAAGAACTTAGTCAAGTCTGTGCCATTGGAAATAAGGATTTTGAATTGTTTTGAAACTTGAAGTTAAGTTTTTTTCCTCTCAAAAGAAAGTTGTTTTTTTTCCCCACTCATGAATATATGAAATCTGTATTAGATTAGTATCATGTTATCTTTTTACCTTGCTTATGATGATATTTTATAATTTGATTCCACATGGTTGATTCTTTCATTTATATTATTGTTGTGGATGTTTTACCCACAAGATTGGGGAATTGTTAAAGAATTTCAACTCATCACCCATGTGTTGATGCCAAGATAGGTTTTCTGTTTTCTTAACTCTATTTAGGTTCCTGTTAGGTTCCTGTTTTCTCAGTTTTATTGTTTTACAATGTTTGTGGAAAGGAGAAGCTAACTTAGTTCTCACGGCCATCTGTTCGGCCAGAGCAGCTGGTCAAACCTCATGTCACGACACTGTCCCCTTAAAAGGGCTCCGCCTCTCTTGGACGGGGCTCTCTGACTTGAATCCATTTCCTGTTGTGAGAGACCGCTTGCAAACGTATTGAAGAATAAAGCTCTCGTCTTTGTTTTACCCAGATTGAATCGACCACTCGCGTGCTCTTATTCTTAATCCAAGCATTAAGGAAAAATAGCATCAACAGTGGACAACATGAAGGCGGCAATATGGGGTAGTCTGCTTCACTGATGACAACCCCATGCGCACCAGGAACATATTGTGGTTTTAGGACAGTTTTGTTGACTGCAGCTGAGTGGGTTCTACAGACCAGCTGCTTAGAACAGTTTTGTTAACTCCAGCTGAGTGGGTTCTACAAACTAGCTGCCTAGAACAGTTTTGTGGATAGCTAGTGTGGTGCCATCTGAGGAGTGACTCTGTAGACCTATGACGGCGTAGCTTGATGTCTCCTATGGTGTTGCTTTTGACGATGGTTATATCACTTGTTTGTTTAGCAATCTATATTTAGCTTCTATTGGTGTTTACCCTGCATTGTTTACCACATCTTGTCCTGTGTATTTATGAATCAGCTTACTCTTCATGTTCATTCATTCATTCATGTTTTCTCCATGTAAAACGCTTAAAAAAACACAAAAAGCTAGATAATCTGTTTTCTCATGCATGTCCTCGTCAAATGTGTCTATCTTTGTCCATGATCTGTTTAACAAAATAATACAAGCTTTCTAAAAGGGAATGTTCTCTTCCCTACTTACATTGTCTCATCTCTAGTCTCGTATTACTAACATCCCACTCGTGGGCTGTGCCTTGACCTGGTGAGTGGGCTTCCAACTAAACAGGTCTTACTTCTCTATACAAAATGTCTACTCCTGGACTATTTTGGATCCACAACATGCTGTCTTATTCAGTTTTCAGTTTCTATGTGTTTTCAGATGTTGTGGAATATTGTTACTAATGATGTGATTGGATATTGTGTTTGTAAATATTGGTTTACAATGCAAATGTATGTTTTGTTACAATACAAATTTTCAAAGCCCGTTTTCTCAAAATGAGTTATTTCTCATCTTAGGGACATCAAAACCACCACTTGAGTAGCACCTACATACACCTAACTTTCCAGTTTTGTTCCAATCCATAATTTCTGAGAGTTTGTCCAAGGGGGATTTTTTAAATTTCATTCATAGCCTGATTTATATAACAGTTTATCCCTAAAACATGGCGAAAATTGGTCTTTTTATGACTGTTGACAGTATTTTCTGATTTCTGAAGTGAAGAAAAGAGATATCAAAAATCCCCCTTGGACAAAGTTTGAATAGGGATATGTGAACAAAATGAAACAAGAATTTTGAATCTGGCTTGAACCAGTTAAAAAAATTGATTTCCCGAAATTATGCAAATTAGCACATATTTAGCGCATATAATGCCTAATTTGCATATTTATCCATAAGATTTCAGAAAACTTGTAATACAAAAAAGATGCTCCTTAATGTACCTAACAAACTGGGGGAGTTTGATGGTGATACCTATTAAGGATTTTTTTTTTTCTATTCACCTGGGGTGTCTCCCCTTAAAAGCCTATATAACTTAACCAGGGTTAGGTTTTTGTTAGCGACGCATTTACAACGTTTCAGTACTAAATGGTGGAGTACTACACAACGTTATTACTCTCGAAAAGCCTTCTCTTTTGAATTTTTGGTTTTGGGATCCGCGTTGCGGGGGTTGCCGCGACTCGACGGGGCTTTTGTTGTTTTAAGGCTCGTTATTTTGGTTTTGTACTCCTGTTGTGAAGGGCTGTTACACTTCGAGAACTTTTAAACCCCGGGTGATTTGCTTTTTGCTAAGTAAGTCGTGAAGGCCTTGTTTTGTTTCATTTTGTTTGTCTTGTCTTGGGATTTCAGATCCTGTTTTCTGGGTTTTTGTTTAGTGTTGAACTTCTGTACATGCTAGCTACGGTTTGGTTTTGCATTTAAGTGTCTGTTGTGCTGGCTTTGTTTTGTGTTAAGTTTTGGGGTTATTTTGGGATTTCTGCGGCACTCTGTGCTCATCCTTTGTTCTTTTAATTCTGCTCCAAGCTACGTATCTTGTATTTCTGTTAGCTGTGGTTTTTGTCATATTGTTTCAATGCTAAGCTTCCCTGTGCTAGCTAGTTCATCCACATGTTGGTTCCACATGTTGATTAGCCCACGTGATTAGCTAACTTTGTGCACACGTGGTTGACTTCCTGTTTTGCTGCTTGTGAAAAAATAAATAAATATTTGAGGATCCACCATTTTGGTTTCTGAAGTCTGCCATTTTGGAGAAAAAGAAAAAAAAAAGTAACGGAAAAAAAAAAAGAAAAAAAAAAGAGCTCTCAACACAGCAGTTATTGGTTTTTACTGTACTTTTGACATTGTTTGAATTTGTAAAATGGGAACTACTGCTAGTACACCAAAACGGGAACCTTTACTGGGCGCTGCCAAGATAGTGGCATTAAAGTATGATCCGAGTGTGTGTGAGCAAATTACTTTATGGGCTAAATATAGTGATTTTCCTCCTGTCTCTGGTACTCTGTCTGTTAAGTTGCTAGGAAAAGTTAAGGGACAGCTTACGAGGTTTCAATTAACTAAGCTAGGAAAAAAGCCAGAGAATGCCATTAACTGGTCTCACTTTCTTGCCTGGGAGACGACTGCAAATGACTCAATTGATAGAGCTGAAACTGCCCGCAACAAAAGGGAGGCTAGGAAGAACTCTGTCACTGCTAAAGCTGTTTATGTTAAGAAATTAATTCCTCCTTCGGACAACGACGACCTTTTAGAACCGTGTCGTCTATATCCTGATCCAAATATTCCTGTCCCTCAGGTTCAGCCAGGTTTAGTTCCTGCCCCTAGTCAGCAGGTCATCGTCCCTCCTCCAGCCCATGTGCTGCCCCCCCCTCTTCTAGTCCCGACACTTCAGCCAACCTCCATGGTTCACCACACCCCCCCTGCTCCTGCATTGTTACGGTTTACGACCCCTATTGCTGGTCCGTCACCTGTCCCCTCTCAGCTTGTCCCCTCTCCCTCATCCTTAACTGGCACTCCTTTTGGAGCCCACTCCCAAACTCCTTGGTTGTCTCAGATGTCGCCCCCTCCAGGTTATTATTCTCATAGCAATACTCCTGCAGGGACCTCTTTTAGTGATGTTGACATTCAGTCTAAATTGGCTATTTCCTTCCCTGGAACTTCCCTTTCTGCTGGCCCATCCCCTTCATTGACTGACTCTATGACTCCTGATGACACCTCAGCCAAAGTCTCACCTTCTTTATTGACTCCCCCTGATACTACTCCTCCCCCTGCTCTTGACATTTCTCCCCCTGCTCTTGAAACATTAGAGGGCCATCCACATTATAGTCTTAGGTCTACTGGTCAAGTTCAAGAACAACAACTCTCTTCTGCATTAGGCAAGCTGCTATTGCCAATGATTAGATGCATTAATCCTGTACCTCAACCACCTCTGGGCCTACCAGGTCACGCCACATGGAGCCCTTTTTCTGATGTCTACAGACCTTTCCGTTGTGATGAGCTGCGGGAGCTTGCTTCCTCATTACCTGATCCTGCTAAGGACATTGGCAGTTTTGAGAGAGATGTGAATGCTGCCGTTCAGATGTACAGACCGCACTCTGAGGAACTTGAGGCTGTAATGAGGCTTGCGCTACGTCTCAAATGGGCTGATATAAGGGGTAATTTTGATGATAAATTGACTTTTGATGATCCTGGATTTGCTGCTCAGGTGATACAGCTGCTGCAGAGAATCAGGCTCCGGTTCCCTCCGCAAACTAACTGGGACCTGATCTCCTCCTGTAAACAGAAGCTGAATTAATCTTTCGATGATTTTTATGAACGCCTGGAGAAAATCTTTTCTCTCCACTCGGGCATGAACAAACATGCCAATGACTACAAAACTGTGTTGAAACAACAATTAATGAACAATGCTCTCCCTGCCCTCAGTGACCAAGTCAGGACTTCGTGTGTAAACTGGGAGACACAACCGCTAGAACAGGTCGTGGGTGTGTTGAGATTTGCAGAACGTTTCACTCTACTAAAGGAACAACGGGAGGCTGCTGAAAAGAAGGACTCTGACGTGAAGCTGCAGGCTGCACAGGTTAGGTACTTCAACACCAATGCTCGCACAGAGCCACAGCAGAGAAATGGACAGCGTCAACAATCAAGGGAGAATAGAGGGAATCAGGGTAATTCACAACAAAACAGCAGGTTTAACAATTCAGATGAGCGTTGTCATCACTGTGGCCGAAAAGGGCATTACCGGAGGGAATGTAGACAATACGCAAGGGTACAAAAGTCTTCTCCTAACCAATGGGGATCTGCACCCCCTCCTGGAGTCTCTGTCAGTTCTCCACAGGGAGGTGGTTCCTGACTAGATGTAGGACAGGTAGACAGTGCAGTAGGGAAAGCTAGGGATAGTGAGTGTGTACGTGAGGAGGGGAGAATCATTCATATTCATCAATACCTTAATCTGCATACCAAACCATCTGATAATCCAACTGTAACTATGACTGTTAATGGGGAAAAATTGTTTTTTTTGGCTGACACAGGTGCTCATTCTTCTGTAATTAGTACTGCTAGCATGACACAGCGTCCTCAAGTGACTGAGGAGCTTGCTAAAACTGTTGGTGCTGCAGGCATTGTGAAATCTGAAAGAGTGACTGTTCCATTGAAAGTGGAAGTAGATGATTGTCAGCTAACACACCAGTTCATTTTGAGTGAATGTTGTCCAGTGAATCTTTGTGGGCGTGACTTGTTATGTAAGCTAGGTTTCCAGATGACCTGCTCCTCAGAAGGTGTCACCATACTCAGATCATCAACAATGACACCTCCGGAGGTGACAACCATGTACAACGACGCGCCTACCGATTGGTCTTATAATTGGTATGTTGATTGTAACACTCATACATCACAACATTTAGAAAAGTTGTTTTCAAAAGTACGGACATGTTATAGCTACGATGCTCCGCTCAGCCCTCATGATAACTTGCTCTGTACCGCATCAACATCTTTTTTAAGCCAAGACCATGGGTTTGAGGACACTTGGATGTTGCCTCAAGTTGATGAAACATTGATGTGTAATGTGTTGTATGTTGGACCGGATCATGCAGTTCTTTCTGTCGACCTTAACGGTACACAGAAACAGCTGTATGATGGTCATTCTGTGCCTCATGTGTCTCTTGCCGTTTCTGAGTTTGTTAATAGGAGGGATGCTGATGCGTGGCTGATGGACATAATGACAATAACGGACTGGGTCGGAAATCCTCATCAAATGAGGTATTCCGCCAAGACGGGGGTAAGAGCATTTCCTCCTTACACCTGGGCTATTCCAGTCACTAGGGGAATCCAAGGATCATGTTTCTTCCAGACACAATCTGATGACACACAAGATTTATCTGTGTTACGAGGACTTCCAGATTCATTATGGGCAAAGGACAAATTTGATATAGGGAAAATTCGAAACGTGAATCCTGTTGTGGTTACCCCTAAAAGTTCATTCCGACCGAAGCGCGCTCAGTACCCGCTCCCTCTAGAGGCTATAGAAGGTATTGCAGAGGTACATGCATCTTTGTTAGAGCGTGGAGCCATTTCTGAGGTTGACAGCTCTCCTGTCAATTCTCCAATCCTCCCTGTGCGCAAAGCCTCAGGAGAATGGCGTTTTGTTCAAGATTTGCGTTGTGTTAATGAAGCTGTCATTGCTAGGACTCCTCTTTGTCCTAATCCTGTAACCCTCCTTGCCTCCATTCCTTCATCAGCTGCTTTCTTTAGTGTTATTGATCTCAGTAATGCATTTTTTTCTGTACCTGTACACCCTGATAGCAGACATTGGTTTGCTTTCCAGTTCAAGAACAAAACATATGTGTGGAATGTTATGCCTCAAGGATTTGTTGATAGTCCTTCTATCTACAATGCAGAGCTCGCGCGCAGCCTAGAAGGGTTTATTCCACCACAGAATAGCATCATTGTCCAGTATATGGATGATTTGCTTGTTGCTAGCTCAGACAAGGAGTCATGTATCAAAGACACAAACGCATTGTTGTTCTATTTAGCAGAGAATGGCCATAAGGTTTCCAAACACAAAATCCAGCTGGTGCGTGAACAGGTTACATACCTAGGTCACGTTATTTCTAAACATGGAAAATCTTTAGGTAGCAGCCGTGTGGAGGCTATCCTTGCTCTGCCCATGCCTACAACCAAAAAACAAATGATGTCTCTGTTAGGAACTGCAAACTATTGCCGGGCCTGGGTCCCAGATTTCGCTGAGCTCACACAACCCTTGTCCGATCTGGCCCACGGACGCAACCTTTCTCCCTCTGACCGAATCACCTGGACTGACGAAGCACGACTGACTCTAACGGCCCTTAAACAGAGGCTGTCTACAGCCCCTTGTTTAGGTCTCCCTGACTATGAAAAGCCTTTCCACCTTTTCACAAATGAAAAGGACGGTTATATGTCCGCCGTTTTAACCCAAAAGCATGGGGACCGATACAGACCAGGGTTATAATAGTTTTGCTTTTTTCATTAGTTTTTATTTTTATATCGTTTTAACTTTTTGTGTTCAATTTCAGTTTAGTTTTAATTAGTTTTTAAAGCAGATTTGCTAGTTTAGTTTAGTTTTTATTTTTTGATAATGCTTAGCTTTAGTTTAGTTTTTATTAGTTTCAGTATTAGTTTTAGTTTTTTTTTCTGCGCTACCCTCGTGAGACCATGCTGATCTCGTGAGCTCATGTTGTTTCACTCTGTGCAAAACAAACCATCTGGCGCACGTCAGGTTACTTCTGCGCAGGGGCACAGCTAAAGAAATAATGGAGGATAGATTTAATATCCACCCAAAATACTAGGCTTATGTATGAAATGAAAAAGACTAAAACTAAGGACATTTTCTCTACAATTTTAGTTTATTTTAGTTAGTTTTGTAAACACACAATACAGTTTTAGTTAGTTATCGTTTTTTTGTAAAGCCTAGTTTTTATTTTTATTTCAGTTAACTAAAATGTTTTTTCACACCTAGTTTTCGTTTTTTAGTTAGTTTCGTTAACTATAATAACCTTGATACAGACCGGTAGCATACTACTCTAAAAGGCTTGATAGTGTAGTTAGAGGGTTAATCCCATGTCTAAGATCAGTGGCGGCGGCCACTGAAGCAGTATTGGGATGTGTCGACGTGGTAGCCATGCGACCACTAATCGTGAATGTTCCACATGCTGTTTCTGCTTTACTTTTACAGGCAAAGACCTCACACCTGCATCCAGCGAGACTGTTACACTATCAGAATGTGTTACTAACCATGTCTAATGTTACTCTTCAGAGATGTACTGTCCTGAATCCAGCGACACTGTTGCCAACACCAGATGACGGAGATCCACATGATTGTGTGGCTGTTATTGACTTAGTCAGTAAGCCACGCCCTGACCTCACTGATGTTCCTTTGTCTAACCCTGATTTTGAACTCTTTGTGGATGGTTCTGCCCAGCGATCACAAGCTGGTGAGCCTGTTGTTGCCTATGCGGTTACCACTGCTGATACAGTGCTGGAATCAGCCAGACTTCCTTACCATCTCTCTGCACAGGCTGCTGAATTATTTGCGCTCACCAGGGCATGTATTTTAGCCAAGGGTAAGTCTGCTACTATCCACACTGACAGTGCATATGCATTTAGCACAGTCCATGATTTTGCGATGCTATGGAGGAATCGTGGGTTCCTTACCTCAAGTGGTAAACCCATTGCTCATAATACTTTGATTAACCATTTATTGCAAGCAATGTTGTTGCCATCCAGTTTAGCAGTATGCAAATGCAAAGCTCATGCTAAAACCTCTGATCCTGTGTCCATAGGTAATACGGCTGCTGACTCAGCTGCTAAAGCGGCGGCACTCTCCTCTTGCGCTCCTGTGTTGTCTATGCTCTCTCTCTCATCTGTGGATTCACAGGTCTCTCCTCCTATGTCTCTGAACGACATTGCCGACCTACAGGAATCTGCTCCTCCTGATGAGAAGAAGAAGTGGAAAACCAAATGCACATTCAATGATGAAAGCAGGTTATGGCTAGGACCTAATAACAAACCAGTCTTACCTCGTTCTTGTTTCCAGTATGCATTCAAACTAGCGCATGGTCCTGATCATATTTCAAAAATAGGAGTTGTGGATGACGTGAACAGGTATTGGTATGCACCAGGGTTCACTGTGTTTGCAGAGCAGAGTTGTGCCAAATGCATCGTCTGTATGCAAAACAATATTGGGAAAGGTATTAAAATGAAAATGTCAGCTCACCCGAGACCAGAGTCTCCGTGGGAACATGTGATGATGGATTTTATTGAACTTACACCATGCGAAGGGTATAAATATTGTCTTGTCTTAACTGATGTTTTTTCTAAGTGGACTGAAGTTTTCCCTTGCAGGCATGCCTCAGCAATCGCTGTGGCCAGGAGTCTCCTCCGAGAGATAATCCCCAGATGGGGATTGCCTTTGAAACTTTCCTCTGATAGAGGAAGCCATTTTGTGAATAATGTGATTAATGAGATTTGTAAGAGTTTGCAAATTGACCTCCGAACGCACTGCAGTTACAATGCTGCATCAGCTGGGATTGTAGAAAGAGCTAACCAGACATTGAAGGTTAAGCTCACCAAACTGATGGCAGAGACAAATCTGTCATGGATGAAAATTTTACCTTTAGCTTTGATGTTCATGAGGGGCCGTCCCCACCAAACTACGGAGCCCTCCCCATATGAAATCATTGCTGGTAGACCTATGAGAATGTTTAACAAACCTTTTCCCCAGAACAAGCTGACTCTGATGTCCTGTGAACAGGACATGGTACAGTATTGTCTGGCACTCAACAACATTCTAAAAGATCTCTTCAACAGAGTGAAGGCGACCATCCCGGATGCCAGAGAGGGTTTCTTGCATCACCTCCAGCCAGGCCAATGGGTGGTGATCCGGGACCTGAAACGGAAGGCGTGGAATAGTGCTCGTTGGCTGGGCCCATACCAGATCTTGCTGACAACCCAGACGGCCATAAAAGTAGCTGAGAGGACGTCTTGGGTACACGCCACCCACTGCAGGCTGGTTCCAAACCAAGACGAGGCCAGCCGGCCAAAAGATTCCAACAACCAAGATGCATTACCCGGTGTCACCACCAGGGCGAAAGCTCACTCTCTGGTCTCCTCATCTGAGGAATCAGACCAAGAATAACACACCCTATCTTTTCCTCATTGCTGTCATGATGACAACTTTGACCACTGCCCCAGCAATGCCCAATCATAATCCAACCACACTCCCCCTCACGCACCTACTCGCACCCCCCTTGAAAGAGAACTCGGACCAGTTCTCTCCTGAAACTGAAACCATTGAACGAAGGAAAAGACAAGAACACACCCCAGTATTCGTTTGTCCCATTGAGCGTTGCACTCCACTTGACTGTTGGGTCTATACGGTAGACGAAGATGGATGGAAGATGCTGCATACTGCTTATGTGAGATTTGAAAGTAACAAACGATTTCCAGGTTCTACTGTTGTAACTGTGACTGAAGTTAATGTAGAGAAAGACTCCTTATTGGTGTGTTTTAACTAAAGATGTTATGCGAGTATCAAGAACAAAGAATTATGGAGTTGACATTTGTAGATCTGTTCCAGATTATCCTCAAGGTACTGTGTTTAACTGCTCTATGCACCTAACCAAATCAGCTAAGTCAATTGGACAGGAAAAGAAGCATCCTAATGAAGCTATTAGTATAGTCAGAGACTTTGCACATAGAATGAACTACGCTAACTGTTGGATTTGTCAAAATGTACCTCTTAGTACTTCTGCACCCATATTTTATCCAATTCCTTTAACCCAAGCAGAATGGTCACACTATGACTGGCAGGGTTTAGCTACTCATGTTTTCTCTGCTCCTGGACAATCCTCTGCTTGTCATTTTCATGTAGGATTAGATAGACTAGGTAACTCCTATACAGGGATTGAAGAGGTTATTCTAAGCAAATTAACACTAGAGGTTAATGAGAATCATAGACCTTCTAATTTCTCCCGCCTGATTCTGTTCAAGGTTACACACTTTTCTGAAATAGCTGGACAGGGATTGGTTCACAATATTCAAGTTATATTAGTCCAAATAGACAATCATGCACCGAGTACTAGGTTAGCTTGCACAGCTGTATCTACTACAGTTAATTGGCGAAATTCAATTACCATTTCTGGATTAAAATGTCAAATTATCGATTGCATCATTAAAGCACAAACAAAATTGCATCCTCAAGAAATGGAACCTCAAAATCAAGTCGACCAATTCAAAGTAGTACCTCTTCAACATGTTACAGCCTGTATTGATCTTTTCAGATACAACACACAAATTAGGACACAAATTAATGATCTAGGCACTAGCTCCTGCGTTGCTCCTATCTACGAATTCTTATATCCAGGTTCAGCGATAGGCCTTCCAAAAGGTGTATTTTTAGTCTGTGGCGATACAGCTTATTCAACCCTAAATAGCAACAGTGTAGGAAGATGCTATCTTGCTCATTTAATTCCCATGATTAGGAAGGTGGATCACGCTGAAATGCAGGTAATTCATCATCAATCAAATTATAGACATCGTCGTGCTATATCACCCTTTCAGTTTATTTTTGGTGTATTTTTTCCTAACTATGGCATGTATAACACCCAAACTGAACTCATGACTCTCTCCGCTGTCTTGGCGGATCACTTGAATGCATCGGACAGAGTAATTTCAGCCTTAGCTAAGGAAGTGAATGAAATGAAGAAAGTTGTGCTACAAAATAGGTTTGCCTTAGATATAATTCTTGCTAGTAAAGGAGGAACATGCGCGATTGTAGGGTCAGAATGCTGTTCGTTCATCTCGGATCCAAATGCCACATTAACAGAGTTCCATGAATCAAACATGAAAGGTATTCAGATCTTAAAGACTGTCCATGGGTTTAATGCTTGGGGAATTTTCGATAATGCTTTTTCAAGTTCTGGAAATATTCTCAGATCTCTAGGTATCATTTTTATGATTATTATTTTGATTATTATTATTATTGGCATTGTTCTTAAGTGTATTGGAAAGTGTTTGAATACTGTTACAGATATGCCCATTACTGCATTAATGTTCAAAGGAGAAGTTGAATTAGACCTTCATTCAACTCAAGAACTTAGTCAAGTCTGTGCCATTGGAAATAAGGATTTTGAATTGTTTTGAAACTTGAAGTTAAGTTTTTTCCTCTCAAAAGAAAGAGGTTTTTTTTCCCACTCATGAATATATGAAATCTGTATTAGATTAGTATCATGTTATCTTTTTACCTTGCTTATGCCAAATTAAAGTGAGGAGTTTTGGTACGTGATTGCATATGGGAAGAAATTAATCTTGGTGTGTTAAATAACCTTGAGTTTATTAATCTTTATTATGCTCCACCTAGTGGAGAATAGATTACTTCCTTTCCATATGTGTAGAATTAGGTTTTTACCAAATCTGTTTGACTATTTTTATGATATTTTATAATTTGATTCCACATGGTTGATCCTTTCAATTATATTATTATTGTTGTGGATGTTTTACCCACAAGATTGGGGAATTGTTAAAGAATTTCAACTGATCACCCATGTGTTCACTCCAAGATAGTTTTTCTGTTATCTTACTCAATTGATGTTCCTGTTTTCTCTGAGTTTATTGTTTTACAATGTTTGTGGAAAGCAGAAGTTAACTCCATTTCCACTGACATCTGTTTTGCCAGACCAACTGGCACAACAGATCACAACCCCCTATCACGACACTACCCCTTTAAAAGGGCTCGCCCTTCTTATTGACGGGGCTCTCTGACTAGGATTCACTTCCTGTGTGAGAGACCGCTTGCAAACGTATTGAAGAATAAAGTTATCGTCAATTGTTTTTAACCAGCTTGAATCGACCACTCGCGTGCTCTTATTCTTAATCCAAGTATTAAGAAAATATATCGACAGAGCCCGTCTTCTTTCTAAATCCAAAGAGTTCAGAGCTTGAGGTGTTTAGTAGCTGTTTTGGTGCTTGTTTTAAACCCATAGTGCACAAGGAGTGTTACCAGTAGCCTGGATCTGCTTGCGCCACTAGATGGAGACATTTTGTACAGCAGTCAATATTTTCCATTCAGTCCTAATGGATCAATGGTATTCAATAGTCTGATCTATCCTCTCTCATCTTTGGCGTTGGACTTTGTCTTCAAACGTTCTAGTATTACGTTCTCTAACCCATGTGTTTTAAAATGTAGGTATAATACAGTGTTTCTATGGTATATGTGTTGTTAATGTCATAAATTAGTATCAGGGTTAGGTACATAGTGGGTACGATTATTAGTAGTTATAGTCGTTATATTCACAACATAGATCAGATGACTCTTATTTAGGTAGTTTGATCATGTTGTATAGATTAAAGATAGATAAGATATGATATGGCTAGGTCATATATGTTTTCCAACAGTGACAATTTTCTAAAGTGCTTTATATAAATAAAATGAATAATAATAACAATAATAATAATAATAATAATTGTTAGTATTAGTAGTAGTAGTAGTAGTAGTAGTAATAGTATTAGTAGTAGTAGTAGTAGTGGTAGTAGTAGTACTAGTAGTAGTAATAGTAATAGTATTAGTAGTAGTAGTAGTAGTAGTAGTAGTAGTAATAGTAGTAGTAGTAGTAGTAGTAGAAGTAGTAATAGTAGTAGTAGTAGTAGTAGTAGTAGTAGTAGTAGTAGTAGTAGTAATAGTAGTAGTAGTAGTAGTAGTAGTAGTAGTAGTAATAGTAGTAGGAGTATTAGATGGGGAGACTGTGAGGTTGAGTCAAACAGTGCAGAGCAGCTCTCTCTCCCTCCATGATTGACATTGAGGCACAGGGCTTGTGCTTCTGACGTCCTGTAAGGAGCCTCTCTGGGTGGCTTGTGCTTCTGACGTCCTGTAAGGAGCCTCTCTCGGTGGCTTGTGCTCCTGACGTCCTGTAAGGAGCCTCTCTGGGTGGCTTGGCAGCCCAGGTCTGAGAAGCTGCTGGAGCTCTGCACTCTGCCTGAGATGCACTTTGATCAATAACCACTCATAGAGAGAAGCAGGGTGAATGGAACGCGATGGTCAGAAGGTAAAGTCTCACAGAAACAAACGTTTGAGATCATTTAACTTCCGTAGTTTGACGTATTTCCGATGCAAACAAGCTATGATGGTGGGACGTATGTTTAGAGGAATTTGATTGGAACATTGACAAGTGGATGAGTTTTAAGAACTTTAGACAGATTCGATAGAAGGATAGCGTTGATTGACGGGTGGATGTCGTGAGATTATTGGCCTAAAATCTAAGGTACCTGTTGTCGTCATTGCACGTGACCTACCGTTTTCCAGGAAGTAAGAAATTATTCGATTGTGTATTAGCAACTTGATCAAATGTAATTAATAGGCTATATTATAATATGTTAACCGTGGAGCTTTAGCTAAACTGTCTGTCCCTATTTTCTCCCTGCCACCTCCGGACCCATTCCTATCCCTCCCAGGCGATCCTGTCGTCCCTTGGGATCAATGGAAAAAGTTGTTTAAAATGTACCTTTTAGTCACTGGCTTGAACAGCGCTGATAGCGCGAAGAAGCGTACACTACCGGAGTTGATAATCGGGACAGACTCATCCACTCTCGTTGGCAATGTTGTGTGAGAATAACGAGCACTCGGCTTCAACTTTCTCGCAACATATCCAACAGAACTGGAATGTTCAGCCAGTAGCCGCCGAGCACCGCTTCACTGGGATAGGGTGCGTCTTTCTCCAGCTGCAGCTGGTCTACCTAACCATCCCCCTCGCTCCCGCCTCCCAGTCTCCCGCTGGAGAAATATACTGTAACCATTACCGGTGAACCCATACGCACATCAGGTGCCACAAATATGGCAGGCAGTTTCTGTATAGTTAACGCTTATAGTCATAATATATCATCCGTAACGTTATTTGGTGGGTGGTCGCCTGGTCGGTGCTGCTAGCTATGTTAGCTAGACTAAGGTTATATACACACTCCCATCTGCAACAAACTACATAGATAATGTTATCTATAATTGGGGGCCAAGCAGCGCAGCTGCGTAGGCCACCATTAAGTTTCTACCTTTTCATATTATTATTCTTCTGCCATTGGAGTCTATGGCAGCCCATAGAAGCATATGGTAGAAAGTTATGAAAATTGGCACACTCATTCAGGACAGTCCCCTGAGTCTCCTCACCAAGACTCATGTCCACAGCTCGAACCCTCTAGCGCCACCAACGTGTCAAAGTTGGCAATGCTTTTATGCATGCAACTTTTGACCTGTAAGTCTGATTTTGAAAAACGAGGTACCTTTGGAATCCTTGGTTCAAGCCGAGTTCAACGCACCTCATGACGTCATTGTCTGCCATATTGGATTTCCCGCCATTTTGTACTTTGTGTAAAACACTTAAAATGTATCTCCTCCTAGGTTTTTTCACCAATCTGCACAAAACGCAGTATGCACAATCTATAGACCGATGTCCACAAAAAACTTACAGGGATTTCTGATTGTCCATTGCGTTCGCTCGTGACAGCCAATCAAAATTGGCAGAAAAGCTGCAAAACAGGAACTGGGGTCATATCTCAGTAATGTTTTAATCTATCAGAACCACATTTAGCACACTCATCCGGTACACACCCATGACATCTGTCACCAAGCCTCATGTTGACATCTCGTGCACTCTAGCGCCACCAGCGTGTCAAAGTTAGAGTTGCGTTTATGCCAGTAACTTTTTAACTGTATGTCCAATCTTCAAAATGATGGTAGCAATGGATTCCCTGGCTCATGCTGAGTTCAAAACACCCCATGGTTTCATTATTACTTCATTTGTTTGATTGCAGAATGCAAGGAACACCTTTTGTCTTCTGCACAATTTCACCACTTTCAGAGTGGTGAAAGGCGCATTTTGGAAAAAGTCACAAATTTTCTAAACTGCCATCCCTCTTCCAATTCTCACAGCTCATATACATTTTATATATCAAAACGTTACACGACTCTTGGGATTCATAAAATCAAAAAAGCTAAGCCCTCCGATGTATATTTTTCACTGTGTGACAGTTGGAACGACGACTCCCCCCCTCCATTGAAAACAATGGATCCACACTCTAGAAAATGACAGAATCAGTCTTAATGTTTCTAACTCGTCCCCTCTTCTACACTTCTGAAGACCGAACGACATATAATACATGGAAATGTTTGCATGACTGTCTGGATTCTGAAGAAGTAAATAGTTGAGCTATGCTATATATACTTTTCGCTGTGTGCCAATTTAAACGACGACACCCCCTCTCACTCAACCGAGAGGAAGCGACCCTTCCAGCTGACATTAATTAAGTGCTCAGGACTCAGACTCAGATTGGGATTCAGCTAATAGGGTTAGCAAAGGCTAACATGCCTTGTGGTCTAGGGTGATTTACCTTCGCAACATCCAGCGTAGCACAGTGGTTAGCATGTCGGCTTTGCAAGCAGCAGGTACAGAGATCAAATCCCGTTCCACCATATGTCTGACTTTTGAAATTCTCTGAACTATCCTTGACCCTTGTCAAACATGTCGCCACGTCAGTCTAGCCTTGCACCATTATGTTTCTACCTTTTCTTATTGGGGGCCAAGTAGCGCAGCTGCGTAGGCCACCATTAAGTTTCTACCTTTTCTTATTATTATTCTTCTGCCATTGGAGTCTATGGCAGCCCATAGAAGCATATGGTAGAAAGTTATGAAAATTGGCACACTCATTCAGGACAGTCCCCTGAGTCTCCTCACCAAGACTCATGTCCACAGCTCGAACCCTTTAGCGCCACCAACGTGTCAAAGTTGGCAATGCTTTTATGCATGCAACTTTTGACCTGTAAGTCTGATTTTGAAAAACAAGGTACCTTTGGAATCCTTGGTTCAAGCCAGGTTCAACGCACCTCATGACGTCATTGTCTGCCATATTGGATTTCCCGCCATTTTGTACTTTGTGTAAAACACTTAAAATCAATCAATCAATCAATCAAAGCTTTATTTATATAGCGCATTTCATACCCAGAGGCAACACAATGCGCTTTACAGAGAACAAGGGAGGTGGGCAGACATCCCACCCCTACATATTCCAGAGGGAAGCAAAAAAACAGTAATCACCCGGGGGCCAGATAAGTGAGCTGTAAAAATTCTTCCCTGACCCCTCTCAACGAGGCGATCGAGCAAGCTCCTGGAGTATGTTTGTCTACCGGCTAAGAACATTGTCTACCGGCTAAGAACATAACGTGGTTAGCATGTCGGCCTTGCAAGCAACAGGTACAGAGATCGAATCCCGTTCCACCATATGTCTGACTTTTGAAATTCTCTGAACCAGCCTTGACCCTTGTCAAACATGTCGCCACGTCAGACTTGCACCATTATGTTTCTACCATTTCTTATTATTATCCTTTTTTCTTTCTTTCTTTATTATACTCTTCTGCCATTGGAGTCTAGAGCAGCCCATAGAACTGTATGGTAGAAAGTTATGAAATTTGGCACACTGATTCGGGACAGTCCCATGACCCCTCTTACCAAGACCCATGTCCTCAGCTCCTACACTCTAGCGCCACCAACATGTCAAAGTTGGCAATGCATTTATGCACGCCACTTTTGACCCGTAAGTCCAATTTTCAAAATCAAGGTGCCATATGATTCCTTGGCTCAAGCCAAGCTCAAGCAAATTGGATTGTCTGCCATTTTGGATTTAGTGAAAAACACTTAAAATGCTACTCCTCCTATAGATTTTCACCAATCTGCAAAAAAATTAATACACATAATCTGGAGACCAATGTCTACAAAGGATTGATTTGAATTGTTGATATTCCAATGCGTTTGCTTGTGACAGCCAATTGAATTTGGCGACAAAGCCTCCAAACAGGAATTTAAGACATATCGCATAAATGCTTTAATGTATCAAAAGCACATTTAGCAGACTGGTTAGGGACCCTCCCGTGACCTCTGTAACCAAGTCACATGTTGACAAGTTGAGCACTCTAGCGCCACCAATGTGTCAAAGTTGGAGTCACGTTTATGCTTGTAACTTTTGAACCGTTTGTTCGATTTTAATGATTCAGGGATCATTGGATTCCTTGCGCCAAGCCGAGTTCAAAACATACCATGGTTTCATTATTTTTCATTCTCTTGATTGCAGAATGCAAGTTACACTTTTGGTGTTCTGCAAAATTTCACAGATTTTAGAGTGGGGAGAGACGCACTAAGGAAAAATGTCACACATTTTCTAAACTGCCACCCCTCTTCCAATTTGCACAGCGTATACACATATTATATATAAAAATGTTCACATGACTCTTGGGATTTGTAAAATCCAAAAAGCTAAGCTCTCTGATGTATAATTTTTTGCCGTGTGACAGTTTGAATGATGACTCCCCCACTCCATTGAAACCAATGGAGCCATGCTCTAACTTGAAGCAAATGACTGAATCAATATTGTGTTTCTAACTCGTCACCTCTCCTACACTTTTGAAGACAGAAGGACATATTATACCTCGAAATGTTTGTGTGATTGTCTGGATTCTATAGAAGTAAATAGTTACGCTCTGCTATGTACTTTTCGCCATGTGCCAATTTAAATGACGACACCCCCCCTCTCACTCAATCGAGAGGAAGCAATGGCTGACATGCCTTGTGGACTAGGGCAATTCTCCTTTGCAAGATCAGGCGTAGCACAGTGGATAGCAAGTCGGCCTTGCAAGCAGCAGGTACTGAGTTTAAATCTCGTTCAACCCCATGCCAGATTTTCCTCCTATCTGCATGAAACGTGGTAGGCCTACACATAATCTGTAGACCAATCCTAGTCTACAAAGGTTCAATATGAGATTTGGATGCGTTCGCTTGTGACAGCCAGTTGCATTTGGCGACAATGCCGCTAAACAGGAACTTGGGTTGTATCATAAATGCTTTAATAGCATTTAATTTAGGGCCCTTCCACCCTCTGGCCCTTCCAGCTGACATTAATTAAGTGCTCAGGACTCAGATTGGGATTCAGCTAATAGGTTAGCGAAGGCTAACATGCCTTGTGGACTAGGGTGATTCACATCTGTAACATCCGGCGTAGCACAGTGGTTAGCATGTTGGCCTTGCAAGCAGCAGGTACAGAGATCGAATCCCGTTCAACCATATGTCTGACTTCCGAAAATCTCGGGCCCATCCTTGACCCTTGTCAAACATGTCACCACGTCAGTCTAGCTGATTCCTTGTCTGCTTGCAGTTAAACTGCTTGCCCCCCACATTCCTGCTTGCAGGTATATTTCCTCCTAAGATTACATATAATTCATCATAGCTGACATTACCACATAAATGTTAAGACACATATTTTGTAGATTACCGTAGCAGTGTATTTTCCTATTGCTTACTTTACCTAGCTAACGTTATAACGTTAATTAGCTATAAGCACACAAGGCAGCGGTGTCGGCACCAAAGGTTGATGCGACAGGAGGAGAATGGAGGCCGGGGAGGGAGATGGTTGGCTCCGCCGAATTCACCAGGACCAGTCGTGAGTCTGTGAAACCCAAAAGCCTCATATTATAATTGCAGAAGCTTTCGGGAGTGACATGTTTGCTGCAGAGGCGGGCGCTAGCAGTGACAGACTCCTCTGTAACACCATGGCTCTTCAAAAATGCTGACCATTTGCTTCTCATTTCAGCTTTACTCGGGAGTTGAAAGAAGGAGACCTTATCATCCCATTCCTGCTGGCATCCAGGAAGGATGCATTTTCGTTTAGTTTTATGCATAGGCATTGCTAACTAAGAAAAACTAGCTAATTCTAGACTGCTGGTTAAAACTAGCTAATTCTAGACTCAAGATTGAGCAGGAGAACCGAAGATTCAAATCCGTTCTAGCTTTATATAGTGTTAGGGCGGGGATATGCTAAGAACACCGCTCTACGTCAACAAGTACCATTTTAAGCCCGCCCAGAAAATCCAGAAATCAAAACTGGTCAAAAACACAAAACTGGGCTAACTTCACAATTCAGTACTACACATGGTTCATCCCATTTTTACATGTTATTAGCAATGCATCACTAACACATAGAATGTGTTTTCAAGCAAATCTCTGATTTTGGTTAACTGGGACTTTAACTCCATTCTGAGTGAGGGAGCGCATATTTATGAATCGTATAGTCAGTCAGTCAGCGTTCCTGCTCTTCAATGGCTCTTCAGACTGACCAATAGCAGGTGAAGTGAATAAGGCGAATTGATTCCAGAGAGGACAGAAGGGTAAGTAGGCATTGAGTCACAGCACTGTTATAAGATACACAGCACCAATTCACAGCACCAATTAATTCCTTCATTCAATCATTATTTCTGTCAACCAATCATTCTGTACTGTACATTTCTCAAGTTTAACCTTTTCAGTTCTTTGAGTTCTTTAGCTGTGAAATTGAATTCTAGCAAGGTTAGGAGTAAGTTATAACAGTGAATAAAGGTATAGCCCAAAGGTACAGGTATCTTAGTTAGCCTAGTTAGCCTAAGCCTTCATCTAATAAAAAAATATCCCAATGTTGAGTTGGTTTACCATTTCAAGCTTTGTTTATCCTCAAAGTTACACTGAGTAGTTACACTCATGCGCACCATCTCTGAGTAATTAATCAACATCAAGAAACAATATTACATAAACAAGACTAGAACTAATAGGGGGATGGGGAAGATGTCCTCCTGGGACCTGCTGGGATGCAGCTGATCAGTAGAATGTATGCCCAAAAAGAGTAGCCTAAAATAAAAAGTACATTATTTTCAACCTTTGTATTATCTAGAAGTCAGGTTTTTATTTATAAAAAAAAAAAAAATTGTCTAAAAATTCATGCTCCAAATTGGAAAAAATAAATAAATCACTCTTTCTCACACCATAATTGTCTCTTATATCCTGTATTCTGGGCCCGATATCACAGCCTTTTTAAAAGGAATATGGATGCGCATGGTTAGCAAGATAACTCACCAGAATTCCGTTAACTTGATAGCTATACCCCTTATTTGCTGTTGTGGAACCAGAAAAGCATGAGATCAATTACAGTGTATCTGTGAAACGAGGTTCAAACCCAAATAATTATTCAAACCTGCTTCCTGGAATGTGGTTGTTGTTGATTCCAGACAGACAGGGGCAGATCACACACACATAGACACATGCACACGCACAGACAAACACATTTTAATTCTTTATTTAGGTCTGCATTTTTTAAATACATTGGAGGGGCCCAAATATAGTTGAATTGCTATCATGTTGTATGTTACATTTTCTATGAGCAAGCATCTAGGATGTACACAATATGCTTACTGTACATGCACATACATACACACACATACATATATCGTGATGGTATAATATACATAATAATGATGTACAGTAAGCATACACACACACACGCACAAACAAACATGCATACACCAAGAGGACATCCCTGTGGCCCAAAAACAACATGTGGCCTAAAAGTTGTATTCTCATACTCATCCTCTCATACTCATCCTATCCCTCTCTCAAGCCAAAAAACTAACTAAGAGAACTACAGGAAGATAAATACTAAATCCTTTTTAATTACCCCTCTGATGTATCTGTCACAGATTACTTTAATTACCCCGCCACGTCTGTTAGGATTAGTGAAGACGACACTGAGAATGAATCTGAACCTCTGCTCTCCTTCTCCAGAGGAAGAACAAAGAGTAGCAGATCAACCCTTTCCTTTAGCTCCGTCCTCCTGACACTTCAATAGTCTGTTGTGACAGTTTTGACTCAATTTTGTGCTAGTTTTGATGAGGTCTAAGATTATAACTAGATTATAACTAGAAGAGCCTGGGCTTATTTACTTCTCGGTATCTGCTCACCAGTTCATATCCTCTTCATTCATTGTGTCACATCTTCTTCATAGGCAGTCACTGTATAATAGGGGACCTATAATAATAAAAACATAAAGTACATTTGGGCCTCAAACTGTGAAATAAGACAACCCAGTCATTTTTTGTGGGCAGCCAAATTCTGACAACAAGCCATTCAGATTTTCCTGGGCTACTGACATCACGAGCCCCCCACCTGGAAAAAAACAACATTGGGCCTCATTCAACAAAATCCTCCTAAGTTCTGTTCTTAAATTTCTTTAGAACGTTTCTAAAGAAATCTCCCGTCTGAGTCATGACGTGTTCATAAACCGCTGGATGAGTTCACACCTGCCTTAATGATGAATCCTAAGGTTTCGCAAATTGAATGCACGTGGCTGTAGGCTACACCTGAATTAGCATAGGTAAACTCCCTGTCAGCCCCATTTAAGGACATGCAACTACAGGGTCATGTGCTCAGAATGAATACCGGTCATCCGCGCCCTTGGCTTGGCAACTTTTCAATAGCATAATGGGTTAGGTGGGTTTGTGTTGGCAAGGTCGAGTCCGGCGTGGGCAATCAAAATCAGATTTTAATTTAGCCAAGTAGGCTTCCTACTGCGAGAAATTTGCCTTGGTGCATAAACATAGCGAGACAGAACAGTGCAAAATGTTAAAGTGATAGAATACAATATACAATAGCCTACAGTCTACAAAAATGTGGGCTATAAAATACAAAGCTGTGTTCCCAGCGGGAACAACCCAACATCTCATATTTAGCAGTGTCAGTAAAATGCATGGGATGATATTAGTCTACTCGTTCAGTGAACGCTGTATCAGGAGAAGGGCACACAGTTGGACAAAGCGCATCGGGAATATTATTGGAAAGACAGGACACTCGCTTCGTAGATTCTGTTCTTAGTTCCAACCAGTGGCGTCTGGTGGGTGCTAGAACCGGGTAAACCAGGACCAACAAAGCACGCAGCCGCAGCGCGCATGATTTTTTGGGGGGTGCACTTTCAAAGCATGCCGTGACGGGAGATTTCACAGCACCAGAAGGGCGCTGAGCATTGGCATTTCTATGTAAAAACATACAGATAAAAACTACAGTAGCCCAGGATAATTTGAGAGCGAGCGAATATGAGGGCAATATTTAAGCCGAAACAACCAAGCTTTTAGGGACACACTAAATAAACTACAGAGCCATTATATGACAACAATGGCCAAGCACCACAAAGAGGAATGACAGGACGATAAAATACACCCCCTTAGGGCACAGCACTCAATAGCCTACTCCACTACTTCACTAATCAGTGTTTAGGCTACTAGGCGTATTAGCCCACCGCTCCCGGAAGCAAAGTTCACGCTCTCGAGTGCTGATTAAATCTAGGCAAAGCAAAACGCACAGCCATAACAACTGGTAATTAATCACAAAAGACCAACCTTATATCATAACCCAAACTCGTTTAATCAACTTCATTTTGGAATCAACTTTAAACAAATACTCAAGATCTCAGTTTTCCATGTTCATTGATGCTGGCAGTAACTAGATAGCTAAAGTGGGTAACGTGATTGACAGGCGATGTGAATGATGGGACAGTCATGACAAGTTTTGATTGGATAAACCGTCCCAATGTTAAAATGTCAATGGAAATTCCAATGTAAGCACTTCGAGAACTGGTTTACCCTATGCCCACTTTTAAGCATTTAGACAAATTAAAGATAAGGTTACATTTCGACTGACATTGTTTGCGGTTTTGTATGTGTGGGCTAATTTGATTGGTTGATTTTTCATTTGGTCTTGATTTCCGTAAACCAGAATAATTTTACCTGGCCTACAATGTTAAGTGAATAACGAGCTAGTAAGACCGGTGTCAACGGACCGTAACGTGGACTGTATTTTCATGAGGACTGTAGGGGGCGACGGAGCACTACCAAAACGCTAAACACAGATTAAAATGAAGCGATATGGCAGAATACGAGACACATTTAAGTCAAAAGCAGTCTGAAAGTCTATTTCCGTGCCTTCTTTCACTGAAAGAAGGCGCAAAAATCTAGTTTTATTTGGATTTGTATGTGTAAGCCCTGGCTTATAGTAATCGCCACTGGTTTCAACATGGGAGAGCAATAGTGAATGCCAAGAAGTGAATCTTCTTGGATACGGTGTAAGCGGAGTTAAAGAAGAAATGCTTCCTAAGAAATTCTTCTTTATTCTACTTTGTTAGTTATTGAGGCCCATTGTTTTTTTCAGTTAACTAGCCATTAGAAACGTCCTGCTCTGGCCTTGACGGAGTGGGGGCGGGGAGCAGCAGCTCATTTGCATTAAAGCTACAGACACAGAAACGGCACATCCAGGACAGGACTGAAACAGAGGGGTATAGATCCATGCTTTTCAGCAAACATTTTCAAAGACATGTGTGAGAGACCTATATTAAAAAGGAGCATAACAGGGGATCTTTAATATGTGATTCTTACTCCAAAACAATCCTCCTTTCATTCAGAGATGAATGTGTGTGTGGGTGTGTGTGTGTGTGTGTGTGTGTGTGTGTGTGTGTGTGTGTAGAGGCAGCCTGTAGTAATAACCTCTTTAATAAAGCTTGACAGGGTTCCTCCACGGGAGCCAAACGCTCATTAGTCCAGACTAACTAATCCCTGGTAACACAATAACAGGCTGCTGCCCCCTCACTATACACTCATACATTACATACTAATGGATGATCACACACACACACACACACACACACACACACACACACAAGCAGCATGCACACACATACACATACACAAGCAGCATGCACACAGTATGCACACACAAACACATACACACACGCACGCACAAGCACATACTGTTCAAACGAGGCTCCTATTTGACTTTTGGCCTTCATATGAAAGTGTGAGTTCTCTATGTGTAGCTTGTTGTGAATCTTGTCTGAGGGTGTGTGTGTCATGAATACCTCAGTGGTTTAACCCCAAGGACAGCAGGAAAACAACACGCGGTTTCACAGCCTCATTACTGCACATCAGGAGGAGAAGATCCCATGACAGGGTGGCGCAGCACAGTCGGTGTCAGCTGTTCACATGCTGCAGCGTACATGTCGGAGCTGCAGGGTCCATTATAAAGAACATCAGCAGCAGGAAAGTAAAGGTCGCTGACTACTTCATCACCTCACCTGTGCACTGTGTGTAGAACTCATTATGTGTCCCACTCAGAGGTCTGCATTTATCTAAGGGTTGGTCCCAGCAGAAGACTAGTCATGTAAAGGAAGATCAGAGATATAGAAAGGAGGGAGTAGGGGAGGGAGGAGAGGGAGGGAGGGGATGAGAGGGGAGGGAGGAGAGGGAGGGAGGGGATGAGAGGAGAGGGGGAGTGGAGGAAAGGATACAAAAAAGGAAAGAAGGGAGGAGAGGAGAAGGGCAGGAAGAGAAAGGGAGAGTGGAGAATGACCTGACAGCCCGTGGCAGTGGGACACACACCGCAGCTACCGGAGGACCAGGACCCCGACACCCAAACTCAGCGCACGGTCATCCATCACCACGGCAACGGCATCTGTCAGGGCGCGGCGCCGGGGAGGGGGGCGGGGCCGGAGCAGATGGGAAGGCGAGGGGGTGGCTCCGCCGGAGGACTTTGGCCGGAACTGCAGACGGAGAGAGGACAGGAGGCACTGACACACACACACACACACACACCCTGTGCAGCAGGGTCTAAAGATGGCGCTCTCCTCTGTCCACACTGCTGACAGGCCGACCGTCCGTCCGGAGGAGGAAGAGGAGGAGGACATCGTCCATCATCACGCTCGCTCCGGTCTCTGAGACCGCAGCTCAATGTGGGCCGCAGCCACTGCATGTGTGCATGTGTGTGAGTGTGTGTTTGAGAGAGAGAGAGATAGTATGAGTGTGCATCTGGGTTGTGTGTGTTTGTGTGTGTTTGAGAGAGAGAGAGACAGAGATAGTATGAGTGTGCATCTGGGTTGTGTGTGTGTGTGTGTGTGCATGTGTGTGAGTGTGTGTTTGAGAGAGAGAGAGAGAGATAGTATGAGTGTGCATCTGGGTTGTGTGTGTGTGTGTGTGTGTGTGTATGTTTGAAAGAGAGAGAGACAGAGATAGTATGAGTGTGCATCTGGGTTGTGTGTGTGTGTGTGTATGTTTGAAAGAGAGAGAGACAGAGATAGTATGAGTGTACATCTGGGTTGTGTGTGTGTATGTGCATGCGCGTGTGTGTGGGATTGTCTCTAGAACGATGGCAATTGTTTAGAGAAAACCTGGCCTAAATTCTGATTGGTCAAACAGAAAATAAGACCATTAAGACAAAATTATTTTCATCAGTGGTTTCAGGGGCGGATTAAGAAACACAAACAGAACCAATCCAGCAGATGAAATAGAATAAGCAAACAACAATGCAGCAATTATGACATTACTTCCAAATGTAATCACAGCTTGTTTGTGGGAGCGTGCAGTCTCTAGGGAGAGCTGGAATGACTATGGGAGCCATGCACTGTAGCTCAGTAGATTAGACTGACAGACAGACAGTTCATTGATCTCCCGGGCGGGAAATTATCAAAACACACAGACAGCCAGTCACACACATACAAAAACAACAAACGTTTTTATGTGTCACACAGTGAAATACACACGCACATCACATGATGTAGGCGGCAATGCCGAAACACACACACACAAAATGGCTAGAGCATCCACCGATGACATTTTTCTCCTGCTCTTAACCCATCCCGTGGTACTTCCCCCAAGGGCAGCTGGGAGCAGACAGTAGGCAGCGTGCAGGGGACGTGCCCGGGGGCCAACCAAGTGCTCCTATCTGTCTTCACCAGGGAAGGACAGCGTTAGCTTTTTCATATTGGGTTCTTCTTGAACCCTCTTACTCTAGGGAGTAAGACCCAGCTAAGTGGATCAGTTCATTGTTGAGTGAGAGGGCTGCTCTCATGGGGCTATTCAGACTGGCGGGGGCTGGTCTTCGATGGAGCCCTCCTCATCAACAGTAACATCCAGGATGGAGGAAGGGAGGGATGGATGGAGGGAGGGAGGGAGAGAGGATGGAGGAAGGGAGGGATGGATGGAGGGAGGGAGGGAGAGAGGGAAAAGGAAAAAGTTTGTCGTTCTAAAATGTACAGGGAGGACAAATGTCAGCAAGATAGACATATAATTAATTTACACTCCTCTCCTGCCAAAACCATGCACTCGCTCACACACACACACACACACACGGACACACAAATACATACACAAACGCCCCCTCACACACACACAATAAGGTGCACAACGATTTAAGAATGTGACGTTAATAGACGCTGCAACTAATGTGAGAGTTGATGTTTCTCTGGGGAACACACACACAACACACACACACACTTCTGTTAGCTTGGCTCTGGACAAGAGAGGGAGCTGAGTGTACTGTATGAGTGAGTGTGTGAGCGTTGGCTCGGTGAAATGAAATCTGTAAGAGCCTCCTAGCTCCCACACACAGCGTGGCTCCAGGTAGGTGACAGTCCTTCATCTCTCTCTCTCTCTCTCTCTCTCATGGCAGTGTACGTATCAGGAGGACAAAGCCAAATCAGATGAATCCCCAGACCTGTCTCTCTGCACCTGGAGTGGAGTAATTATGAATGTGTGTGCGTGTGCACCTTTGTGCAATGTGGCAATGTTCGAACAGGCATAATGGTTCTGAGTGGCAGGTCCCAGGAGTCAAGCAGAGAAGGGGGCAGGTGGGGGCTACAGCAGAGATGCTTTTAGCGGCTCTCTATCATCACACTGTACCTCACACACACACACACACACGCACACACGTGTTCAACAATGCTGTTTACTCATGCTTCTCCAGATCGTAACCAGGGTGGTTTTGTCTGTATTATGGGCTGTGCTTCCAGTGTTTGTTGTAGGATCTGCTCGTTGCACATGCTCCCTGCACATGGACAAAGCTGACGGGGGACACTGGGAGGTGATAAATTACAGTGGGGTTTATAGTCCTACCAATAAAACCTCTCTCTCACACACACACACGCACACACATGCATACACGCTGTGGCATCCTCAACAGGGCTGGACGGTGCGAGATTGCTACCAGGCTGCGTAAAGTGGCCTCCGCGACGCACCAGCCAAAGCACCCCGTGCGTAAAACCTCCCCTCAGCACCATGGACAGCGACCACTAGACGAAGCGCACCCCGGCCGAGGTCAGCACCATGGACAGCGCGGCCAGGTGATCCACGGGGTTTACCACCCCTTCGTCGTCGCCCAGGCAACCCTCCTCCCTACCTGCAACCCATGTGGCAATCAAGGCCTGGCGGGGAGAACACCAGCTGCAGCCAATCGACTAACGAGCCTCCAGGCTCCTGAAAAAGCCCAGCCAACAGGACACAAGTCAGTCTTAGTACCGTAAGTACAGTAGTAGATGTGCATGTGTGAGAGCTGCTGAACAAAACTTTTGTAGATCGAACTCTGATGTTATTTTCCTTTCTCGTAGGACCCCACGCCCGCCACCTGAACCACATCCCACAAGCGCCTGGGTCCCAGGAAGGAACGGACGCGTCTCTGTGGACCTAATGTTGTTTTCTTATGATTTTGCATCATCTACTTTTTGTTGTTGCAATAGATGCGCCGTTGTGCGAACTAGCTACTCGTCCTGACCTGGTTTGCTGTGCTCCACCTCTGTTGCCATACCTTGGAGGTTTACAACGCGTACACGCACACATACACACACATGAATCCAATTATCACGGTTTGCCATCCCTGTTTAAAAGGTCTCCACTGTCTGAGATACCTGCCGTGTATCTCTGCTATTTTTAGGTTGTGATTAATTTAACAGCTCAGCCAATCACTGCTGAGGCTCACTGATGAATGAGTGGCTGTAGACGTACGAGGAACACACACACAGATACGCACAGACACACACATACGCAGACACAAACAAATGCACAGGCACACATACGCACATGTATCCACATACAGTATACACACAGACACACATGTACAGACACCGGCTTGCTTGAAAAAATTCACACATACTTAAACATTGTGTGTGTGTGTCTCAGTAATCAGGTCAGCTGTTGGGAGACGTGGAAGGAGTGTGCCATCTCTCTCCATTCCTCCACCCCATCCCTTCTTCTCTCCTTTCCTCCATCCCTGATGATTCTCTCCATCCCTCCCATCCCTCCGTGTCTGTGTCCTGGTGTCACCCATCACTCTGTCACGCTGCCACTCACAGCCGCCAGGCCACCGTCAGCCACCAGATTTAAAAGCCAAAGGTTTGTTCTTCCTGTCCTCTCGTCCTCTCCCTCTCTTCCTCTCCCTCTTGTCCTCTCCCTCTCTTCCTCTCCCTCTCCTCCTCTCCCTCTCTCTTCCTCTCCCTCTCTTCCTCCGGTCGGGGGCTCAGTCATCTCAGAGGTCTGGTGAGATGTCAGCCCGGAGCCGGGCCCAATCGATCAGGAGGTCCACGCTCTTCTATTAGTGGCCATGGGGAACACACACACACATGCACACATGCGCACACACACACACACAAATGCACAAACACATGCACACATGCGCACACACACGCGCACATACAGACACATACATACACACAGACACATGCACACATAAATGCACAAGCACGCACACATACACATGCAAGCACACATAAATACACACATGCACACACACTCTCACACACAAATACACACACACAAATACACAGCCCGCAGAGGCAAGCACACACTAACACATATATACACACACAAAGGCATGCTCGCGCACACGCAAGCACATACACACATTTCCATCCCTCTGTAGGCGTGGCTGTTGACAGGTGCGAAGGTTACCACTGTACCCCTCCTCCCTCCCTGTTTCCGTGGTGCAGCCTAATTAGTCAGTTGCCATGGGAGATCCCGGTGCTGGAGAGAGAGCGAGAGAGAGAGAGGGGGGGCACGACAGGAAGAAGCCAGGGGAAGAAGGAGTAGGAGGAGAGAGGGATGAGAGAGGAGAGTCACGATGCCCCAGTCTCGGACGACACCTCAGCTCCCCTGGTTGGGACTAATAAGTCTGCTGTCTCCAGGTCTGTGTCAGAGGAGCCTGCCCCTCTATATCTATCCACAGTACACACACTAACACACACACACGAATAAACAAAAGCACACAAAGCATTTGGGGCATTTCATTATACATGGTACCTCTTAATTGCGCATTTGACAAGTAAACATCAATGGATTCTTGAATAATTGAGCAAACATATATATACACAGGCACACACAAACACACACAGCTCTTCTCTGTTTTGACGTTACAAAGGTGCAATGAGCTTTGGTGGGACGGCGGAGTCACTAGACTCACTGCCCATCTTCTGCAGGAGACTCCCGATCCAAATCACCTTCAGAGAACAGCTGGGCTCCTCCTCCACTGACCACTCCTTGTAACGCCCCAATTCCACTAACTGGGCTCCTCCTCCACTGACCACTCCTTGTAACGCCCCAATTCCACTAACTCCGGCTGCTTGGTGTTCGGAATGCGCTCACGTTTTGTTCCACATGGCTTCCATCCACACTGCATCATAGCCCACCGGGTGCGTTTCAGGAGCGAGCGTTTTGTTTGATATTCTGCCATACCATCAGGGAGCGGGACTAACTACATTTCTTCTACCCCTATTTGATGCGTCCCAGATGCAGGATCCGTCAAATATAGAGACCTGGTGTCCATCTTTACTGGAGCAGAGCAAAGCACTGGTTCTGGGATGCTTCTGAAACGTTCGCGGTGTTTTGAATTTCGAGTGGCCACGATCAACACCAGCCACCATATGGCAGCGCAACCGGAGCTAGTGGAATTGAGGCATATCACAGTAAAACAGCTTCTCATTGTTCAACTTCATGAATATGTATATGTAAAAAAGACCAACAACAACCTTTCCTCTTCCTCTATCTAGTACTGTGACTGCTGGTGGCACTTGTTATTATATTGTAACAGGCGTTACTGACAATGACTGGGATGTATAGTCAATTTACTTACTCCAGACAAATGTAATTATTGTGAGTCAGTTTGGATAAAAGACTCACAAAGGTATGCTACTGTAAATGGGTGAAATGTTAAGGTTAATGTCAAAATGCACACACACACAGACAGGCCACACACTGACACACACACATAAACAGGAAACATATGGGTAAAAAAAACAACAATTGTTTCTACAGTATGTGTGTATATGTGCTTGTGCGTGTGTGTGTGTGTGTGTGTGTGTGTGTGTGTGTGTGGGGCATTTGTGTTGTGCACGATAGCGATCACCACAAACCTGGCAGCCTCTTCCTGGTGGCTCATTGATAGGGGATGAATGACAGTAATTAGTGTAGTGGAGGTAGCTAATAGCTAGCGTGGGCAGCGCTCCTTATGTGAACAGGACACTCTAGCCGCTGATTGAAAACATGCTCCTCAAGGAGCCGTCTGCATAAGTACCCTCATTAAACCTGCCTTGTCTCAGCTTAACCACTCTGCCATACTTGTCAGTGAAGCTGTAGTGAACTCCATCAGAGGACTAGTGATGCTGTGGTGAACTACAGTACAGTACTGTACAGTGAGACAAGGATCTGGTATTGTCTATTGAGTATTTATGTCTGTCCTGTGGGCAAGGCACGTTCAATCAAGAACAGAGAGAACTTGAAAATATTTCAAATGTAGTTTGACCCAGGATTGATGTGTTTGTGCGTGTGTGTGTGTGCATGAGAGTGTGTGTGTGTTTGTGTGTATATGTATGTCTGTGTGTGTACGCGTGTGTGTACAGTATGTGTGTGTATATAGATGTGTGTGTGTGTGTCTTTGTGCACAGTATGTGTGTGTCTGAGTGTGTGTGTGTGTGTGTGTATATGTGTGTGTTGTGTGTCTGTGTGTGTGTGTGTGTGTACAGTATATATACAGTATGTGTGTGTGTAAGTGTGTTTGCGTGGGTGGTCTCCTGCCCCAGGCAGGGCTATGGCTCAGGTCAGTGGGGTGGTGTGTGTCTCTCTGGGCTCCCTGATCAAACAGTCACATCTGCTACTCCTGCAGACACTCCACTGTTAAACACTTTGAACATTAAAACACTCTCGTAATCCTGTGGAGTACATTTCACGGATCGATCGGAGAGGGTGTGTGTGTGCGTGTGTGGCGGGGGAGGGGGGGGGAGGGGGGGGGGGGTCAGTGTGTGTGTGTGTGTGTGTGTGTGTGTGTGTGTGTGTGTGTGGCATTACAAAAGTGAGTAGTACATCCCCAGATGATCATTGACATGCACTGTATGACCTCCATACCTCTGCCCATGCTGAATGCTGATTGGAGTAGCAACGCGATTAGACTCCACCCACTTCCTGGGTAAACTCATAAACTCAGTGCAGAGAGGGAGGAGGTGGAATATTTCTGGAACATTCAAACCATCTAAGATGATTACCCCCCCCCCACACACACACACACACACCCTCAGGGTATGCCTTTGACAATTGTGGTGTAGTGTGTGTGTGTGTGTGGTGTGTGTGTGTGTGTGTGTGTGTGTGTGTGTGTGTGTGTGTGTGTGTGTGTGTGTGCGTGCGTGCGTGCGTGTGTGAGGGAGTTGTGAGGGCGGCGCAGACAGGAGCAGGTGTGAGGATGTCACTGAGTACGAGCTGTCCTAGGCTTCCCCAGCTACGCGCTTCTCTCCCCCCTCATAGCTTGTCTCCCCAACCTCCTCCTCCTCACATTCCTCCTCCTCGGCTCCACGACCCTCCCTCACACACACACCTCTCCCCACACCCCCCCATCTTCCACGACCCTCCCTCACACACACACCTCTCCCCACACCCCCCCATCTTCCACGACCCTCCCTCACACACACACCTCTCCCCACACCCCCCCATCTTCCTCGGAGGCCATGCATATGGATGGAGGCTGCTGGGGAGAGAGGGACATGGTCCAGAAACTCTCCTTCATACACACACACACACACACACACACACACACACACACACACACAAGCACACACACACACACATGCACAAGCACACACACACACACAGGCATGTACCGTATGCACACATGCACACACAGACACACACTGCATATGCATGTGAGATGCTTTTAATCTTTAGCTGTCAAATCTCCTACCGTCCTCCCTACTTCAATGTGTATTTAATTCATATTGTATTTCAGCATTGCTTTGCATAAAATTAAACCTAAAAAAACAGCATCTTAGCTACACTGCCTCCTGCTTACACTGCTTCCTTCCTTCCTTCCTTCCTTCCTTCCTTCCTTCCTTCCTTCCTTCCTTCCTTCCTTCCTTCCTTCCTTCCTTCCTTCCTTCCTTCCTTTCTTCTTTAGTTCCTACTTGAATGACACTTGAATCTTGCACACCTTCTTTGCACAATCTAGGCATGCTAAGGGACCTACCTACTGTTAAACAGTTGTTTATTTGTACTCATATATTTTGATTTTTCTATATATTGCATATATTGTAAATGTATATCTAGTGTTACTTGTTACTGTTGTGTTTTTATGCTGTAACAATGCAATTTAATCAATAGTAATCAAATGTACTTACTACTGCTACTGCTACTACAACTTCCTTCCTTCCTTCCTTCCTTCCTTCCTTCCTTCCTTCCTTCCTTCCTTCCTTCCTTCCTTCCTTCCTTCCTTCCTCCTTCCGACTAATGAAGCTGTATGTGGAGGTGAGACGGTCTCGGACTGTACCTGTTACCTCTGAGGGACTACAGTACAAACTGGGCTCAGGTCCACTGAATTAATCTGTCTGTGTGTGCGTCTGTCCTCGCTCTCCAGCACGCACCCCAGCCACAAATTACACCACTGTTACCTGCTCCCTGCATATCTTAGTCTTCTGGAGCAGACGGCGAGAACAAGGGTAGAAGGGCAGAAGGGTGTGTGTGTGTGTGTGTGTGTGTGTGTGTGAGAGAGAGAGAGAGAGAGAGAGAGAGAGAGAGATAGATAGCGAGAGAGAGCGTAAACAGAATGTGTCTTTTTTCAGGGCTGTAAATTACAGATTCCGCGGACAGCTTGTTAGTTTCTACATCTCCTCCGTTCTTTTTTGGGACAATTAAGGGCGACATTGACTCCCCTGACAGCCCCAGGAACATGCTCCCACCAGCAGCAGCTAAGCTTTGAGCCTCAGACTAGGCCTGCTACACTATGATACAGTACCACACCAGCACAATGGAGATGTTCCCTCAGAACACACCTGTCAGTCACACAGTGACTCATCAGTCACAAAATGGCTGCCATGTAGGGAGAGACACAGGGAGGAAGAGTTGGTGCTGAATGTAAAATATCCTCCATAAAATATGATCAGTCATCGTCAAACAATGTGATATGATTTCATTTGGATATCTCTCGTTCCCATGCTCCGTTTCCAGAAGGCGGATATTGGTGTTTTTGGAGGCGATGGTACTTAATCACATCATTACTAGCCTTCTCTCAGCTCCCTCCACGTCCTCTAAGTTTCAAATTTTAGAAACATTCCTGTGTCTTTGTTCCTTGTTTGTGTACCTTCCAGCTGGGACGAAGAACTAACTTAGTCTGTCTGACAGCTGCGGAGAACAGTTGTCATGTGGATCAGTTATGAGGGAGAAAGAGAGAGAGAGAGAGAGAACGTTTGTTTGGTAGAAATGCTGGGAAGGCAGCAGTAGGCATGGATGACACAGTGGAGAGAGACTACGGCTGTGTGTCCACAGGGAGCTTTTTTGAGCTGAAAACGCTGTGAGCACCACTGTGTGGAGCGATCCACAGTGATGGGCGCTTCTGTGGCAGGCGAGGCAGAATCAACGCCCAAGTAACAGTATTCAGAGCATTCAGCATGAAATGTATTCATCACTGCAGTTCTATTCCGTAGCTGTAAACATTTATGATAACATCAGCATTTATCTTATCATAATAGGCATGCACTCTCTGACGCCAACATAATGAGCTTCTCTATGTCAGTTGTAGTGTCGGTCCCGCCCCTCCTTCGATCTGATTGGTCAGCTGGGATAAAAGTGACATTGATGGGCATTGCATTTTGGCAAAAAGTAGAACGGTTTTCAACTCCGAAAAACACTGGGCGCCCATGACTAAAATAGCTCTCAGTGGCAAGGCCGCCTTAAAACGTGACGCTCCCACTTAGATTACTGAGAGAAGGACGCTGGCCTTTTTAAAAACGTTTCCAATGGGCACATTCCAGACCAGAGAATGGAGGCTGGAGGAGCCAGTCTGTCCCTCTACCCCCCAGGGGCCCCACAAATCCTAGAGTCGGCCCTGAGAGAACCTGAGACAACAGACTCCAGTACCTTTGGGTACTAGATGGCTACCACTTAACTCTTACAGGCTCTGACCTCCCTCACGCGGTCCACAGTGTGTCCAAGGATCACATTACGGCTTAAAGGAGTAGTAAAGGGAAAATGCATGTTTAGCCCTGTTTTAAGGTTACTTGTGATCATATACAATGGTTCAGATCAAAACGTTGACAAAACTAGCACTTTTGAGAAAGGCTGATAATTGCTCTACCACCGTTTTGGTCATACAATGGATGTGGGTGGGCACCTTGAAAAATAATTCAAAAAACATGTTAAACTCTCAATTTCAAAGACAAGAAACTCACCGAGTTGTTAGTTGGCGCTCTGACATATAATTCACCATAAAGTAAGATTCTAGTTCATCTGGAAATGCTTTTTTAAATATTTAGCATATAACTATTTAGTCGCAGCACATACGTGTGTAAACTTCCGCAAATTAGGTAGCCTAGCAACATAAACATTAACAATAGCTACCGTAAGTAGTTCCGCTTCCTGAATCCCCTCTGCGGATTGATCTACACATCTACAACGGTCACGTCAATGGATTTCATAAAATGATCAATAAAAACCTACAGGATTCATACTTTGCGGCGAATTTGATGTCAGAACACCAACGGACACCAATTACCCCTTCGGTGAGCTTCTTGTCTTTGAAATCGAGAGTTTAACATGTTTTTGAATGATTTTTCAAGGTACCCACCCACATCCATTGTATGACCAAAACGGTGGTAGAGCAATATCAGACTTTCTCAAAAGTGTTAGTTTTGTCAGCGTTTTGATCTGAACCATTGTATATGATCATAAGTAACCTTAAAACAGGGCTAAACATGCATACTCCTTTAACAAGTTGATGTGTTTGCAAATCACCTCTGCTACACAGGATAGGATCTTTACAGTAATAATGAGGTTAAAGGCATATATCCTGGAGCGTTTATGTGACTCTAAACCTACTGCCACAGCCACACATATCTGCCGGTGTGTCAGGCTCATTGCAATATTATATCACAGGGGATTCTTCCACTCTGATTCACACCACAGTGTTTTTATTAGATGTGTGTGTGTGTGTGTGTGTGTGTGTGTGTGTGTGTGTGTGTGTGTGTGTGTGTGTGTGTGTGTGTGTGTGTGTTTTGACATGATCTATCCAGTGGCAGAATCTTTCCACTGAATACTTCCAATACAACTCTTGACCCTGGAGGAGAGCCAGTTACAGTAGTATGAAGGTGGGCTGTAGAAAACGCCAGAGCTTTGGGCGTGGACTCGTGGAGAACTTTTAATCGCTCCACAAAGTATATCAGCACATCGGGACAGAATAATATCTGCCATGACAAATTGATGCAGGATAGGAGCGTAGCCAAAGAAAAGGAGAAGGCTTGCAAAACAAATGGAGCCAAAACAAAGCAATAATTTACAGAAGATCTAAGAGAGCCGTAAAATCCTCCAGAGCTCAAACCTGCTGACGGCCCAAGAACACTGGTTCTCAGTATCTGGAGAGAGAGAGAGAGAGAGAGAGAGAGAGAGAGAGAGCAAGAGAGAGAGCAAGAGAGAGAGAGAGAGAGAGAGCGAGAAACACTTAAAACTAAAATGCAAGGGGCCTCAAAACGACTGCATCAGGAAGTTTGGAGAGTGAAATCGACACCCACACAGTACAGCCTCTTTTCCTCCTGTCTCAAACTTACAAAACTGTATGGAGAGGTTTTGAGAGACAAAATATTGTTTAACAAGGACAGAGACCTATGCACAGCCTTGCCACTCCTGAAAAACTGTACTGCTTGGGGGTTTCTGGAAATACTAGAACTCAGCTAAGCTGGCAGGCAGTGGCGTTGCGCAATTTTTCGGGGCTCCCCTGCAGGTCGGGCCATGGGGCCCCTCCCACAGAGTGACATGGGATAGACATCGCGGCCACTTAATGCTTTAAAAAAAATTAGTTTTTAGTTGCAGGCATCACTGACAAATAAAAAACAAGTGGCTCTGTATTAGGCTATTATAATAGGAAGGTATTGTAAAACCTTTCGTTATAGCCTATCATTTGAGTTCACACAACGGAACGGTTCACACCAGTGACGGCTGGTCAATAAAGGGCGATGGGGCGCTGCCCCGCGGTGGTGAAAAGTGAAAGTTTATATATATATATATATATATATATATATATATATATATATATATACATAATAATTACTCATTTAAAAAAAGTTGTGGTCAATGGTTTAAAAAGCACAATACCATGTAATATATAAAATATAAACCATTACATTTGTTTATATCTCTCTGTGAATGCCCAGGGGCCCAGGGGCGATAGATTTTCAGCCCTTTCCAGTGCATTCAACAAGGCAAGAACATAACAACGGGATAGAAACCCTTAGCCAATCAAAAATATCTCATGGGGCTGAAGATATTATCGCCCCTAGCCATTCAAGAAATAATATTTCCCCAAGCTGGACTGCGTTCTGTCTCATTGCGCCCTCAAACATGGTAAGTTGAGGCTGCTTGATGCCGTCTCACTATTTAGCAATGATGATGACATAGTACTTGTCGTAAAATAATGTGTTAGTTAGCTACATTTTCTAAGATTAGTGTTGCTTATTGTCATAAAAACTGTAAGGTTCTTTATTATGATCTCCATGTCTGATAAATGGATGAGCAGGTGATGCTTGCTCACGTCAGTTAACAAGTGCTAGCTAGTAACATTAGCTATGCTAGCTAATGTTAGTGCAACACGTTAGCTAGTATACGATTAGTTGTAATTGCCATAAAGATCGGAAGGTTTTTTGTTAGTTATGATCTCCATCCTTAATAAATAGATGGCTAGCAAGCAGGTGACATTTGCTAGCTAACGTTAGTTAGACAGTGCTAGCTAGTAGTAGTTAGCTAGCTAGCTAGCTATGTTAGCTAGCTAGTTCAGCACATAGTAGCTAACGTTTTACGTCTGCTATAAAGTAAGCTCCATAACCTAGTGCTAACATGATAGGATTCACTAGCATTAATAGCAACTAGTTGGCTTTCTAAAATGTCCAACAATTTTTAAAATGTTTAGATGCAAGCTAACTAATCAGCAAACTAGACTGACGTTACTCTACACTAGTTTGACAGAGCGGTGTGCTACTTTGCCATTTTGTCCTGCAAAATCTATAGCCACCAGCCTCTGTCCCAGGCTCTCTCCATCACCAGACTGCCCGAAGCCTCTCCTCACCAGACTCCTATGCCAAAGTCATATGCCCTCTTTAAAGGAGTAGTAAAGGGAAAATGCATGTTTAGCCCTGTTTTAAGGTTACTTATGATCATATACAATGGTTCAGATCAAAACGTTGACAAAACTAGCACTTTGGAGAAAGTCTGATAATTGCTCTATCACTGTTTTGGTCATACAATGGATGTGGGTGAGCACCTTGAAAAATCTTTCAAAAACATGTTAAAGTCCAGGTTAACCCAGTTCAAATTTTTGTTATGAGCTTCACACACCACAGGAAAACATGTCATTAACCACCTAGCCAAATCTGAGTGATTAAAAATGTCGCTAAGTATATAAAATAAGGCTTCAAAATCGGTTAAAAATCAGCAGCATTCTCTGGTCTGAGACTGTGGGGGCGTGTCTGCTGAAGGCACCGAAGCCACACCCAATTGCGTGGGGAGGGGGTGTGGAGGGAAGAACCTGTCAAATAGTACCGTTCTCTGGTCTGCATATTGTCACACTGGCACGCCGTCTCTTTTGTGGTAGGAAGGCACAGCTTTGTGAAAACAGAGAGGAGTTGAAATTACACTTGTCTAATGAGTCAAACGCACAAATGCTTCCTCCTACAACACAGGTAAAATTGTAGCTACTCTATACCAACGCGCCAGTGTTACCCTTAGATGCAAAATACAAAAACAGGCAACGAGGAATGTATGAGTCTGTCCCTATTTTCTCCCTGCCACCTCCGGACCCATTCCTATCCCTCCCAGGCGATCCTGTCGTCCCTTGGGATCAATGGAAAAAGTTGTTTAAAATGTACCTTTTAGTCACTGGCTTGAACAGCGCTGATAGCGCGAAGAAGCGTACACTACCGGAGTTGATAATCGGGACAGACTCATCCACTCTCGTTGGCAATGTTATGTGTGAGAATAACGAGCACTCGGCTTCAACTTTCCCTCTCATATCCAACAGAACTGGAATGTTCAGCCAGTAGCCGCCGAGCACCGCTTCACTGGGAGAGGGTGCGTCTTTCTCCAGCTGCAGCTGGTCTACCTAACCATCCCCCTCGCTCCCGCCTCCCGGTCTCCCGCTGGAGAAATATACTGTAACCATTACCGGTGAACCCATACGCACATCAGGTGCCACAAATATGGCAGGCAGTTTCTGTATAGTTAACGCTTATAGTCATAATATATCATCCGTAACGTTATTTGGTGGGTGGTCGCCTGGTCGGTGCTGCTAGCTATGTTAGCTAGACTAAGGTTATATACACACTCCCATCTGCAACAAGCTACATAGCTAATGTTAGCTATAATTCCTCCTAAGATTACATATAATTCATCATAGCTGACATTACCACATAAATGTCAAGACACATTTTGTAGATTAACGTAGCAGTGTATTTTCCTATTGCTTACGTTACCTAGCTAACGTTATAACGTTAATTAGCTATAAGCACACAAGGCAGCGGTGTAGGCACCAAAGGTTGATGCGACAGGAGGAGAATGGAGGCCGGGGAGGGAGATGGTTGGCTCTGCCGAATTCACCAGGACCAGTCGTGAGTCCGTGAAACCCAAAAGCCTCATATTATAATTGCAGAAGCTTTCGGGAGTGAAATGTTTGCTGCAGAGGCGGGCGCTAGCGGTGACAGACTCCTCTGTAACACCATGGCTCTTCAAAAATGCTAACCATTTGCTTCTCATTTCAGCTTTACTCGGGAGTGAAAGAAGGAGATCTTATCCCATTCCTGCTGGCATCCAGGAAGGATGCATTTTCGCTTAGTTTTATGCATAGGCATTGCTAACTAAGAAAAACTGGCTAATTCTATACTGTTGGTTAAAACTAGCTTATTCTAGACTCAAGATTGAGCAGGAGAACCGAAGATTCAAATCCGTTCTAGCTTTATATAGTGTTAGGGCGGAGATATGCTAAGAACACCGCTCTACGTCATCCGGTACCGTTTTAAGCCCGACCAGAAAATCCAGAAATCAAAACTGGTCAAAAACACAAAACTGGTCTAACTTCACAATTCAGTACTACACATGGTTCATCCCATTTTTACATGTTATCAGCAATGCATCACTAACACATAGAATGTGTTTTCAAGCAAATCTCTGATTTTGGTTAACTGGGACTTTAAACTCTCGATTTCAAAGACAAGAAGCTCACAGAGGGGGTAATTGGTGTCCGTTGGTGTTCTGACATCAAATTCGCCACAAAATATGAATCCTGTAGGGTTTTATTGATCATTTTATGAAATCCATTGACTTGTATTGAAGCGACTGTTGTAGATGTGTACAGTATCAATCATTTGTAGAGGTTTCTGCATGTGTTAATCTAAAATTGAAACTATTTATCATTTACAAATGTCTTATGGACATTTGTAAAAATTCTATTTTCATCATTCTGTAGTTATTTTTTGATGTCACAAAGGAACAAAGCTGTCTACAACATTTACACATCATTTATAACAGGTGAAGAAAAAGTCCATAAGACATTTGTAAATGATAAATAGTTTCAACTTTAGATTGACGCATGCAAAAACCTCTACAAATGATTTATAGATGTTTTATAGACATTAATAGTTTCAACTTCAGATTAGCGCATGCAAAAACCTCTACAAATGATTTATAGATGTTTTATAGACATTAATAGTTTACACTTTAGATTAGCGCATACAAAAACCTTTACAAATCATTTGTTAAACATGAAAAACAAAGACGTCTAGTAATTGTGTAAAATGATATTCTTTAAAGCAATTAAAAATGAGTTATTACACATGAACTAATGTTATTTAATGTTGAACAAATCATTTACAAGTACTCTTGATGATGTGTTATAAATCATCTACAGATCATTTTTGAATGTTAAACTAGTGTATTTATAAATAATATATGACTCATTTATAAACATTAATATATCATTATACTCTTGTATAAATGATTTGTTAATGATTAGTTCATTATAAACTAGTAGTTTATAACGGTCTTTGGGGCTGCAATAATGTCTACAAATGATTTGTAGACTTTTAGTAAATGTGTAACAAATCATTTGATGAAAAACTAATAAATAAGGCATTCTTAAAATCATTTACAAATGTTTTACTACATATTAACTAACATTAATTAATGCTGAACACATCATTTACAAGTAATGTTGATAATGTGTTATAAATCATCTACAGATCATTTGTGAATCTTTAACTAGTATATTTACAAATCATTTATTAATCATTAACACATGTTAGTGGATCCAAGATCAAACCCAGTGTTGGTCAAGTAAGGAGGGTGGAAGCGATAGGCCTACTGACGAGCGACACAGTGAGTGCGTTCACATGACCATGAGAAACCCGATTATTGGGAATAGTCGGTTTATGACAATAATACTATTATTCCGTACACATGTGTAATTAATAATGCGATTACTCAATAGACGCGTCTAGATGATTCTTTGCATTAATCGGTGTATGCTCTGATGTTTCATTCATTCAACGCGTTGAACAGTCCACTGGCCACTGGTTTATCATACAATGCGACACATTTGTCACGAGCAGGTTACACAAAAAAGCATTCCATTTTCCATTTCCAAACGGTTTTCCACCTCACCTAATTTCACTGTTGATTGGTTTCAGCTAACGTTAGATTATAGTAGCCTACTGGATATTATTTTAGTAGCCTATTTAAACCGAAAATAGATTTTTGTAAATTAATTACGCAGTCACTCCATTGTTATTGCTCCAGAATCACATGACAACTGCTTTCATGATACTTTTGATCCTAACGGAAAGTAGAAGACGTTGTACATAACGCGACATTTGTCTACAGCTGTCACGACTCGCACATGTGACGCACATTTCGCTGCACACAGGATTGTGGGTCAGAATAGCCAGAAAAGCCTGCTGGCTTGCATACTGCAAAATACGACCGGATGTAGTAGGACATCCTGGTATTTTTGCCATACTGCATGTGGCATACTATGTATTGGGACATACTACATCCTGTTTTGGCATACTATATAGTAGGGTAGTATGCGATTCGGAACGCATCCCTGGTGTCTATTTACTTCACTGCCTTAAGCCCGCCCCTTCTTCCAGCTCGAGCCTGTAGATCCCGCCTCCTACTTCCGCTTGCTTTATTTAAATCAATCGAAGAAAACATGGACATACCTGAATAAATATTTCAAGAAGTCATGGAAGAAGTGTGCCGGATACATAATATCACACATTTGAAGCCACTGCAGCGTCTTAGCCTCCGAAATTATAGATACAACAAGTGTTCTTTTTCCGGTTTTATGCGATTATGCGATGCGTCATCCTAGGCGCTTCCCCTCTAGACCGGCGAAACAACTGTGAAAGAGACAGGCCCCAGACTTATTGTTCACCAGCACCGCGCGCTGTAAAATAAAAAAAAACGCACTGTCCTTTTGACATGTGCAGTTTCCAAAACCTGCAAGAAAACTGATTAAGGTGTTCACATGCTTCAAAGAATTGAAAGATCCAGGGGGTCTTTATCGGGTTTCGAATACGCCGATTAAGACCTTACCCCGATTTTGGAAATCAGATAAAGGCGTTCACAAGACCATTTCAATAATCGCATTATTACCATTATCGGGTTATGGTCGCCGTATTAGTGTGCATGTGAACGCACTCAGTGACAGCTGTGACGACTGGCACTACCTCTATTCAAACAGCTACAGACCAGCATAAAGTAGTATGATACACACTTTATATCCCGCACTGGACGTGACAGCTGCATTGTGGCCTTTAGACAGCAGGGGGAGTGTGTGTGTTTGGGAGGGGGGGGACAAAGGTTTTTCTGAGGACCAGAGGAGTCTTGTCAGCTGGGTCTGGGGCCTGCCTGGCTATTAGCCAGCCCCGGGAACAAACAAGCTTTCAGTTTAGATCCGTGTAAACTGTTGTTTTCAGGGAATCTGGGGGTTTTCTGTGGTCATGGCAATAAGTGCTGCGCAGACTGGAAGCTGTAGAATCTGGCTGAGGGTTCCGAGCCTGTCAGTTCTGATTTAAAGTGAAAGGACAGAACTGACCCATAGCTGAGTTCTGTGACCTCTGGCTCTGGGTTTCAGCCAAACCCCTTCCCTAGCCAGAAGCTGACATGTATCTGAATTGTCTTTTTGGTTGGTGGTCGTAAGTGGTCCATTCATGTAGCTTTTCAGAAAGCAAGACATTATTGTGAAATTCTCAGATAATGTAGGAATACAGCTAACAAGCCGGTCGATACAATTTAATTTTTCTTTTTCATCATCATCATCATCATCAACAGCAGCAATAACAATAGCAGTAAATGGACTCATACCAGAGACTGCAGAGTGCCACTCAACAGTTCACCTTCAAAGTTTGAAAGTGTGAGGAGGAACTCAACCATGATACTACACTGATTCATATGCTAGACACAGACATACTGGGGTACACTTCTATTAAAATGAAATAACAATGATGAAATAACAAAATCAACAGGCCTTGAGTCAAACAGATTATGATAATAAATAAAAGAGCTCAGTGAGACAATTTAATTGAAATCTGGAGGTTGAGAGGGGGGTGGGGATGGGAGGAGAGTGTCCAAGTCAAGAGTGAAAAAAAGGCAACTCATTTTTTCGCTGGAATGCCATTTTCTCAGCCCAGGAAAAGGTCACCTAGCAGGCTGGTGTATTGCTATGTCGCCATTGATAATTGGCTTTCTATCAATCATTAAAATTCTTGCGCTTCAAGGCTACAAGACTGTTGTTAAAAATGCTTTTTTTGCCTTCTACTTTGGCCACTACTACTGAGTGCAAGGGTGCAGGTTTGGTTTGAACATTGGTGGAGATAAAACATGTTACCATCCTATATGCTATCAATACCCCTGTCACTGTAAACATGAGCACATACACAGATTCTAACAAGATGCTACACTGTCGACGGCAAACATTTCAAATCAGTCTTACTGTAGGTTTATTCACACTGAGTGCTGTTAACAGTCTTGCTTTGGTCATGTACTGTAGTTCGCTAAAACATTTTCTCTCTCTAGCTAACATTAGCTTAGGCTAGGCTACTTACTAGTATGCCATTTAAAATAATAATATATGACATAATTTGATACCATACTACATTAGCCTACTATGCTTCAAACAATAAATAATATCTTGAAACTGAGTATAATCTCCGCATGATTTCACCAGGTGTGACCCTGTTCCTCCACCTGCCTCTGCATTGCTTCAATGAACACCTCACACTGCTTCGTTCGTTTGATAAAATTATAAATATACAACTGTGAAGTAGTATATTTTGAGTGTGAACTCACTTCAGTCAATTATTTCTACATTTGCTGTGAGCCTCATTATCCACTTTTATATACAGTATATATCCACTACAACTAGACATCTTACTGTTTCAATTCTGCAATCACCTAAAGCAAATTGAAGTAATTCGCTAATTTTGGTATTATCAAAACATGTTCGCAAGCACGCTCACTCAGTCACTAAGCAAATACGTACTGTAGGGTATGCAGTCAGATAGTCTAGCAATGGGCGCTAATTTAAGTTACCTAGATAATAAATTAGATGGCCGAAGAGGAACTACACTTAAAATCTAAGCTATTTTGAGAAGAAAAAAAACAGTAGTGTATAATAACACTATAATGTGATGTTAAGGTTTATTCACTCAAACTATGTTGGTTTCCACTGCTATAATGCCAGCATTTCTCTCTCTCTTTCTCTCTCTCTCACTCTCTCCGCCACTGACACCATCTCAGGAAGAGCAAACAGGACTTTGTATTCTTGACAGAAGAAGGTTTGCCCTTTTCAGAGTGTTGAAAGCAGAGGATCTTTTCAGAGTGTTGAGAGCAGAGGATCTTTTCAGAGTGTTGAGAGCAGAGGATCTTTTCAGAGTGTTGAGAGCAGAGGTTCTTTCTGGCCTTGGAGGAGCTGAGGGGCCTGATGGTGACATACTGTATTGTACTCACAAACCCAATGGAGAGAGAGACAGGGAGTGGACTGGAGGTTTGGAGAGAAGCCACATGAACGTCCTGTACAGTACATCCCCTTAAGACCTTTTAATATAGGAAAGCTGTGTGTGTGTGTGTGTGTATGTGTGTGAGAGAGTGACATTCTGTGTGTGTGTGTGTGTGTGTGTGTGTGTGTGTGTGTGTGTGTGTGTGTGTGTGTGTGTGTGTGTGTGTGCGTGTATTTCCATCCTGTCTGACCTCAGCACATGCTCAATCTAACCCAGTCATTGATTGTCAGGCGAGATTGTGTGAGTTGCAGGGCTCTATTGCCTGGTGAAAGGTTGTCTTGTCCCGGGGGGACGCAGGTTCATCACTCTGTAATACAGCACAGAAGAAACCAACAGAACACGTTCTGGTCTGAACCGGTCTGAAGAACTCAGGAACAGGTTCCTATGAACTGCAGCAGTGAGGAGAGAAGATCCAGTCACCGAGCCAATGAAACCTTGATAAGATCGCTCAATGTCACTGAGCAAATATGGAATAAGACAACATCACCTCCGAACTCTTCCAGACCAGACGTGAAGATAGTAACACACGCACGCACGTACACACACATGCTTGCACACACACGCGCGCACACACACACACCCTCCACCTGTGTTTAATCATAGTTGTGTGTGTCAGACCAGAAAGGTCCTGTTGACTGAACTGTAGATGGATGTATTCATCTAGCCCTCTCTGTAGGCCAGTGGTGGTACCTGTCCCTGCTCTGGGGAGGAAAACTCAATCCCCCATACTGCCCTGCTGCCCATCCCAATTATAGCTTGAGTGAGGCTATATGTGTGTTAGCATTTGTGTGTGAACAAGCCCTGAGGTGTTACTAACTCTGTGTGCACAGTCATAGTGAGCAGCTGGTAGGTCCGTTAGTGGGTTGGTTAGCAAGAGGGAGGAAAGGTGAGAGAGGGAGGGAGGTAGAGAGAGGGAGGAAGGAAAGGAGGGTTAGCATTAGAAAGTCAGAGAGTCGTTAAGCCTCACACTAATGATGTCGCTATCAGACTAAATGAATTTCGCTCTGGAAATTGCTGACACAAACCAAAATGGCCGAATGCTCCGCCACTCAGTCCAATTTTATATTCCTCCTCAACATTAACACCCACTTTTTCCTCTCTCTCTCTTTCTCATTCTCACACAATTACTGTCTTTTCCTCCCTCTCTCTCTCTCTCTCTCTCTCTTTTTTTCACTCACTCCCACAGTAATATACATCTAATTACAGTCTAATTACAGAGAACTTCATTTGTGTGAGAGAGATGTGTGTGTAGGCTACTGTTGCCAGTAGGTGTTCTCTGTTTAGCCTCCTTCCCAAGGTAATGAAGATGAACGATACAATAACATGTCTCTAGCTGTCAAATCAGCCATCCAATTAACGCTCACGTGGACATCCAATTAAGTTCACTTACTAATGAGCCAATCAATGACAGACGCAGTGATTTTTGTAAGTACAGTCTTACGTGGATACCAACATAGGTAGCGGTATCTTATTTAGAACACAACAAGCTCAATTACAAGGCATGGATACATCACTAATCTCTGACAGGAGAATGACAGAGGCATGCATGTATGTCAATTCTGTTTGTTTTTCAGGTTTGGAGGGGGGGGGGGGGGGGGTTGAATAGTGCATTTGTAGCTGTCTTTTACGTAGGGAGGGGAAAGGGGTATTCTGGGGTTTTTGGGGTAGGAGATGTTCCGAGGGAGGGGGTTAAAAGTTAGCAAAATAATTACTTGGATAAGACCCTGATGTATGTTCTGTAATGCTGTAAGCTGAAAACCAATAAATATATTGCTTTAAATGTATGTCAATTATGGATGCTTCTTGCCCATCTCCATGATTTAACTGAGCTAGTGAGCAGTATGAAAATCTCCTCCAGCCCTTTAGACATCTTACCAACGTCTCTGTTGAAAGATGTAATCAGCTCCATTCGCCCCTATATGCCCTCTATCATTAATAGCTCTTTGGTTTCTGGCTGTGTTTCCTCCTGTTTTAAACAGGCCGTTGTTCAGCCTCTCCTTAAAAAGCCAAACCTGGACCCCTCTCTACCTAGCAACTATTGGCCTATTTCTAAGCTGCCTTTTATTTCAAAGATCTTAGAAAAAGTTGTTGCTAACCAGCTCACTGTTGCCTTGAATAAGGTCAAGGTCAACTTTATTTATAATACATGTTTAAAATCAACCGAAGTTGCACCAAAGTGCTGTACAATATATAAAATACAATAAAACAGATAACAGTGCATATAGTCACAGAATAATAAAAGACACAAAACAGGACAAGAGATGAAGGCTATCAGGCCTCAAAAGCCAGTGAAAACAAGTGCATTTTGAGCTGAGACTTAAAGAACCCCAGGTTCTGTGCGTGTCTAATGTGTGGAGGGAGGCTGTTCCAGAGCTTTGGGCCAGCCACCGCAAAAGCTTGGTCTTAAGTCTCCATCTAGGGACTGTTAAAAGAGTCTTGGAGGAGGACCTCAGGGTTCTAGATTTCGCACAAACTTAAATCAGTTCAGCCAGATATTGAGGGGCCAAACCATGTAGAGCCTTAAAAATAAACATTAAGATTTTAAAATCAATCCTGAAGCGAACAGGAAGCCAGTGGAGGGAGGCCAGTGTGAATAACCACAATATCTTTGACAAATTCCAGTCCAGTGTTTGTCAGAAACATTCTACAGAGACAGCTCTTCTTAGTCTCAAATTATATCATGACCTCTGACCCTGGAAAATGCTCTATCCTGGTGCTGCTTGATCTCACTGCAGCTTTTGATACTGTGGATGACCCCATCTTGCTAGACAGGCTTAGAGAGAGTGTTGATGTCTCAGGGAGCCCTCGACTGGTTTGCCTCGTATCTCTCAGGTAGTTTCTCTGTGGCTGTTGGGCCTCATATGTCTGAGTCTACTCCTCTATCCCGTGGGGTGCCCCAGGGATCGGTTTTAGGTCCGATTCTGTTCACTCTGTAAATGCTTCCTCTTTGCCTCATTATCAGCAAATTTGAAGGCATTTCCTATCATTGTTACGTAGACAATTCAATTGTATTTTTTCTTTAACCCTGACATGACTGATAATTGGAAGGATTGGATGGCCAGTAACTTTCTTCAACTAAATTCTGACAAAACTGAAGTTCTCATTGTTGCTGCTGACAGCATTGCTTCTAAGGTGACCAACTGTATTGGGTCCCTCAACTGTAAGCCTTCGTACTCTCACGATTAGATTATTGTATTGTACTTTATACTTGTCTGCCCCCCAAAAACTATTGCTCGGCTGCAACTTATTCAAAACTCAGCAGCACAAATTCTTACTAAAACCAGGGAGCATATTACACCTACTGTATAGCATCTTTGCACTGGCTCCCAGTAACGTTGAGGATAGATTTTAAAATGATTTTACTTGTGTTTAAAGCTTTGAACCGTCTAGCACCTTCTTACCTGTCAGACTGCCTGTGGGAGTGTGTTCCAGATCGCTCTCAGATCGCTTGGTGCTGGTCTTCTGAGGGGGCCTCCGTCAAACAGCAAGAGGCACGGTGTTGCTGCCTTCAGTAGATACGCACCGAGGATTAAGAACATGCTCCCCCCTTACATTAGACATGCAACCTCTGTCGACAGTTTTAAGAGGCAGCTCAAAACGTTCTTTTATGACCTTGCTTTTAATTGATTTATTTTATCTACCTCTGTTCTCGTTTTGTATTTTATTATACCATTGTTTTTTATCTTACTTATTTTATGGTTTTCTATTTATATTATGTATTAATTGATGTTTTGCTTTTAATGTATCTTTTATAATGCACTTTACTCTTACTATTTCTCAATTGTTAATTATGTTTTTGCTTTTAATGTCTCTTTTGATTTTGCATTTTGAACTGCATTTTATATCACGAAAAGTGCTTTATAAATAAAGTGTATTATTATTATTAATGTCCGCTCTAACCTTAGAAATCTTGGTGTCATCTTTGATCAGGCTATGCACTTAGGGTTAGACAAGCACATCAAGTCCTTGACCCATACATTTTTTCCCACCTCAGAAACATTACAAAACTCAGATCTACTTGCCTCAGCAAAGCATCGTTGCACTGCCACCAGCCGGTCCAAAATGCTGCCGCCAGGCTGTAGACCAGGTCCAGTAGAACTCCTCATATTACTCCTGCCCTGCATGGTCAGGCACCTGTATATCTGTCTGACCTGCTCCATGCACATGCTCCCAGCAGGTCAATGAGGTCTGCTGACCAGGCTCTGCTGGTTGTCCCTCACCTGACCAGGCTTTGCTGGTTGTCCCTCACCTGACCAGGCTCTGCTGGTTGTCCCTCACACCAGGCTCAAGACCAGAGGGGACCGAGCCTTTGAGTCTGTAGCACTTAGATTGTGGAATGCTCTTCCTCTGGACTTGAGATCGGCAGCCTCTGTGGACATCTTTAAGAAGCAGCCAAAGATGCTTCTGTTTAGAGAGGCGTTTGTTGAGTTAATTTGACTGTATATCTATGACTGTTGTCCTGTTTCCTGTGTTTAAATTTGATTGATTCATTGTATGCAGACAGACAGACAGACACAGTCAACATTCTCGTCTTATCTATATCCCCACCCTTCTCCTCTCCACCACTCCATCCTATTCCTCTCCATGCCTCCATTCTCCTCCTCTCCACCACTCCATCCTGTTTCTCGTTGTCCATTCTCAGGGTTGACCAGAGGCCTGGCAGGCCAGCAGGGACAGGAAGTGAGAGTCTGAGGGTGATAAGGAGTCACGTTCTGTCTCTTTATGGGAATGCTCTGTGGGAGAGGCACACACACTACCCCAGCAACAAGGGCTCTCTGGTAGTTTGTGTGTGTGTGCGTGCAGGCCCGCATTAAGGCACCCATGGGCCCCGGGGCTAGGCATTTCCCCCCCCCCCCAGTAACAGTACCCTCACCACCACCAGCAACACCACCCCCGCCACTGCTACCAACACACACACAATTTCACTATATTGTAACAATCTCTGCAACTCAGCATATTGTATTATTAATTTGCTTATTATTTGAGCCAAGTTTCATATTTATAAGTCAAAATTTACAATTCTACTCTTAAGCCAGGCGCACACACTCCGGTCCAGCAACTCAACATCCACACTCTAGCGCTCACTCTAGCGATCACTCTAGCGATCACTCTGAACTAATGACGCAGGCGCGCTCCCTTAACCCCCCTCCCTCACCAACACAAGCCCTGAGCATCAAGAACAAAAACGTATTCATCACATACAACCTGGCTGCACGCATCATTCTGTCCACTCACAAGTAGAGCAAGCATAAGATAGCCTACTGATCAATAGAAACGCGTAGGTAGGCTAATAATGCCTTAGGTTTAAATTTGATTTGCATTCAATGCATTCTTACCTTTAAAAAGGCTTCTTCCTGGCTTTACGCCTGGCAAAGTTCTTAATTAGAGCGGTAAAGTGCTCTAAGAATGTCATTTTCCAAAGACATCAATGTCAAGTGGTTGAGTCTTTCTTGTCCCATTGTAGAGCCCAGTCTGTTTTTGAGGTCTGAGTTTTGAAAAGGAGCGCTCTCGAGAGGCATTGGATACAGGCAGAGTTAAGTAAATCCTTAAGGCTATATCCATGTTTGGAAATACTGAAGACAGGTCCATCTTTCTTATTAATCTGAATGGTATTTCTTATGAAGCATTGCAGCAGCTGAATTTAGCTAAAGCTTTCGCTACATTTTCAAAAACGAGTAAAGCTATGCTAGCTATAGAGCATAGCCCTGTTGCACAGCCAGGCAGGTAGCTACTTTGCATCGGTGTAATTAATAGCTTTGATTACGGCCCTGTTACAATGGAGTAGAACGTTAATCAACCTTATTAATTAAACTTGTCCTTCTCGTTTACAAGCTCAAAATATCTGGTGTGCAAAAGGCCTAGCCTGCTTGTGGCTGATGTTGCCCGTCTCCTCAGCTCTAACTGCCGGCGACTCATCGGCCAATGTTGACGCAGGGTCTCGTCCTCAGGCCCAGCACTTGCAGCTACTTTGAAATACCCCGTTAACTTTGGGATTTTTGTCAGTAAATGTGTTTCCATTTCTAATTTATCTCTTTGTTTTTTTACGTTTAGTCGACCCACTTTCACTTTTCTTTGAGTTTCCATTGACATCTTTGGCTATATTATGTTGTCTCTCAAGTCGAAGTCGCTCACAAAACTTCACTCAAGCAGCCAGTCAAATCACTAGCTAATCAAATCACGGTATGTAAATACTCCAGTCACAGAGCCAATCAAATCACGGTATGTAAATACTCCAGTGACAGAGCCAATCAAATCGGCAATCGAATCGCGCTTATATTAGCGGAGCTTTGAACTTGAGCCACTTCGAGTCCGCTCCAAGGAACGCAGGACGCCCCTAGCGGGCTGTGGGGCCCTTTACGCTGTCGGGCCCCGGGGCTCAAGCCCCGGTAAGCCCGTGCATTAAATCGGGCTTGTGTGCGTGTGCGTGTGTGTGAGAGAGAGCTACCACATCCCAGAGGAGAGACCAAGCCAACCACACTGGAGAGACATACACACCACACACACACACAACACGCACACACACACAGAAATTCATCATAATGAATTGTATTTGTATAGTACCATTCATACAAATAAATGCAGCTCAAAGTGCTTTACAACAGAATGTACAACAGTATGCACGGAGTGCTTCACATAAAAATAGACATAAAATGAACCAAAACAGGAAAATATGATGGAAGATAAAACACAAATCTACCCCAGGTTACTTCGCCGTGCAAAGCGATGGGTCAACAAAAGCTAACCTTTATCTAGGTTACTTTGTCGTTCAAGTGACGGGTCAGTCACGTAAGACGCACCTAATCCCACAGTACTAGGTTATAAACGCACCAAATCCTCTGACATTCAACCCGCTAGACGTCCTTTGTGCGCCTATGTCTGACACCGTCTAGATGAAGTGGCCTATACTCATTAACTCATTAACTAAATAAATGATTAACTGAATAAGGTCAAGGTCAAGGTCAACTTTATTTATAAAGCACGTTTAAAATCAACCAAAGTTGCACCATGGTGCTGTACAATATATAAAATAAACTAAAACAAAAAACAGAATAAAGTGCACATAATCACAGAACAATAAAAGGAAGAATAAATATACTTCAACGCCGAATGCAACATTTGTTTGGTGCGGTATAGGCCTTATTATAGTTGTACAGTAGGCCATCGACATACGGAATCATTACTATGATAAGCCTAGGCTCGTGTCGTGTTGTGTTATCAACGTAATGTGGCTTTTATTCATAGGCTACTGCCTGTGATGCTTCATGGAATAGCCTATAAATGAATAGGCCTACAACATAACATTATATTATGACACAAATGAGTCAATTCACAAACACATCCAAAGCAATGCAGACATTATTTAGTGATTAGGCTACGGTGACGATTGATTCCGTTTAAACTGTGTGACACATTGGAGGGTTTCTTGCAGCGACCGATGTAGACTATTATTATTCAATATGTCATGCGTTTCGCAGACTTTCCCGAGTTTCATCCCTCTGCCATCGGAGTCGCGTTTTCCCCTTTCTCCAGAAACGTGCTTATCGTAGTTACGGGACGGTCGGAGTGTGCGTAGAGTTCCGCACACCTTCCTTATCGTTAAGCTCGTTTTTTATAAATACCGAAAGTTGCGTAGAAAGTTGCTCAGCATGGGTTACGTACGCTTTTGTACTTACGCAACGTTTATAAATGAGGCCCCTGGTCTTTAGTGGAGAATATACTCTAGAGTTTCCAGCATTCTCCCTCATTCCCTCTTTTTAAATCAACTGCGGTTTACCTCCGCTGTTATAGAACGTCAGAAGGACAGGTTCTCCCACTGTCTGGTGAAGAGGCTGTTCTGCTGAATAAACATGGCATAAGGTATATGTAGGGTATAATAGAATATATAATAAATACAACATTAGAGTCAACAACACAACTGAATCTCGATCCTTTTTCTTTCTCTCTCTCTCCTCTCTTCTTCCTCTCCCTTTCCTCTCTATCTCTCCTCTCTTTCTCTCTCTTCTCTCATTTCTCTCTCCTCTCTCTTTCTCTCTCCTCTCTTTCTCTCTCCTCTCTTTTCTCTCCTCTCTCTCTCCTTTCTCTCCTCTTACTCGTTCTCTCCTCTCTCTCTCCTCTCTTACCCCTCTCTCTTTCTCTCTGTTAAGATATTGTGAACTCTGTCCCCATGTGAACCATCTCTTCACACATTCCCATCCCAGTGAAGAGAGCTGACAGAGATGCTACCTACTGTAGCCTTCTTCCTCTTATTTTTACGGAAAAACAATGTTTCCCTTTAGTACGGAAGTCATAGTTTAGCTCAGGGCTCTGCATTTCTTCATCTGAGGTGTGTGTGTGTGTGTGTGTGTGTGTGTGTGTGTGTGTGTGTGTTCATGCAGAAAATGCAGACAACAGGTGACAAACAGCTTATCAATATAAAGAAAATCTTCAACCACCTCTACATACACCTTGCTGTCCTGGTGTCTGTCTGTCCTGTTGTGAGGTCATGGAGAGGAGGGGGCTGCGCTGTATGTATGTGTGTGTGTGCGTGTGTGTGTGCGTGTGTGTGTGTGTGAGAGAGAGTGTTGTGAACTTGGATTGGAAGTGTAACAGTCCAATACATCCAGAAGGAAAAATAGGTTTGTCTCCAATGACATTTTCATCGATTGAAAAACAACCCCCCCCCCCCCCATACACACACACACACACACACACACACACACCCCACACAGCTGCACACACTCTCTCTCTCTCTCTCTCTCTTTTTCTCTGAGATGACTGATACCAGGGCTTGTGTTAGAGGTTTTGTTCCTGGGGGGTCCGTCATGGCAGGAGAACACGTTGGCTCAGTGATTAATTCCTTGTTTTTCTCAACATGGATTTTTTTTCAATCTCCCACCCTCTGCTACTGAAAACATTTTTAAATCCCCTAACATCACTTGTTTCTTGTTCTGTTTGATGGAAACCACAACTGCCGAGTGCAGACAGAGGAAAACAAAGAAGGAGTGTCCTTCTCTTGGACCAAAGACAAAGAAACAGGAAGTTGAAAACGATAGTGAAAACAGAAAAACACGATACTGAAAACAGAGAAATATGAAGAAGAAAAATAAGAAAATATATGGTATGAAACGTTCTCTCTTTCCAAATCACCAGTCTGGTCTGCCTCCCTGGATTCCTGTCTCTCCGCTTCCTGGCAGTTGGAACTTGAGTTGGTGGATGTTGGCAACAGAAACCTGCAATGTTGTTGACGATTATCAAAAAGACAGTAAACATATCAGTCTGGAGCCTTTCCCTCCAACTACAGCCTGTTTTCTCATCAGGCATTCTCACAGACAGCCGTAGTTCTTTATGGAGCTCTAGGGGGCTGTTTCTAACCACTGTCAACCCTCTGTCAGAATGGCACTGGGCTCCATGGCAACACCAGCACCCTCAGTGGTGCAAGTCAACCCCAACCACATGTGGTCACGGAACAGTGACAAGACCCTCTCCGGGTCCTCCAAAGGTTTGGTTGGTCTTTGCAGTGAAACTGGGGAACTCTAGTCAAGCGCGTTAAGCATCTTTGTGAGTTCATGACATAAAGTGGTACTTCACCACTTCAACCCACCCAAAAGAATTCTAGCCTTCCCTTCGTTTGGTATTCTAGAATGTCTAGAAGTTTCCAATAACTTTTCCAATAAAAATCACAGCTGTCTCATGGCCCCTGAGGGTGAAGGACAGGGGAAGGGAAGAGGAGAGGGTTGTTTTTGTGGGGATGCCAGGTGATTTTCGGCTCCATTCTGAGCCCATCTGCTGTGGATCCAGACGGGCCCTCAGAACCGCTGACCAAGAACCAGCCCCAGTATTTATACAACAGGGGAGCTGAGGGGTGGGCAAGATGAAGGGAGTTCAGCGTGAATATCAGATTTCATATTGATTCTGACCCGGAGACGGGTAATGTTGGCTGACCATGCTGGAGCATGCCGTTTCACTTGAGGTTTTGTTAATGAAGTCCAGGTGTGGTCTCCACCCTGAGAATAAGTGTGTGTGTGTGTGTGTGTGTGTGTGTGTGTGTGTGTGTGTGTGTGTGTGTGTGTGTGTGTGTGTGTGTGTGTGTGTGTGTTTGCGTGTGTGTGCACATGCGCGTGTGTGTATGCTAGCGTATGTGATTAGATGATTCGCGTGATTACAATATATCGTGTGTGTGTGTGTCTTTGTGCTTGTGAGTGTGTGTGTGTGTGAAAAGATCATCAATCTATATTTATTGCTAATTGGAGATGATACTGTATACTAATCAAGCCCTTATTTACTGTGCCTTCACCCAATCAAACACAAGTGGAGTGAAATGTGTTTTTAGGGTTTGTTCAGAGTGCGCTGCTCACAGGCTGTGTCGCTGCTGCTCAATCTGTGGTGATTCAACAGGAGAGCAGGACTCTAACTGGGCAGGGACACACACACACACACAGATGCAAATACCAAGAAAAAGGATATGATTCATCGTGAATCAGGGTGTCTGACACAACTCCACATGCAAGCATGCGCACACACATACATACACCCACACACTCACACTCACACACACACACACACACACACACACACACACACAAACACACACATTCAAAGAGGATCTGGGGGAACATGTTAACAGGGATAGAGTAGAGTATCCCTGAGGGAGAGGGAAAGTTATTCCGTAACTAGTTCTGCTCAACATCAAACAGCCAACATTAGCATTGCTAATCCTCTGTGAAGGAGAATGATCAGACCTCAGTAAAATCCTCTCTCTGACTCCGCCAGCAGATCTCCTCCATGGCTGCGTGCGCAGCCAGAGACAACACAGGAGCAGCTCCCTCCTCCAGGACAGGCTGTTCTCTCACCCCCCTCCTCCAGGACAGGCTGTTCTCTCACCTCCCTCCTCCAGGACAGGCTGTTCTCTCACCTCCCTCCTCCAGGACAGGCTGTTCTCTCACCTCCCTCCTCCGGGACAGGCTGTTCTCTCACCTCCCTCCTCCGGGACAGGCTGTTCTCTCACCTCCCTAGCAATTAAACGTCTCGGACGTTTGCACGTCAACAAACACTGTCGTCCACGCCCCCTGTTTGTTCAGACTTCAGGTGTCCCCGTAGCAGCCAATTACAGGCCGGGCTCAGCTGTCAGCAGGCGGGGCGTGGTGGGTTGGCGGTGCTCAGCTGTACGCCGTTTTTGGAACCCCATTACTGGATAATTACTGTAGGTCAGCTCGTTGCATCACAGCAGTCCTCCTCCAAGCATTCCGGCACTGCCAAATGAACGTGACGGCCTTCAAACACAAAGCTAATCAGCCTTATGGTACAACACAGGACTGATAACACACTCTTACTGTGTGCAGTACACTGTCAAAAACATTCATTCCTCTCCCCCTCATCTCATTTTAACACTCCACCATTCCTGGCTGTGCCTGACTAGGTCAGGTATTGTGAATTACTTTTAAGGGAGTGCTTTCGCTGACACCGCTGTTGTCATGAAAACCATTTCCCCTTTGCAAAGGATTGAATACAACTAATTTATGCTGATGGAGAAACAAGGCTGTATCGTTTTCAGAGTTTATTAGAATAATTCTACATCAGTTGGTACATGTATGCCTGAGGAGGAGAGAGAGAGAGAAACAGAGACAGCGATAGCAGAGAAAAATCTCTGGTTTTTATTGGTTTATTTAATTAGTTCTATTCTTTGGCAATAGTAGAGTATTTCCCAATAAAGCTTATTGAATTGAGTTGAATTGAATTGAGTTGAGTTGAATTGACTAAGAGCCTAAGTTACCACAAGGCTTGAGAGCGGCCTCTTTGTTGCCTTTGTACCTATTCCTAAAGGGACATGCTGTCCTTTCACTCTCTCTCTCCCATCTGTCTCCCTCTGTCTCTCTCTCCCCTCTCCCTCTCTCCCCTCCTCTATTTACCTCTACCCTTTTCTGCCTATCTCTCCCCAATCTCCTGCTCTGTCTCTGTCCTTCTTCTCCATGTATTTTGGGAGGAACTGCAGGTCAAAGTCGGTTCATAGCAGCTATTTCCAGAGTGTGTCAGAATTTCCCGGAGCTGCTTCATGAGAATTCCAGTACAAGAAATGGTCCTCCCCCCTGTCCTCTCTCCCTGTCCCCCACTCCTCCACCCTGTCCTCTCTCCCTGTCCCCCACTCCTCCACCCTGTCCTGTCTCTCTGTCCCCCACTCCTCCACCCTGTCCTCTCTCCCTGTCCCCCACTCCTCCACCCTGTCCTCTCTCCCTGTCCCCCACTCCTCCCCCTGTCCTCTCCCTGTCCCCCACTCCTCCACCCTGTCCTGTCTCCCTGTCCCCCACTCCTCCACCCTGTTCTGTCTCCCTGTCCCCCACTCCTCCACCCTGTCCTCTCTCCCTGTCCCCCACTCCTCCTCCCTGTCCTCTCTCCCTGTTCTCTCTCCCTGTCCTCCACTCCTCCACCCTGCCCTCTCTCCCTGTCCCCCACTCCTCCACCCTGTCCTCTCTCCCTGTCCCCCACTCCTCCACCCTGTCCTCTCTCCCTGTCCCCTACTCCTCCACCCTGTCCTCTCTCCCTGTCCCCTACTCCTCCCCCCTGTCCTCTCTCCCTGTCCTCCACTCCTCCCCCCTGTCCTCTCTCCCTGTCCCCCACTCCTCGACCCTGTCCCCCACTCCTCCACCCTGTCCTCTCTCCCTGTCCCCCACTCCTCCACCCTGTCCTCTCTCCCTGTCCTCCACTCCTCCACCCTGTCCTCCACTCCTCCCCCCTGTCCGCTCTCCCTGTCCTCCACTCCTACACCCTGTCCCCTCTCCCTGTCCTCCACTCCTCCCCCTGTCCCCTCTCCCTGTCCCCCACTCCTCCACCCTGTCCTCTCTCCCTGTCCTCCACTCCTCCACCCTGTCCTCTCTCCCTGTCCTCCACCCTGTCCTCTCTCCCTGTCTCCCCTATCTATCTATCTATCTATCTATCTATCTATCTATCTATCTATCTATCTATCTATCTATCTATCTATCTATCTATCTATCTACAGTACTGTATAGTTCATATAGAGGCAGTAAGCCCTCTCTGTTTTCTCTGCATCCCATCTCTCTTCTCTTCTTTCCTCTACCCTTTTCCCTCTCTTCCTTCATACACCCGTCATTTTGGGAGGAAGAGAAGAAAAAGATGGAGAGGGATGGAGGGAGGAAGAGAGGGCTAGATGATGGAGAGAGAAAGAGAGGGGTAGAAAGAAGGAGACGTGGGAGGGAGAGAGGGAGGGAGAGAGGGCTGCTGTCCACTGACTGTGGAGTTGTAGTAATTAAAGCTGGATAGAGCCCTATCAAGGAAAGCTGCTTATCTTTAATACAGCCCGCCACACAGACCCACACTGTAGCACACCACCGGGTCTAATCCCACTGCATAAATCAGCACAGAGATGGAGAGAGAGAGAGAGAGAGAGAGAGAGAGAGGACGGATGGATCACTAGGGCGTGCAAGACCGTTTACTATGTATGTGTGTGTGCGTGTGTCTCTCTCTCTCTCTCTCTCTCTCTCTCACACACACACACACACAGAGGGAGCGAAGAGATCCCCAGGGCGTGCCAGACAGTTACTGTAGAGAGCACTTTACTATGTATGTGTGTGTGCATGTGTGTGTGTGTGTGTGTGAGTGAGAGAGAGAGAGAGAGAGAGAGAGATAGCCAGGACAGAAAGAGATTTATTTGGCTGGTAGATAGACTTGACTAGCTAAGTACATTGTGCGTTGTGTGGTTGGATCAGCCAGACTGAGAACATCAGCCGGCCTCGCCGTCTCTTAGCGCTGATCGGCCCCACAGCAGCCATAGTAACACTGTCTCAAAGCTTAAACGGCTTTCAGTGGACTCTCTCTCTCACACACACACACACACACACACACACTCCACAAATAGTTTAACAGAGCCCAGAGTATTGTAAAACCATTAAATGGATGACCAAACACACCACTAGCCATATTACAGGATATGGCCTGTAGTGCTAAACCATTGAACGGTTGACCACACATGATCATCACATAATCATGTGATGCTGGGCGCAGTGTCTGTTTTGAGTTTTATACCCCAGACCAAACAGCATGATGGTTTATGCCCTGCCAGCGCTCGTTTATTGCTTGGTAATAGAGTGTTGTAACAAATGCAGACCAATCAGCTGGTGACTTCCTGATCAACTGACTGTCAACTGTTTAAAACTATTTCTGATGGGTGGAATGGCTTTAGATTCACACTGGCAAGGACAAACAGATTGAGCCAGACACACACACACACACACACATGCACGCGCACACACACACACCCACACAGTACACACACACACCCACATGCATGCGAGCACAAGCCCATACACATACACACACCGAACAGAGAATATAACACATTAGTAAACTTGTAATTTGTAGTAAATATGTAATGCGTCTACACCAATGCATTGGCTATATTGTTAAAGTTTGAAAGGAATGGGGGGGTGGGGGGGCAGGGAATTATAACCTCAATGATGTGCTAGAATAAAGTCTAGACGTTTGTTTTTGGTAGGGGAATGAACCAGACCAGCTATTAATAGTGTTTTCACAAGGGTGTTATAAGAGGCTATAAAGGTTATAGGACAATCCATCTGGCTCGTATTTCTCAAGGGTGCAGGAGGGAAATCAAACATATGATGTTGTTATGTTGCACACTTGTAGGTAGGGTGGCTGTCTGGGAGTGGAGAGGGCAGGGGTTTGGGGGGGGGGGGGGGGGTGATGACTTATGTTCCCATATGTGAAGCATGACTGTAGTCTCACAGCTGTAATGTGACATCAAATGAGCCTCTGAAATCAGAGACATCTGAGGGACCTTTCTCAAAGAGATGCGCCGAATTGCCCCCTGCGTTTACATCTCTTAATAAGCCCTAAGCCTCCCGGCATCTGATTTAAGACAACCTGAAATAACGCTCACAGGCTTGGAGGGGGAATGCTGTGTCTATAAACATGCCTGTCTATGTCAAAAGAGAGCGAGAGAGAGAGCTAGCACTTAGGGGGATTTGCTTTACAGTTAATGTGCACGTGGCTTTAGCCGGTCTCTCCCTCTGACCTCGTCACCCTCTTAATCATTCTCAAAACCCTGCTCGTTTCCCAGTGACAAGTCTCTTCCCACCCCCCTGCCTCCTCCTCAGCTGTGTTTGATCTGGGTGTTAGGTCTCTGCGGTCCAGACATTCAGACTTGGGGGGGGATCAATAGTGTCAACACAGCTCCGTCCGTCCGTCTGAGCAGAGAGGAATCGGGCGGCGCTGATGAGCGGAAGCCCTGGAGACACCTTGATGGGGGCGAGATGGTGAAATGTGACACAGGACATGATGCTGTTTTTCACCGTGCGCCATTTCTCACCTCACCGCTGTTTGCTCCCTCTCTCTCTTTCGCTCTCTCTCCTTCTGTGTATTTGTGGGTTTATGTGTGTAGGTTTGTGCTAGTGTGAGTGAAATGGAGTGATGTTAATCCTGGTGTTTTAGCCATTAGCCATCCCAGAAACACAGAGAGAGAGAGAGAGAGAGAGAGAGAGAGAGAGAGAGCTGAGCTCATTAATCCTTATCCACGCCATATCAGATCCATTGTCAGGCTCGGTGACCCCTGACCTTGCTGGAATGTTCCCCGGTTGTCACCGATTGGCTGTTTCCCCACTGCTTTGATGTCACCGATTGGCTGTTTCCACACTGCTTTGATGGTGATCTTAAGCTGTTGACCCTCTCGGACATGGCCTTTGACCTTGAAAGATTCCAGCCAATAGGAAAGTGTTGAAGCGATTGTCATCAATACAGGCTGCATTCCGCATACTTCTACTTTTTTCTGCCACTACATACTACAGCTGCCCCTAGCAAGTACATACTACAGCTGCCCCTAGCAAGTACATACTACAGCTGCCCCTAGCAAGTATGTACATTGCATGCAGTACATATACAATTGGGACATACTACCTTGCACCTTGAAATTTGACCACATTCGTCGCAGTCCATAAAGCGACATTCATCCACAGCTGGTATTTTTGTCATACTACAGTATTTATTGGGACATACTACATCCTTTTTTACTGTATATAGTATACCACTGTATACTATATACAGCAGTATGGAAGTATGGGATTTGTAACTCAGCCACAGTGAAAATGTGTGGCTCCCGCTTTGGCTCTCAAGAGTCAGATGACAGCATGAAGCGAGCGAAAGCGAGTTTGGACATGAATGAAGACCCCTGCAAAATGTGCAATGCTGTCTTAAAAGTTAGCAGCAGTTCTACAACAATGCAAGCAGCAGTACCACATATGTAGTAAACATCCACAAGCCACATTTCGTATCAGACTGATTGTAGCCTATTTTTTGAAGTTATTGTCTAGTTGAAAAAACAGTTTTGAACATTTTCAGCACATCTTCACAATACCTCGATAATACCAGGCCCCCAGGATTCGAAATCTAACGTGAAGCCATCTTTGAGAAAAACGCGTCATTGGGCAGTCAAAGGTATCAATGACGCGTTCTTGTAGTCCATGAACTGATGTGAAATGTAAACGGGTGTTCATGGATCTCCCCGCTCTGAGTTAGCAATGAAAATCGGCTTGCTTATTAATCTACTTTAGTCAAATATATCCGTTGGAAAACATATTATTTTATCCAGGCATCTTAGTTTTAACAGTATAATTGTGGCTGAACATGTTTTGTTTGCTAGTAGGTGGTATTCATTCTGTTCCCAACAACGCGATGGGCAGCCAGGCGAAATAGCTTCAGGGGACCTGGTCCCAGGCGAGTTGAACAGCTGTCCACCCAGAGACGAGATCGCTCGTTGCGGCATGAAGTTCGCGGCTAACGCGCCGAGCTCGAGGGGCTCACAGGCCAGTGCGGAGATGTATTACCAGTAGGCTAATTATAGTGGAATTGCTGAATGACAGTTTATCATTTCATCTTTATGCCTACGCAACATCAACTCATTTCCATGTACTGTATGAGAATAAAGTTAATTCCAGTTATTTACTAAATATCACGTCTCTGTCCATTTCTGGAAAAGGCAAATCATTTCTGTCAAATGATCACTCAAGTTTTATCATCAACCCCACAACTGTTTTGAGTGAGTTTGTGAAAAGCGCTATATACATGAAATGCATTATTGTTATGCATAGGATGTTGTGCTGTGGTCATTTTCATTAACATTTGATTAACCACTCAATAGTATTAAGCCCTTTTTGCTCGTTTTCTGTTTGCAGTGTTAAGTGTATTATGCAGCCTACTCCAAAATGTAATGGTTACAGCAGTCAGACTGTGAATATCTTCATGTAGGCTAGTTCTTTGTTCCAAGGTCCATCTCCCATAGTTTCACAGAATTCGCTTGGAAACACTGCAATATGTACCCGTTTAGCAGATGTAATGTAATAATTATACACATAGCCTACTGTAATTTGCACAGACAGACGAGCGTACCTTACTGATAGTTTTAAGTATTTATTTATAATGGAAAAAAAGATAATTAAAAGTAAACAATTATGTGGGTACTCATGGCCATGGAGTACATAGAACTGACAGATAGTGTAGACCCCACTGGGACAGCTACATCCACAATAGGATATAGGAGAGCACAGAACAGACTGAACAGACAGACAGACAGACAGACAGAACAAACTGGGTGGTTTGGCTGGGGAGGATGAGAGGAGGGAGAGGAGGGGGGTGGGAAGAGGATGAGGAAGAACAGTGAAATTAATGAACAATGTGATGGCAACAAATATGTCTTGGTAACATGTACTTATAGCCTATGTATACTAAAGTAACAAAAAAGGAGCAACAGCAGTATGTTCATCATCACATAAAAATAACACTGATTTATTTGAGCTGTTCTTATAAAAAAAATAATGCTTATTTCGTTGAAGTTGCAATCCAGAGGAGGTGTAGGCCAAAGCAACTTCACCCACTCCGGATTGTGGCGTCAAGACCCGCGAGATGTTTCTTAAAAAAAGGTCATTACCCAAAGTGGATAAATGACATCCATCAGGCTCAAATAAATCTGAGTTGTCATGTTTTATTTGAGGATGCCCAACACTGTTGCCGCCAAGTTCCCTAATACATGTGACCATCACATTGTTCACGAATTTCCGAGCTTTATTGAGTCTCGCCGGCTTGACAGGGATCCTCTTGTCCACTTGCATCTCTCGTTGATGAGGGAGATGGTGATCTTCATCGACGGAAACCGCTCGTGGAGGTCCTGCAGGTCCTGCTGCATCACACTGGCGAGGTCCACACTCAGGTTGTAGCTGAAACTTAAAACTATCAGTAAAGTACGCTCGTCTGTCTGTGCAAATTACAGTAGGCTATGTGTATAATTATTACATTACATCTGCTAAACGGGTACTTGCAGTGTTTCCAAGCGAATTTTGTAAAACTATGGGAGATGGGCCTTGGAACAAACAACATGAAGACATTGACAGTTTGACTGCTGTAACCATTACATTTTGGAGTAGGCTGCATTGCACTTAACACTGCAAACAGAAAACGAGCAAAAAGGGCTTAATACTATTGACTGATTAATCAAATGTGTTAATGAAAATGACCACAGCACAACATCCTATGCATAATAATAATGCAATTCATGTAGGCTATATAGCGCTTTTCACAAACTCACTCAAAACAGTTGTGGGGTTGGTGATAAAACTTGAGTGATCATTTGACAGAAATGATTTGCCTTTTCCAGAAATGGACAGAGACGTGATATTTAGTAAATAACTGGAATTAACTTTATTCACATACATGGAAATGAGTTGATGTTGCGTAGGCATAAAGATTAAATGATAAACTGTCATTCAGCAATTCCACTATAATTAGCCTACTGGTAATACATCTCCGCACTGGCCTGTGAGCCTGAGCTCGGCGCGTTAGCCGCGAACTTCATGCCGCAACGAGCGATCTCGTCTCTGGGTGGACAGCTGTTCAACTCGCCTGAGACCAGTCCCTGGAGCTATTTCGCCTGGCTGCCCATCGCGTTGTTGTGAACAGAATGAATACCACCTACTAGCAAACAAAACATGTTCAGTCACAATTATACTGTTAAAACTAAGATGCCTGGATAAAATAATATGTTTTTCAACGGATATATTTGACGAAAGTAGATTAATAAGCAAGCCGATCTTCATTGCTAACTCAGAGCTGGGAGATCCATGAACACGCGTTTACATTTCACATCTGTTCATGGACTACAAGAACGCGTCATTTATACCTTTGAAAGGTACCAATGACGCGTTTTTTCAAAGATGGCGCGGTCCTATAGGGCTTCACCTCTTCGAGTAGTCAGTGAATGGAGTGACCCTATCCAGTTCTATTAATACATCCATGGATAATACTGATACGCATGTTAGTCATTATAGTTGTGATACAGGCACACAAAAACTCACGTGGATGTCATCATGTTTTACTATGGATGACTGTAAGGGTGTTGTGTGGGTGTGTGAGTGCATGCGTTTGTCTCTCCCTGACTTGCCTCAAAAACAACAAACATGGCTTCTCTCTCTACACCAGTGGAGGCTCGTCCATTGAGGCAGGGGAGGACAGTCCTCCTCAGTTTTTGGAGAGAAGAGAGGGATTAAAATATAAATATATTAATTTATTTATTCATAATTAATATTAACTCAGTTTTGTTTATAAAGCAGGTTTTCCCTATGGATAAAAACCCATTATTGAAATGCTAAAGCTCCATCTATAACATGCAGCTAGAGGACCCATAGATATCTATGGAAGGGAGGCTAAATCAATGTAATGCCTTTTTTTCTTGCTAATTTGTGATTGGCCAAAACGCTGAAAAATTACCGCAAGGGAGACTAGTACTCCGGCCCTGTCTGAACAGGATTCAGATATTGACATTTTGTTAGTCCAATCACATTCCAGATTCCAGATTTACCACAGTGAAGGCCGATTGAGTGGGCGTTGATGTCTGTATTTCTCTTCCCTTAGCCGTTTTCAGTCCTTTGCCGCTCCATTCACTTCGCCGTCAAAATAATTCGGTGTCGGCCTATTTAGGAGAGGCGCTCATATTTACAAGTGTCAGATAAACATGAAACTTCACTTAGGCTACCTAACCGGCCGCTCACACGCTTGCGTTTCAACGGATGCCATTCACTTTCAATGGCTACAGCCGAATGGCATTCTGGTTCCGTTGTTGTCCCGGTGCGTTGCGTAGCCTGCGTTGCTAGCGTCGAAAGTTGAGAAATGTTCAACTTTCAGAGGCGTTGCTGGAGCTGCCGATCAATCAGATGTCTTGACGGAGAAAGACGTCATCGCAAGGCGGGATTTTCAAATTTTTCGATACCAAGATGGAGGACAATCGCTGTTTGTTTGCAGGATAGGATGTACCCAATACCTGTGGGCACCACGTTCCCGTTGCCTCAACCACAATGCATAGACGATCGCCACACATTCGACCAGATTAGCATCAATGACGGCACTAAATGAAAAGCCGGGTGGGTTTTCAAAATAGTGCGCGCTAGCAGGTTCGGAGAATCTACTGGCAAAGAGACCGCCACTACCACGGAAAAAGACTACCTCAGAAAAATAAATTCACTCGGACAGAACGTGTCTAAATAAGTTATTTATTGGTAGCGCCGAGGCTTCAAAACCCAGCATTTGTTTAAATAGACCCTTTTGCTTAGGTAAGTGAAGTTTCATGTTTATCTGACACTTGTAAATATGAGCGCCTCTCCTAAATAGGCCGACACCGATTTATTTTGACGGTGTGATAGTTATTTTAGACTGGTCTAGTCAAAAGATTTACCAAGATACGTTCAAAAGGTTGAGTCTGGTTTATTGTGAAAATCAATACGAGCCGCAAGGACTTCCTGAGAAACACAGCAAGGGTGGTTAGTCAGAGAAGTGAAGTCAGTCACTTCTGCCCTGGCTTATATTCAGTCAAAACACAGGTAAGTCTTTCTAGGATTTGATTGGCTGAGTTGTCTATGCGTCATCGTGAGGGGACGGATATCACACAGTGAAAGAAAGGAATGTGGGATGAAACTCACTTTGAATATGGCTTTGAATAGAGACAAAGAAAACAAAAGGTCTGAGGGAGGGCAGAAGGACATAAGGTGTGGCCTTTCTGACTTAAACAAAGAGAGGAGGATAGGCGGTGTTTTACATTTACAAAGGGGAGACTGAAACTAGGGTTTGCAGGGGACTTGGGGGGAGGTGATGAATTACAAAGACAAAGGTTTAAGGTGTTTGGATGTAAATTCCTGGACAATCCCCCATTTGTGCCTGAAACAGGTACACAAAAATAAAATATAAAATCCAAACACAGTGTAAACAGTCAGCTATGCTATACATGTGGAAAGGAAATAATCTCTCCACTAGGTGGAGCAAAAAAAAAAAATTCTCTTTTTTTTTATTATTTTCTTTCCACGTGCAAAATCACGCACCAAAACCCCTTGTTTCAGAATTTTGACAGGAAACAAGATAAAAAAAGATGACATGATTATATACTATTTATAGTCTAAGAGTGGACAACCATTCACCAAAAAAAAAAAACTTGATTTAACAAGGCAAAAAAAAGATAAAATGGTTACCAGTGTAAGAAGGGCAAAAACCTCTTGGTCAATTTAGAGGAAAAACCCAAACTTATTTATCAACTCATGTTTCAACCATTGTAACTCTTGTAAACAAATATGATATTTTTCAGATTATTTCAAAGTTCATTCACTCTTGTGAATAATCGCATGTGATGTCCTATGGAACATAGCTTCCATGTTTGCGTCTCTGAATGTTCAATGTAGGTTCCAGTGTGTGCGGTTAGAGGTGCAGTCATTGCTGTTGAGCTTGTCCACGTTGTCATAACAACCACGAGAAGGAGGTGACCGGCAAGGTCAGTCTCCGATTGCTCATCAGAGGAGAGGACAGTGTGGCGGTGACCGCTTTTCCCTTGAGATCTCTGGTTTGGCTGCATGGACCGTCCTCTCAGCTACTTTTGACAGCTATTCCACACAGGCCAGAATGCCATGGTCCTGATTGTTCCATCTTTGACGGGTAGGTTCACCCCGCTACATCTCTCTGACGGGTAGGTTCACCCCGCTACATCTCTTTGACGGGTAGGTTCACCCCGCTACATCTCTTTGACGGGTAGGTTCACCCCGCTACATCTCTTTGACGGGTAGGTTCACCAAGCTACATCTCTTCTCTTCCATGTTTTCTGGCCTGTTCTCAGGCTGCTCATCTGCTCCTTGGTTTGGGATGCAACGGCGTCGAAGTTCTCTCGTGGGGACGGCCCCAGGTCGCGGATCAGGACCCAACCCCCAGGAGAGATGTGATGCAGGAACCCCTCCTTAGCCTCAGGAAATGGCGGTCCTCACTTTATTCCTCCATTTCTTTTTCTCCGCAGGTGGAGCAGATGCTTGTAGGTCAGAAATGTAGGCTCTTGAACTGAACCCGGTCCATCCCTGTACTGCTCCACGTAGGGTCAGCCCGGGTCGTGCTGCTGGAGGGCTCACCTCGGCGCTCCCGCTCCCCCAGTACAGGCTGATGAAGTGCTCCGTCTGTGGATCCACAGATGAGAGAGACAAACAGAGACAAAACAGAAGAGCAAAAAGAGAGTCCTCTGGTCTCCCGGTTCCCCTCCTTGGTCAGGAACGGTTATCAGCAGTCTGTTGGAGATTCTCAGAAACATGATTAAGCGCAAGCTCCTGCTTTGGGGAAAAATGTTGTTATTCAGTCAGGAACACTTAAACAGGTTGTCTGTTCAAGTGTCATTTAGAGCCAGTCTGTAGTATCCCTACAGTGACATCAGGGGCAGTGTTAGAATGACTTCAACACGCCCAGTCCCCAGTCATGATCAAGGCAATTGGATTTGGCTCTAGCATTTCTCTCGCGATTTTATGAAAATAAAATAAAATAACCACATTCTCGTCTCAACAAAACAACACCCCCTAAGGGTAAAAGCAAAAATTTCCTGAAGTCAGGATAAAAATAGAGACGGGGCAAAGAAAAATGACACTAAAATGAACTGGCTTCATTTACAATTAACTAATCAAAAAACTCCATCAAAGCTTCATTTGTATAGCTAAAAATTTGTATATCTAAAACAACCTCCCTCTTCTGCATTTGAGGACAGAGTATTTGGGCACTGCTTCGGACAAAATGGTCTCTTCTCTGTTTCATACTTATCTGTCGCTCACAGTGAGTAGGTGACATGGCGTTGGTCTGCATCTCACGAACCCCAGATCGCCCATCTGTAGGGAAACAGGCCAGTAACCTCCATCTCCACCTCCGGTCTGTGCCCGTCTCCTGGTTCGGCATTCACCCATCACTCCCGGAACGACAGTTGTCAACAGCAGGTTCCAATGTCCCCAGGAAGGCATGATCCAGGCTCCTCAAAGACCTGCCGCCCAGGGTCCATAACACCTGAAAAATAAGACTCAAACACAGACTGGGTTCAATAGCAGAGGAGAAGGCCTAAAGTCAACTCCTCAAAAGCACATTATCATTATATGAATGAAATTCATACAGTAGAAATGCATAAAACGAACAGCTTATGGCCATTCATTGACTATTGAAACAAACTCCTGAATCAAACACCTATTCAAAACCCTGTCAGACTTTTGAGTTCGCTCTACATCTATTTTATCCTGTTTATTTACCTTAAAAAAATTAAAACTCTCTATCTTGGCTAGTTTAAAATCTCCCTTATGGGTTGTTCAAGGGAACTCCAGCAGGTGGCGCTCTTAACTCGTATTGTAGAGGGGAGAGAGAAGGGGCGTGGCTAAATGCGGGAGCAGCAACAGCTTGGTTGGGTGCTATAGAATTAACAGGCTTTTCCCTTAACCTAATCATCTCAACCACCTCTAGCTGCTTAGAATTTTAGAATTTAACACTAAAATGTCAGATGTGGATGTAAGAAATCGAAAATGATTTAGCACAACAATCTCATCAGGCTAGACGTTTAGCAGTAGAATTCTTTACATCCTCTAGCATATTTTAATAGCTAGTGTTACAGGGACACCTAGTGGTGATCCCAAAATGTTGCATGTATGACCCGGATGTGGTCTTTGGCCGTGCGCGGGGAAATTTAAAGAAACAAATCCCTAATAATCACGACGCAGCCTAAAAAAAAACCCCAAAACAGCAATGAAAGGAAACCTTATAGTTAACTCACGGCGGGAAATAATACAATTTCGAAAGAAACACACATTAAGACACATTAAATTCGCTTAGTACTCACCCAGTCAGCGAAGTGCTTTGTTCTCTTCTGGCTCAATGGCGGAACACCGCGATAGCGGAGTTTTCCTGCGTCTCCTAGGCAACCAGCTAGCCTACTGGAAATCTAGCAGAATTTTAACAGTCTAAAAAGTGTACAAAACAATACTTTACCTGGATCCATGGCGCGCGTAACAAACATACAATCAAGAGCCGAGGCTCAAACAGTGAACACATAAGACACAAGACGAAACAAAGGCCCACGTTTACAAACAGCATGCTCGGCTGCACTAGCAATTTGGTCCAGGCTAAACCAGATGTCTAGATCCTACCAAATATGTACAGCCACTTGGTGAAAACTAACGCTCGTTAGGTTTACCAAGTCACCCAGGAACAAAGGGACAAACGCTTATTTATATAGCGCTTAAAACAACACATACAAGACAGACTAAAGTTAACAAACATGCTCGGCTGCACTAGCAATTTGGTCCAGGCTAAACCAGATGTCTAGATCCTACCAAAATACTGTACAGCCACTTGGTCAAAGGTAACGCTCGTTAGGTCTACCAACCTGGTCAAAGCCAACTTTCGTTAGGTTTACCAACCTGATCAAAGCCAACTTCTCGTTATGTTTACCAAGTCACCCGGGAACAAATGGGAAAACGTTTCTCCAAGAAACGCGGATTGCAAAAACTCTCAATCACTCCCGTAGCTACCATCTCGTTGGTAATCGTTCTTCAACGAACATCAACAATCACTTCGAAGCTCTCTCAACGGGCTCTGCGGTTTAAACTCTCCCGCGACCGGCCAAAAGGGAACCTGTTCTGTGCCAAACTCTCACTTGAACAGCTTATACCCTCGTAACGAAACAAGGACGAAGTCAAACCGACAATACGATATAAAATATATATATTGCTGTTCACAACTTCCTTAGATAGTTACACAACTTATAGTACTAAAATACCCACGCTGGGGTTTCTGTTTTCAAACAATCCAGACCAACAAGCTGAACCAAATCAAGGCAAATACAACTCAACCCATAAGAGGGTTCGTTTAAACGTACCTGTGATTCCAAGAATCCAGTGGAAGAACTGAGGAAATAATCTCTGCGTGCGCTCTGGCGCAAGAGAGAAAATTGATTTTCCAAAACCCACTATGGACCCGACACGTCTGCCGATCAGTTCATCCACTGGAATCCCGGCAACACGCAGGCAGTGCTCCCATTCCCGTTCGCCAAACTGTGATAGTTATTTTAGACTGGTCTAGTCAAAAGATTTACCAAGATACGTTCAAAAGGTTGAGTCTGGTTTATTGTGAAAATCAATACGAGCCGCAAGGACTTCCTGAGAAACACAGCAAGGGTGGTTAGTCAGAGAAGTGAAGTCAGTCACTTCTGCCCTGGCTTATATTCAGTCAAAACACAGGTAAGTCTTTCTAGGATTTGATTGGCTGAGTTGTCTATGCGTCATCGTGAGGGGACGGATATCACACAGTGAAAGAAAGGAATGTGGGATGAAACTCACTTTGAATATGGCTTTGAATAGAGACAAAGAAAACAAAAGGTCTGAGGGAGGGCAGAAGGACATAAGGTGTGGCCTTTCTGACTTAAACAAAGAGAGGAGGATAGGCGGTGTTTTACATTTACAAAGGGGAGACTGAAACTAGGGTTTGCAGGGGACTTGGGGGGAGGTGATGAATTACAAAGACAAAGGTTTAAGGTGTTTGGATGTAAATTCCTGGACAACGGCGAAGTGAATGGAGCGGCAAAGGACTGTTGTCTGGCATGAGCGAGCATGCGACAACAGGACTGAAAAGGGCTACTCTTCCCTGTGCCATTGGAGACTTATTTGTGTGTTCGTAGCTCCATAATAATAATAACAATACATCCGAAGGTATTATGGGACATATTATACATCAAACTGTTCATCTATTTGTCTTGATTCTAGCCATCTAAATATCTAAGCTGACATAAATACTTTTTGAGCTAGAGCCGACAGTTCCACTCACTGGCTATAGCCGGTAACGTTAGCTACAAGGTGCACGTCAGGCTACGGCATAGGCAGGTGCGTAGATTGGCTGGAGGCGCAAACTGTCGGCAACTCGTCCAAAACATTTCTAGAGACTGGGTCGCAACATCGGAGAAATCCACAGCCTGGCTCCTGCTTGCATGAGAATTGATCGCTTTGCGGTGCTTATTCCTCATCCAGTGATGAATGGGCGGATGGAAAATGTTCAACTGAATGTTCATATTGTTGATAATAATTGCTGATAATTGTAGGGTAACATACGAGTGGCAGCTTTGACAGCAACCCAAATGAGCTAATCCCATAGCTGTACCATTGCTAGCTAGCCATGAGCGAACTGTTGGATACTGCATTTGCTGTGCAACATATTCCATTGTCCAGTTGTCAAATCTATTTGCCAACAAACTGTTTGAGAGCCAGCACACCTCAGTGTCACCTAATCAAAAACATTTTTCATATATCACCTAACCTCTCCAGCACCTCACCAATATCAATTATTTTCTCTCTTTAGAGAAGAGTACAATCCATTACAACAACTATTGCTTACAATGTTTTATTGTTGTTTTGTAATATTTTATCATGAATATGATAAATAAATGCTGCATGTAGTTAAAGAAAGTGTTATTCAGTTTTTCATATGCTAAAATTGACTGTAAATCCACTTTAAAGCTGATATTTTAAATAATAACTGACTGAGGGAAAGTGCCCCCCGGCGCCCATGGGCGGTTCGCCTCTATTCCTTCTGTCCTCCTCAGTTTTTTGAGTCACCAGCCGCCACTGCTGTACACCCCTATTCATTCTCTCCTGAGAACCGAGAAAGAGAGAGAGAGACAGGGAGCGATAGAGAGAAATACAAAGAGAGAAAATTCCCTCCATGTCTTCCTGCTGTCCTCTCCTGCATGTCCCAAAGTGTGCCCAAGCACATGGATGCCACAATCGATGCCAACACATTAACATAAAGTTGAAGGGATTCAAATTATAGGCTTCTTGAAACCTGCTAACTAAATTGAGCAAAATAATGGCATGGGAGGCTGTCTGGCAGGCTGATGCCCTGGTAATTACAGCCTGCTACTGGCCCTGTCTCCCGGAGAAGGCTCTGATGAATCAGCAGTGATTGCCAGTATTTAGAGCCTTCGGCTTCATCAGAATAGCACATGTGACAGGTACGGCTTTCATACCCTCCCTCTTCCTCTCTCTCTCTAACACAAGTACTCTCTCTCCCTCCTGCACACAATCTCTCCTCTCGCTCTGTTTCTCTCTCTTTCCCCCTCGTTCTCTCTATCTCTCTCTCTCTTTCCTTGTCTCCCTATCTCTCTCTCTCTCTCTCTCTCTCTCTCTCTCTTGATTACATGCATGCTGCCTGAAAAGAGAACCAGGGTTCTTGGTCTATTTAAAGCATGGCGGCGGCTGACAGAGAACTACAGAGGGTTGTGCTCCGCTCCAACGCCACATCATCACATGTACAATTAGCGCCTCTTTGATGTGCTCTGATTCCCCACCAGTAGGCACAGAGATACGGCACGATGAACACATTACATTACAAACAAGCAGCGGAACCAGAAAACAAACAAACAGCCAAACTGACAATCATTAACCAAAAGAACCAGGGGGAGAAGGGAATTACTGTCTTCTTTGCGTGTATTTTTTGTGTCAACACAGTGGCACTGTCTCTAGCAAGGTGACAAAACGAAGCGAGTTCTTTCAATTACACTGAAGACATCTCTGGCTTATTGTTCTGATTCCAGACGCTGGCTCCGCTTGCCATTGGTAGCTTGGTAATGGTAAATGGACTGCACTTATATAGCCATTTTATCCAAAGCGCTTTACAATGAAGGCCTCTTATTCACCCATTCACACACACATACCAATGGCGGCAGCTGCCATGCAAGGTGCTAGCCTGCTCATTGGGAGCAATTCGGGGTTCAGTGTCTTGCCCAAGGACACTTCGACATGTCATCATGAGGAGCCGGGATTGGAACCGCCGACCCTACGATCACTGGACGAACCGCTCTACCTCCTTGTTATCTCAACGTTAGTAATTAAACTCTCTGTCTGGCTGTCTGAGCATGTCCACTCCAGATTCTGATAGGCCTGTGTTCAACCACGCAGTTATAGTCAAAAGAACATAAGAGAGTAAGAAAAAAATCTATTTAAAAAGGAATATATATTGTAATGGATTTTAACTGATCTAGTCAAAAAGAATTTACCAAGATTCGCTCAAATAGGTTAAGTCTGGTTTATTGAGAAAACAATACGAGCGCAAGGACTTCCGGACAACGCACATGAGTGGTATCTCAAAGAAGTGGCGCAAGGACTTCCGGACAACGCACATGAGTGGTATCTCAAAGAAGTGCCGCCTCTTGGTCAGCGCGGCCTTTATTCTCAAGCAAAACACAGGTATGGCGCTTTGCGGATGTGATTGACTAACCCATTGTACGTCATATGAAATGGCAGGCGTGGTCGAGAACACAGACACATGACATGAGAAAAGGCGGCAATTTCTTGGAGACAAAGGGACAAAGGATGGTTATTCTGGAGTACACAGATTTCTAGGTGTGTGGACCTCCTGGAGGTCATCTTGTCTATGTGAACGGTTGAGGGAGGTGGTGAATTACAAAAGGAGAGAGAGGACAAAGGTTTAAGGTGTTTGGAATAGCAAAAGGCAGGGGACTAGATCAATAGATTTTAAGAACAAAAACTGAGATCTGAAAGGTCTTGAGGCCAGTTGTAAATTCTATGACAATATATATATATATATATATATATATATATTCCTTTATATGGTTAAAAGCATATATATGGTTAAAAGTTATTGTTAAAGGAAAATAAGAAAAATAAATGTAGTTAAAGTCAGTGAAAGTAGAGCATACACATGAGTACAGGATAAACAGGATTGAGGATGTGCTGACATATTTCCTTTTCATTGGTGAGCCCAAGGGTCCCATTGTGGATAATCAACCTTTCATAAATAGGGCTATTTCTGCAGCTGAGGAAATGGCTGCTGCGATGATGACTTCACAATAAGAATGAGGCAGGAGAATGTGGGGATGATAGAAGCACATGGACAACCCTGTGAGTAGTGGATTGTGAGGCTGAATTGCACCTTTCTTCCACAGTAACTTTCCCCCCTCCTTCTGCACCCGACGCCCGACCCCACCTACTCCTCTCACTGTCCTGCCTCTCCCTCAAACGCCACCATGACAGAGACACACACACGCACATACACACACACACATACACACACACACACACACACACACACACCGTGTCACAGGATTTTGGTTTGAATATCAGGTTGACCTCTTTGTGTCTGCCTACCTGACTATCTGTAAGGTGTGTGTGTGTGTGTGTGTGTGTGTGTGTGTGTGTGTGTGTGTGTGTGTGTATGAGAGAGAGAGAGAGATAGGCAGAGGTCTGACAGGTGGACAGTGTGAACTGGCCCCTCCCTCAGGATTCTGGGCGTCAGCTGAGGTGCCGGCGGAGTCGGACCTCGGGTCTGGCCGTGCCCCCTGTTCACGCATCGATACCTGGCAGTCTGACAGCGCCTGGGTGTGACGCCGGCTCCCTTGTCAAATCCTGTAACCACACACCTGACACCCTCCACACACACACACACACACACACACACACACACACACACACACACACACACACACACACACACACACTTGCCTGACACCTTAAAAAAACAGATCTCCTCTGGAAGTGCCAAAACCACCACCTCGGAATGTTTGATTTTTATTTATTCATGTGGTGTGTGTGTGTGTTTCTCATAACATTCAGATCTAGCCTATTTCTAAGATGGTCTGTGTGTATACAGGAGCTGTCAGCGCCTGCCATGTTGTGCTGCTCAAATCATACAGGCTGTGGTCTGAATTCATGAGCTGAAAGAGAACTGTAGCACCGCATTATGTAATAATGGTGCATTATGTAATTAAGCAATAAACCACAAGAGGCCGTGTGTTGCCTACCCCCCTAGCTGTTATAAAATCACTATAACACACGGCCTCGAGTGGTTTATTGCTTTTATACAACGGTTACTACAGCTATTAGGGTAAAATAAACACAGCAATATAAAATATTAAAGGAGTAGTAAAGGGAAAATGCATGTTTAGTTTAAGGTTACTTATGATCATATACAATGGTTCAAATCAAAACATTGACAAAGCTAGCATTTTTGATAAAGTTGATAATTGCTCTACCACCGTTTTGGTCATACAATGGATGTGGATGGGCATCTTGAAAAATCATTCAAAAACATGTTAAACTCAATTTCAAAGACAAGAACCTCACCGAGGGTGTAATTGGTGTCTGTTGGTGTTCTGACATCAAATTTGCCGCAAAGTATGAATCCTGTAGGGTTTTATTGATAATTTTATGAAATCCATTGACTTGTATTGATGCGACCGTGTAGATCAATCCGCAGAGGTGATTCAGGAAGCGGAACTACTTACGGTAGCTATTGTTTATGTTAGTTAGGCTAGCTAGTTTGCTCACTGCTCACGCTACTCTTTAGCTCACAGACAAGGAAGCCCTAGGCTACAGTTCAGAAAACACTTATCAAAATGGTTGATCTAGAAGAGTATGAATTTGATCGCGAGGAATTAGACTTTGACGGCAGCGCTTATCGTTCCCAGCCTGAATATAGTGAGGAGGAACTACAGCAAATGGAAGAGATGGAGGCTCGCTGAACCGCAGAGCCAGACGGTCGATGAAGCTGTCGCTATACCACGAACCACTGGTGTTTGGTGGTGTGCTTGCAAACATTGCCGACAGATGCCCACCGAAGAGGAAAGTTTGTGCTGTACCGAGTGGGACCTATTGCTAACAGCTGACATGGCAAACATTTCGGTCCATGAGTCTGACTCCTTGCCTGTTGAAAGTGAGTCCTGCTTTTACCACTAGTATTTATGTCCGAGCGAATAAATCTACAGTTTTGATAATTTCATGCTGTAAGACCACTTCTTACAATTCTATTTTTCTAATGTTAGTCTTAGCAAAGGGATTATTATTATTATTATGCTTCAACACACACACACACAGCTGGCAATAAGAACTTACCTCAAGTTCTTCCACTCGTTTGTCTTCTGTCGTTCCTCTATGTAAAGTCGGAACAGCATCACGTTTGAGCAAGACCCTTTTGGGAGATTTCTTTGAGAATAGCCTAGGCTTATACCATTTGTCCTCAAAATGCAAAGAAGAATATCCACGGGTGTGTTTACATCCAAGTAAAGAGATTCTAGCCACAACTTCAATCTTGCGGGATCGTTGTAGGGAAGTCTATGACAAGTTACAGATGAACGGATTTTGCGACACTTGGCACAATAGCGTGTCATTGTTGAGATCCCAAACAAATGTTTCGCACGAGCCTTTCTTGTTGTTGCGGCTAGCTTTTCAAGGAAGGCAGCTTAGCCGGAATCCACGGATGTCGCCTACCGCGAGATCAAGGCATTGCACAAGATCGGAATCAGTTAAAGCGGAAGTTTACACACGTATGTGCTGCGACTAAATAGTTTGATGCACAGTATCGTACCCCGTCGTAGCCCCGTCACTTCTGCTGGATGACTCGAGTAGCATGCTGTATTTTCTCGCATACTACACGCGTTTTGTGGAACAGTAGGTACTATATAGCATGTAGTATGCCTACTATATAGTACCTACTATATAGCATGTAGCAGGTTGTATGCATTTCGGACACGGCCACTGTCTATCTAAGCTTGTTGCTGCCCTCCTGTGGCCGAAAACGGTAAATGCTCGTGTGGTAGCAACATAGAACTGCAGGTTCTGGGACCACTGCCTCTTGTGGTAGCAACATAGAACTGCAGGTCACTAACGGGACGGAGGCACACAGGGAGGGACACAGGGAGAGAGCCAGGGAGGGACGACTACTGGACATTTGCTATTCTAGGTGTGCTGGCTTACAGCCACGCACAAAAATCACGGTCTACTGTTACTATGTTCATAGCTACTGTAAAAGGGACCTAGATTGACTGGGAGCAAAACATTGACAAGTGAAGTCATCCACATTTACTATTAATAGCTACATCTTTGACTCTTTATTTGCTAGCAAGACATCAACAAGAGCTCAAGGTGTCCCTAAAATGACAAGACTGTCTCCAAATGTGTTTTACATTCCGCAGCAGTGTCATCATCTGCACTTTCATTTTCATTTTATGTTCAGCTTGTTAGTAGTCTGCATAGCATCTTCGCTGTATTCTAATACAGAACACCCATGTACTGTAGCATTTTTATCATCTAGCCTGTTACCCTAAATGTCTTTGCCTATCCAGTCCTCACTCTGGTGTGATTTAACACTGGAGGCCTTCTCTCTCTTTCTCTCTCTCTCTCTCTCTCTGTCTCTCTCTCTCTCTCTCCCCCTCCCTCCTTCTCTCTCTCTCCCTCCCTCTCTCTCTCTGCCCCTCCCTCTCTCTCTCTGCCCCTCCCTCTCTCTCTCTCTCTCGATCCCTCTCTCCCTCCCTCCTTCTCCCTCCCCTTCTCTCTCTCTCTCCCCTCCCTCCCCTTCTCTCTCCCCTCCCTCCCTCCCTCTCTCTCTCTCTCTCTCTCTCTCTTTCTCCTTAATCAGTAGCTCATAATGTCTGTCTGCTGTTATGAATGATTCACTGTCATTCAAGCCGGGGATCGTGGTCAGCCTGTGAAAGACTTGTTTTGCTCGGCTCGGAGAGCTCTGTTTGGAAGTTTGCTCACATCTTTGCTGCTGCTGCATTCTCCCGCTCTAGTCTGCATCTGCCAGATAGATCTGCTACTAATGTCTTTGAGTGGGTGAGACTTCCTGTTAGAGACAGGAAGTAGTAGTAATCGAGACTGCTGAAAGGCTACAAGGCTAAGAGGCAATATGAAAAGTATAGAATAGTATGTTATAGTATATAGTATAGTATGTTCACCCACAAGGGTCTGAGGTCACAGTTCATCGATCTACAGGTGAAGGGGGTAACAACTAAACAAGTGCTTACTTGTAACAACATAGGGGATAGCCTACATTTTAATTTCCATCATTATTTTCCGACGCACGACTTGAATTGCATTCCTTAGCCAGTGAAAACGAGTGCACCCTGGAGGTCAGGCATCCGGATATCAGTGCGTCCTGGAGGTCATGCACCTCCGCGAGGCTCCGCCCTAATGAGACTCCACCCTAATGAGACTCCACCATAATGAGGACTACGCCCTAAAAGAATGGCATCCACCAGCGCTTTATGAAAAGAGCTGAGGCTGATAGCGGATCATCTTTAGGGGCTTCATTGACAACGGCACCCCCCACCCCCATCCGCCCCCCCACCCAACCCCCTCCTCCTCCCATGTTCCACACTTGCTTTCCCTCTCTTCTCTCCTTCTTCTCTCCTCCTTCTCTCCCTCTCTCCTCCCTCCTCTCTTTCTCACCTAACTCCCAAGTTCAACATTTGCACAGCTAACGAGCAGAATATCAGCTGGAACTACTTTCTTCTCTCTCAAGCTATGGAGACATTACTCTGTTTATTTATGGCCATACATATTTAATTAGGTTTACTCTAATCTTCCCTTAGTCAGTTCAGAAGTCTCACCATGGCTGTTTAAATATTAAAATTAATTTAAGAGAAGATGAACAGGCTTGGCTTAATTGTTCTGGGATAGCAGGTAGTTTCTAAACACACACACAAATAATGAGGCAAACATACACACAAACACACAAATAATGAAGCAAACACAAACTCACACACACACACACACACACACACACACACATTACAATCCTACCACATCTCTCGTGATACACCCACATACCCACCTAGACAGAACACGTGGTCTTCCAGAACGATCTGCTCCTCACCTCTGCACCCTTCCTAGCCCCGCCCCCTCACCCGTCATAACCTCCCTCACCCTTCCTAGCCCCGCCCCCCCACCCATCATAACCTCCCTCACCCTTCCTAGCCCCGCCCCCTCACCCGTCATAACCTCCCTCACCCTTCCTAGCCCCGCCCCCTCACCCGTCATAACCTCCCTCACCCTTCCTAGCCCCGCCCCCTCACCGGTCATAACCTCCCTCAACCTTCCTAGCCCCGCCCCCTCGCCCGTCATAACCTCCCTCAACATGCCTGGAGCCCCAGGTCACACCGTCGACTTGATTTAAATAACTCCCTCTGTCTCCCCGTTTTATGAACTTATTTTCTCCCCCTGCTCTCGGGGTCCTTAGGCGTCGGCAGCCGTGCTTGCCTGCGTGAAATTCTGTTTTTCTAAATAAGGAGCGAGCTCAGAGGCGATGGTAATCTCACATGCCCAAATTGAAAAAGGCACCACAGCAAAATGCATCAACTGTTGCGCCCAGGCAAACATGCAATATTGATTATTTTTTCTTACTGGTCATATTTAATGTATTTGATTTAAAGATTTGGTTATTGAGGAGTGTAGATGTTTCCTAGGTCTGACGGCAACACCGTTTTTTAATTAGTATAACATATTGCAGACTGTAGTGATTTTTATTTTGTATACAAGTCATGATGAAAATGTAATGAGAGAGAGAGGGAGAGGAGAGAGAAGGAGAGAGAGAGAAAGAGGGAGAGAGAGAGAGTGTGTGTGTGTGCATGCGTGTGTGTATGTTTGTGTGTGTGTTTGTTTGTGTGTGTGTGTGTGTGTTTGTGTGTGTGTGTGTGTGTGTGTGTTTGTGTGTGTGTTTGTTTGTTTCTGCTCTTTCTACTTCCTCAGAGTAATTGGGCTGGTCTCCCAGGTGACCTACTGTGTGTGTACACTGACCAGCCACATCACTTCTCCATGCATATATATTTCCCCCAACGCCAGCCTTCACACACATGCACACACACACACACATACACACACAAGAACACACACCATACACACACACACACAAGAACACACCATACACACACACACACACGCACGCACGCACACACACACATACACACAAGAAAACACACCATACACACACACACAAGAACACACCATACACACACACGCACGCACGCACACACACACATATACACACAAGAACACACACCATACACACACACACACACACACACACACACACATGCACGCGCCTCTTATCGGAGTCCAAATAATAGCTTTTGTTTGCTTAAGTCTGCACTTTCTCCCTCAGCTAATTTAAATCAGACATATCCAGGATATCTGTATTGTATTTCTCCCACCAAATATTGCACAGCTTGTCCTAGAAAAGAAAACAGTTTGCTACATTTAAATATTTTAGGAGACTAAAATAGAGGCTTTAAAAGGCTTTCCCACCTGTGTTTGTGTAAACTGTGAGCCAAGTAACATACGGCACAGAATCCCAGATTTGGCAGCCTGGCCCCTTCCTGCCAGTTCAGTTGACTGTGAATTATCTTTTCTGCAAACCTGTTTCTCTGGGGTGGAATGGCAGCAGTGCCACCGCCTGATAAATTCATTCATGAGAGCCAGCAGTCAGCCCCTCAGCCAGTCAGCCAGTCAGCCACTCAGCCAGTCAGTCAGCCTCTGTCTCCTCGTGGGCTTGTGAGGCTTGCGGTGTGTGTGAGGTTCATGGGGTTTGTGAGGTTCATGGGGTGTGTGAGGTTCATGGAGTGTGTGAGGTTTGTGGATTGTGGAGTATGGGATGTTCACTAAGAGGACAAAGCAGAGGAGATCGACAGAGGTACTGTTCCTTCGTCCTCCCCCCCTTCTCTCTCTCCCTCCCTCCCCCTCTCTCTTACCCTCCCTCCTTTCCTATCTCTCTTTCCCTCTCTCCCCTTCTCTCTCCCTCCCTCTCTCTCCCCTTCTCTCTCTCGGCAAACAGTGAGACCCTTAGTTTAGTCCCCCCCCTCATGCCAATCAATGTTAATCACACCTCCTCCACAGCAGGAGACCAAGGTTCAAATAACAAACACGCTTACTAGTCAACTCTCTCTTGCTCTCTCCCTCTCTGTCTCTCTCTCACACTCTCTCTGTCTCTCCCTCTCTCTCACACTCTCTCCCTCTCTCTCCCTCTCTGTCTCTCTCTCACACTCTCTCTGTCTCTCTCTCACACTCTCTGTCTCTCACTCTCTCTCACACACATTTTCTCTCGCTGTCTCTCTCTCTCTTTCTCACTCTCTCTCTTTCTCACTCTCTCACACTCTCTCCCTCCCTATCTCTTCCTCCCCCTCTCTCTCTCTCTCTCTCTCTCTCTATCTCACACACACACACACACACACACACACACACACACACACACACACACACACACACTCATAACACATACACCAGTGCACAGCTGCTATGTTAACACTGTTGTGGCATATGAAGTTAGAAATAGTACGTAAGACAGGCATCCAGTAATCCAGGAGATCAGAGTCTTGGTGTCTGATCTGAATGATAAACAAGTCCGATCTGAATGCCATGTAGACACAGAGGAGCTAAGACCTCAACAAAGAACATGGCCACCCGGGCCAAGATTACATCCTGTTTGATTAGTTAATCTCCTGGGGAAGTCCTAATGTGCTAATTCAAGGTGACTCTGACTCTAGTTTGGGGGAGTCTAAATCCTGCATCCTTACAACAGGGTCTTAGTTACCAACAACAAAAGTAAAGAATGGTTCTCTGAATGAACAGAGGGGATGGTGGGAGGGAGTCTGGCAGCTTTAAAATAGATGGCCCATTGCCTGCACGGCTGAGTAATTTTATTAGGACTCTTTACATCTTCTGCCTTAAGCCCAGCTGAGTCAGCATCATCCTGGTCCAAACCACAGATAATCAACGTCGTCTTGAGAGAAGCATGATGCCAATCCAGAGAGGGAGATGTGCGCAAACTATTTAGTCTAGGAGGAGCCTCTTTAATGGGTTTGGAGTAATACCCTAAATACCCTACGTCAACAGTCGCGCCGAGCCAAGAGAAAAAGAGGGGGGGGGGGGTTGCTCCACTTTTGCTCTTACAAAAAAGACTGCATACAGTCGGTGTTTTCATGTTTCATAAGCAAGTGTGTGTGTGTGTGTGTGTGTGTGTGACACAAGCAGGCGGTGTTTGCATCCTGGGGAATTTTTGTTGATCTCTATTTATCTATGTATATATTCAGTCTTTTGAAAATCCCAACAGAAAACCTTTTGATATTTTTAAACTAGGCCAGGTCCAGCCTGGCTTATGTGCGTGGCTGGCTTGCTTCTGTTCAGGACTGGTAGGACGGAAGCTAGTCATGCCACTGAAATAGCTGTGAATTGAAATGACATGAAATAATGTCTGCTAAATTAAGATAGGTCTTGTCGCCTGGACACATCAGTTCCAAAACGTAAACAACAGCGTTTGTTTAGCTACATGTACACTAGAGGAGTTTCACTCAGCATAGACAGTAATCTCTGAGAATGTCCCACGTGGGAGTCCAATGCTCTCATCACTACTCTACTTGTGCAGTGGAGATCAGCAGGTTGGTGTCCTTCTTCCAGTCCCTAGTGTGGGATCTGACCTATAAGGGAAGGAGCATGGGTTGGGGTTAGAATAAGGGTTGGGGTTGAGACAGGATCTGACCTATAAGGCAAGTGTTAAAGGTTGGAGTGAAAGGATGAACATGTGGAGGTTTGGGGTATAGTCCCATAAAGTCATTCCCACCCCACATAAAAACAACAACACACATATACTGGCCCCACACTGTACACAATGTATTTGCTGGAAGTTTGAAGAAAGAAAATAACTGTATATTGTAGCAATGGTTTGAATTAAATAAAACTAGAAATGAACTAGAAAGGGTGCTCAGAGAGCACAGGGCTCCGCTCATTAATGCATTTTGTTCGTGTAATTGAGTTGAAATGGTTAAACTCACTCCTCAGTATATATAGCACACTTGCACCATTGAAGAGTAAGCTTTTTGGTGGTGTAATTGATTGTGGTGTTCATGAGAGGTGGTCATGTTTGAACACAACTGTACACACTTGTGTAATTTTTTCAATCAGCCATTATAGACAATAACAGAAGACATAAGTTACAAAACTATATACAGAAATTAAGTCCAGTGTCCATTCCTCTGGGGGGTAAAAAGGACAGGCACTAGCCCAGTGTCCATGCCTCTGGGAGGGGTAGAAGGGCACTAGCCCAGTGTCCATGTCTCTGGGAGGGGTAGAGGGACACTCGCCCAGTGTCCATGCCTCTGGGAGGGGTAGAGGGACACTAGCCCAGTGTCCATTCCTCTGGGAGGGGTAGAGGGACACTAGCCCAGTGTCCATGTCTCTGGGAGGGGTAGAGGGACACTAGCCCAGTGTCCATTCCTCTGGGAGGGGTAGAGGGGCACTAGCCCAGTGTCCATGTCTCTGGGAGGGGTAGAGGGGCACTAGCCCAGTGTCCATGTCTCTGGGACGAGTTCTAAGTTGCCTTATGCTACAACCCTCCATTGAGTTTTGTGAAAATCTTTCTGGTAGTTTTTGTGTAATCCTCAGATATTATTTTGTTTTACATGCATAGAAACATAAAATAATATTGGTTGCTTAAACCACAAATAAATAATGTAGATATCTAAGATGACATCTAAAGCTCACTTGATTCCTCATTGTAACAAAGAGCCAACGTTTTCTAAAGAAAAATCAACCTCTTCCTCGCAGTCCGAGTGAACTCCCCCACCGCAGGGAAGAGGCTTCAGATGAGGTCCTCACACCTGGTAGGGGGGGTCACACAGTGATGTAGGCTCTGGGGAGGATAAATATGTATTGTAGCGAGAGAAAGAGAGTGAGTAGAGGAAAGAGAAACAGCAAGATGGACAGAGAGAGAGAGAGGAGAGAGAGAAAGGGAGAGAGAGAGAGAGAGAGAGAGATGATACTGAGTGTGATTAGAGGAGACGTGAGGAAGATCCTCTGTGGAATCAGCCCTCAGCTGAGATAACCCTGCCGGTCCACACGGACATGATACAGTCCTCCTCTCTCTTCTCTGCTCTCCTCTTCCCTCTCTCTTTTCTTATCTTTTGTGCGTGGCTGTAAGCCAGCGCACCTAGCATAGCGTTTGTCGGGTTATCACTTCCTCCCTCCGTTGAATGTTGACCTGCGTTTCTCTGTTGGCACCACAAGAGGCAGTAGTCCCAGCACACCAAAATCAAGAAGGACACCAAAACCAACCTGCCGATCTCCACTGCACAAGTAGAGTAGTGGTGAGAGCATTGGACTCCCACCCGGGAAACGGGGGTTCAAGGCCCCGGTGGGGATGACTTTATGGGACTATACCCCAAACCTCCACATGTTCATCCTTTCACTCCAACTTTTTTATCCCTTACCTAAATTACAGCAGTTTATTTGTTACATTGTAGCAATAAAGAGCAATAATTGAAGAGAACTTTTATTTAAGTCGCTTATGAAAATGTAAGTACAATAATAGTGTCTATATACAGAATAGCAAAATATAAAAAATATACACGGAATCATGTATAATGTGAAGTGAAATGCTATGTAATTAAGTAGCCTATAATGTAAGTAATGTACAGATGTGGGAAGTTAGAAATGTCACATGCTGCAGCATTTCACCTTCGCGGTATTTGGCAGGGAAATCCCGTTGGAAATCTCGTGGGATTTCAGACGGGTGTTATTTGTCATTGTTATTCGTTTTAGTGATGCACCACCGCCAGGTGGCGTCTTTGAGTAGATTTCGCAGGCTGGGCTTAGTGTTTTGAATGAAGCATCCAGTATATCCATGTAATGGTGGTGGTCGGGGCACTTAGAATGCAGTTTCTAAAAATCTATTTTCTGCAGCGAAATGGTTGTTTTCATCAATCTGTCTTAATGAATCGCTAGTTGTGCTTACATACTTACAGTGTGCTTACAGTTGTGTGCATGCGCACAGCGTGCTGGAGCAACGATTGCGCGCTGTGCGCATGCGTGCTGGAGCAAGTGAGGAAGCTATTTCGTTTCGAAAGACGTTTCTAAAGATCATATTACAGAGGCATGTGAAAAACCACAACAGGCTCTATGTAAGCACAACTAGCGATTCATTAAGACAGATTGCTGAAAACAACCGTTTCGCGGCAGAAAATAGATTTTTAGAAACTGCATTCTAAGTGCCCCGACCACCGCCATTACATGGATATACTGGCTCGCGCTGGATTTTAAATTTCTTCTACATGCCTCCGAACTACACCAAAGTGATCTCGGTGAGTCAAACGTCTTATAATATGTCGTAAATAAGGTCCAGTTTGTCAAAAACAAGCATTGTCCTTTAAGTTGTAGCCTACAGTACAATCACAAGACGCATAGGCCTAGTCTACCGTAAAAAGCGTTGCGTTCTCATAGGCCTATTAACTTAGAAAATTATTAATTAGATAAGTATTATGTATCTACGTTCTATGCTGCATCTGTACAGTAGACTACTGTTTTATTTGGATCGATTCTTCTCCTTTTGTGAAGTGTAGGCTATATTCTTGTTAAAGTGCGGCCTAGGCTTTATTCTAAAAAATATGAGAAAGACGCCTTTCACATACAAATCATATGTTGCTTTTAGTAACATTAAAAACAATGCAAATGCAAATCATGCAAAGTTGAAGGCCACGACTTCATCAGTTAGGCTAGTGTTGGCATGATCTATAGATGCTCAGGTCATAATGTCCGTTGAAAATAATTCCCTCTAAGCACAATTTGAATTCTACGGAGCCCCTAAAGTGACAAGAAAAAAAAAAAAAAAAATCATGATGGAAAAAAAAAAAAAAAAAAACATGGGAAAAAAAAAAAATTATGGTGGAGAAAAAAAAAAAAAAAAATGGTTGAAAAATATATACTTAAGTCTCCCTATCTCCCTCCCCTGCCTTCCTGTCTCCCTTCCCCTGCCTCCCTGTCTCCCTTCCCCTGTCTCCTTTTCTCTCTCCCCCAGTCTCCTCTCCCTGTCTCCCTCCCCCTGTCTCCTTCTCTGCCTGTCTCCGTCCCCCTCCCTATCTCTCCCTCCCTCTCTCTCTGTCTCCCTCCCCCTCTCTCCCTATATCCCTCTCCCTGTCTTTCTCTTTTGGGTCTCCCACCCCCTCTCTCAGTCTACCTCCCCTTGTCTCTGCGCCCGTCCAGTAATCCTGGGTGATGGTGATTGCTACACACGCCCTGGTCTGGTGTAGGCTAACCAGCGCACAATAACCATAGCCTACTACAGAAAGATAATAAATGAGTAATAAGGACACAATACAGTTAGGCCTACTGCAATTAGGAGAAGTGGGCTTACTTTAACACGGAAGCAACCACATCAAAATAGACTAATTTTACACATTACACATGATGATGATGATGATACAGCAAATTGAGAAAATGCACAAACAAAATAGGATTTATTGTTAATATTTTCGAGACCCTCCCCCCCCCCCCCGACTCCCCGCACAGTAGTCTTACTAACACAGGTAGAAACAGACACAGAGAGTTAAGGCTATAGGGTCAGGGCTGAACCAACAGACAGAAACAAGATCCCTCTCTGAATTATTGAGGGGTAAATGTTGTGCTTAACCATAGCTAAACAGTCTCAGTGGTCCCTGCTCTGACCTGGAAGTAGCCTACACCTGGAAGTAGCCTACACCTGGAAGTAGGCTACATTTCAAAGTTGATGAGTAAATGTTGATGAGTAAGTTTTGCGAGATCTCGCAAAAGGTTTTGCGAGATCTCGCAAAAACTATTGCGAGATCTCGCAAAACTATTGCGAGATCTCGCAAAAACTATTGCGAGATCTCGCAAAACCTATTGCGAGATGTCGCAAAACCTATTGCGAGATCTCGCAAAACTATTGCGAGATCTCGCAAAAACTTACTCATCAACATTTACCCATCAACATTGAAATGTACCTACAAATGTACTGCAAGACCACTGAGTTTAGTTATCATTCACTTGAATGATGAATGGAATGAATGAATGAATCATCACTGAACTTGATTTCACAGAATGGGGGGAAGTCACTGGTGTTATGAACTTCCACAACCGTTCACATGATCGTCGTGGAAAGAGAATAAACACAGTATCATTTTTGTCTTCCTGCTGGGAAGTATGAGGAAACATGTTTTCCTGCTGCAAACGGTAGGCTTTATCTGTTTTGTGCTCTGTGTTTTTCTACATACCTAGCCATAATGGTTAGCTAGCGTAACACTAGTATTTGCATGTTTATATCGCTTTCAGGCTGGAGCATTGCATGAGTCAGAAGAACAAGCCACCGCCTGAGTTAACTGTCTAATAACCAATCAGACCTCGACATGACTCATTTCCATAGAAATGCCTTTATTATTGTCCGTTTTGGGCTTTGTATCTAGTCTAGGTGTGTTATGTTACCTTGCATGTTACGGTTTTGGCTAGGCAAAGTTCACCAGCCAGCTAGCTAGCTAAGTGGCTAGCTACAAGCTAGCTTCTGGCTAACGTGATTTCACGTCGAGCAGGCCAGCTCGAATCTCTGGATACAGAGATTTTGCTCGCTACTGCCGGTAGCTAGTTCATATTATTTAGTTAGCAAGCTAAAACATAAGCAATATAATCATTCTGATCATCTGAATCATCAGTCTGGTCAGTGCTTGACGTCATTTATCATTGAATAACAGCTAGCGAGCTAACTGTTAGGTAGCTAGCGGACGGACTTCCGGTTTGGCGGATGTTTCAAAATAAAGGTTCCCGGAAAGACGGTACTGGCCTATATATTGAAAAGAACTGACTTGTTGATTGTGTTTGTTATATCCAGCCTGGCTTTATTCATGGTGCAGTTGCTTCAGGGGTTCTTAATGACAGGGGTGGGGGGTTCTTGTCATCTGTTTATGAATGTATATCAGTAGTAGTTTATTTTTTTTACTTCCTTTTCAGCTTTGACTGGGCTGAGGACTTTCAGGACAGTGTGGAACAATCAGTCACGTGCTCCTGCTGCTGCTGCTCTGCTCCCGTCAGTGGAAGTGTGCCTGCTATGTCCTCGCCTCATATGTGGTCTTCATAGTGTTCCCTAATCAGAATTCCTTGCCCTGTCCTGTTCCTTGTGCCCTGTCGCTCTCTCTGCCTCAGGATTATCCAGCTCTCCTCTGGTCACCTCACACCACCCCCATACCCTCACAGAGCCCTCCAGCCTTCCTCATTGCCTCTCCCTACTTGCGGACTGAAGCTACCACGGCCACCCCTCTGCCCAATCTTTCCCCTCCTGGGCTTGCCCCCTACTCCTGCCTCCCAGTGTCTTGCTATTTTAGTGTTGTTTTTATTTTTTTGCAAGAAAAACTGTTTTTGCAAGATTGCAAGAAAATCTTCTGGTTAACGTGATTTGACATCGAGCAGGCTAGCTCGAATCTCTGGATACATTGATTTTGCTATAGCTACTGCCGGTAGATAAGTCATATTATTTAGCTAGCAAGCTAAAACATAAGTAATATGATCATTCTGATCATCTGAATCATTAGTCTGGTCAGTGCTTGGCGTTATTTATCATTGAATAACAGCGAGTCACTGTGTCGCCAGGTAGCGCAGGTGTTGGCAGGACCACACTGAGACCTTTGTTTTTTTGTTTCAGTATCAGCAAACATCTTCTCCAGACCAGTCCAGACACTACAGCAAGCTTCACCTGAAGCTGGACCTCCACTTCCTGATTTCAGACCACACCAAGTTTTCCCCCGACTGGTGCTTTGGCTTGATCAAGCAGCGCTACAGGAAGACCAGAGTGGACACTTTGACTGACATCGCTGGGGTGGTGAGAGACAGCGCTCCTGTGAAGAAAGTCAACACCCCACAGCTTGTCAGACTGGAGGACGGCACAGTGCTTGTTAAAAGTTACAACTGGCACCAGCATCTGAGTAGCTACTTCAAAAAGCAAACCAGCACTTCAGGTAATTATCATTGTCATGTATTAGCTATTCCATTTTATGGACATGGTATGGTTGTATTTTATTTGTGGGCAATATTTTAATGCACTTGCACTATCTCCCTTCTGTTCTATTGCAGTTTTGATGCTAGGATGCCTGGTGTGGTTGAGGCCAGAGAACACTGTGATGCAACACCAGTCAGGTTTCAGCTGCTGCGCAACGCTGATGTCCAGCCCCCCAAAGATGGTCTTCAGGTGCAAGCCCCACCTGGACTGGACATGGCCAGACAGCAGTATGTCTGAGAAGATCAGAGAATTATGTTATGATGAGGCTCAAGACATCACTTGCCCTCTGCCAAAGAGTAGCTTGGAAGAAGCCCCTTGCCAATCAGCAGCACAGAAGAAGACTGTCCGTGTATAGTACTCTGGTTGTACTATACATAGGCCCTCACTCGCATAATCACAATGGCACACATGTTACCTCATGGACCAACAAGTGAACACTTGACACCTTGTCTATACAATAGACAACTGACTCTACACTACTGTATACTTGACATGTTGTTATTGCACTGCCTGTATCATGGACACAGTCACAGTCATCCATGATCAGATGGGATAAAGACAGTTATCATACTGTAGATGAGTGTGATACTGATAGAATGCTAGTTTGCCAGTAAATTCCCTTTAAATGTCTTAACTGCATACCTAGGACTGGAATGAGGAACTGATCAGCTTACCTTTACAACTTATGTTTGCATCATGTAACCTATGTCACAATAAAAACACTTGAAACTTAATCTTGTATTCATATTCATAGTAGGGTTACCTGTTATAATAGCCAACCCTCCAGCTTGCATTCAAACTCCAATCCCAAACCCCACTGAGGCCTATTGTAGTCCGGACGATAGAAATGTCAAATTTGATAATGTTTATTGATATTCATCTTCCCCGCTACGGGGGCTCTACAGGTTCAGGCAGAATGGCCTGTAAAAGAAAAGGGTTGCTGGAGGCCTGTTGGTAGAATCATGGTTTGTTATTTTGGAACTATTCATAGAATAATACATGGGCATTGTGCATATATAACCATATAGAAAAGAATTCTGAACGCTGCCTTTAATCAATTTAATGTATTACTTTTTAGTAAGCTTACTAGCCAACATTGTCATTGAAAAGCCCATCAGACCACCACTGACAGATAATGACAGCTAGTCAGTGGGGGAGTGGTTTGGGGCGGGGTTAAACAGCTACTTTCCCACCCATTACCTGGCTGTGAGAAGTGTGAACAGCTCTGAAACTTTGAAGCCCTTTGATCAGGTGTACCAACATTCACAGAAGCATATCTTCTTCAAATATTTGCAGATTTCAATGCATGGCACATCATCTAAAAGATTACAATTTACACTTTCATAATCTGTAAAATAATAATAATAATAAAAAAAAAAAAAATTAAAAAAGGAAAATGACCTTGGCAGGACCAAACCTCTGGTGGCAGTTATGTGATCACTGTTCGACAGGTGAGGTTGAAATAGACATTCAATGAAATAAGGAACATCTTAAAAATAGGCCTAGTCTTATGAGAAGACAGCATATGGCTGCACAGCTTGATGCCACAACCTGAGCAGTGAATGACCTAGGTGTTGTGTGCACCAGTCAATACATGTCTTGCACTATTTCAGTTTACCCGTGTATTTATTGTAAAACAAAATAAATATATGATGCTAAACATTGTTCAGTAGTATTTGCATATTAAAAACAAGCACATGTTGCCAAAAAATAAAAACAACACTACAATAGCAAGACACTGGGAGGCAGGAGTAGGGGGCAAGCCCAGGAGGGGAAAGATTGGGCAGAGGGGTGGCCGTGGTAGCTTCAGTCCGCAAGTAGGGAGAGGCGATGAGGAAGGCTGGAGGGCTCTGTGAGGGTATGGGGGTGGTGTGAGGTGACCAGAGGAGAGCTGGATAATCCTGAGGCAGAGAGAGCGACAGGGCACAAGGAACAGGACAGGGCAAGGAATTCTGATTAGGGAACACTATGAAGACCACATATGAGGCGAGGACATAGCAGGCAGACTTCCATTGACGGGAGCAGAGCAGCAGCAGCACGTGACTGATTGTTCCACACTGTCCTGAAAGTCCTCAGCCCAGTCAAAGCTGAAAAGGAAGAAAAAAAATGAACTACTACTGATATACATTCACAAACAGATGACAAGAACCCCCCACCCCTGTCATTAAGAACCTCTGAAGCAACTGCACCATGAATAAAGCCAGGCTGGATATAACAAACACTATCAACAAGTCAGTTGTTTTCAATATATAGGCCAGTACCGTCTTTCCGGGGACCTTTATTTTGAAACAATCGCCAAACCGGAAGTCCGTCCGCTAGCTACCTAACAGTTAGCTCGCTAGCTGTTATTCAATGATAAATAACGTCAAGCACTGACCAGACTGATGATTCAGATGATCAGAATCACTATATTACTTGTGTTTTAGCTTGCTAACTAAATAATATGAACTAGCTACCGGCAGTAGCGAGCAAAATCTCTGTATCCAGAGATTCGAGCTAGCCTGCTCGACGTGAAATCACGTTAGCCAGAAGCTAGCTTGTAGCTAGCCACTTAGCTAGCTAGCTGGCTGGTGAACTTAGCCTAGCCAAAACCGTAACATGCAAGGTAACATAACACACCTAGACTAGATACAAAGCCCAAAACGGACAATAATAAAGGCATTTCTATGGAAATGAGTCATGTCGAGGTCTGATTGGTTATTAGACAGCTAACTCAGGCGGTGGCTTGTTCTTCTGACTCATGCAATGCTCCAGCCTGAAAGCGATATAAACATGCAAATACTAGTGTTACGCTAGCTAACCATTATGGCTAGGTATGTAGAAAAACACAGAGCACAAAACAGATAAAGCCTACCGTTTGCAGCAGGAAAACATGTTTCCTCATACTTCCCAGCAGGAAGACAAAAATGATACTGTGTTTATTCTCTTTCCACGACGATCATGTGAACGGTTGTGGAAGTTCATAACACCAGTGACTTCCCCCCATTCTGTGAAATCAAGTTCAGTGATGATTCATTCATTCATTCCATTCATCATTCAAGTGAATGATAACTAAACTCAGTGGTCTTGCAGTACATTTGTAGGTACATTTCAATGTTGATGGGTAAATGTTGATGAGTAAGTTTTTGCGAGATCTCGCAATAGTTTTGCGAGATCTCGCAATAGTTTTGCGAGATCTCGCAATAGGTTTTGCGAGATCTCGCAATAGTTTTTGCGAGATCTCGCAATAGTTTTGCGAGATCTCGCAATAGGTTTTGCGAGATCTCGCAATAGGTTTGCGAGATCTCGCAATAGTTTTTGCGAGATCTCGCAAAACCTTTTGCGAGATCTCGCAAAACTTACTCATCAACATTTACCCATCAACTTTGAAATGTAGCCTACTTCCAGGTGTAGGCTACTTCCAGGTCAGAGCAGGGACCACTGAGACTGTTTAGCTATGGTTAAGCACAACATTTACCCCTCAATAATTCAGAGAGGGATCTTGTTTCTGTCTGTTGGTTCAGCCCTGACCCTATAGCCTTAACTCTCTGTGTCTGTTTCTACCTGTGTCAGTAAGACTACTGTGAACTTGGAGCTACAAGACTGAACTAGAAACATAAGTATATTTTTGTTTCTCTAATAGCTAGTGCTAAGTCGTCAGTGTTGTTGTGAAACTGCTTTATTATTCAATGTTATTGTGAGAGTTAGTTTCGGCCTGAGCTAGACTAATTGCCCTGTTGAGTGGGCTGAGGGAGTGGCCTACTATCCTGGCAGACGATTAGCAATCAGCAGTTACAGGCCTTAAGCATTGACGGCTTAGACGGCGACAGCGGGAAGGCGACAGCTCCCTCCGGCGCGCGACCGAAGGCTAGGGCGACTTATTCAAGAGCGACTTTGTCAAGTAAGACTGTCAGGAAGGTAGTACGTCTACATTTACCCCAGTACCTGTTTTGTTACCATTATGTGTTTGCATCCTATTCCTGTTGTGTTCCCTCTCCGGGGGTCACGCAGACACTGGGTCACCCCCAGACTCCGTAACCCCTCTAACCTCATCTATCCGACTGTCTCAACTCATAGAGAGCAAGTGGTGACAGGGGGACTTTGGAATTGCCAGTCGGCGGTGCCCAAAGCTGCGTTTATCTCAGGCTATGCATCCTTGCTCTCCCTCAGCTTCCTTGCTCTCACCGAGACATGGATCACACCAGAGAACACTGCCACACCCGCAGCCCTGTCAGATGTGTATTCTTTCTCCCACACTCCCAGAGCTGCGAGGCGAGGTGGTGGTACTGGCCTGCTCATTTCCCCAACATGGAAATACTCACTCGTCTCCATCCCACAGTTCTCCCCTCCCTCTTTTGAATTCCATGCTGTCTCTGTCATGTATCCAATCAAGCTCACCATTGCTGTTGTGTATCGCCCACCAGGTCCTCTTGGTGAATTCCTAGAGGAGCTCGATACACTAGTTTCGCACTTCCCAGATGATGGGTGCGCACTCATCCTTCAACATCCAGAGTGAGAAATTGGAACCTTTCCTCTCCTTCCTCTCCTCCTTCGATCTTCACCTCTCTTCTTCTCCTCCTACTCACAAAGCCGGCAACCAGCTGGATCTCATCTTCACTAGACACTGTTCCACCTCTAACCTGTCTGTCCTGCCCCTCCATCTCTCTGACCACTATTTCATGTCCTACTCCCTCTCCATCCCCTCTTCCCCTGTAACTCCTCCTCCTACCCACATGGTTACCGCCCGTAGCCATCTCCGCTCGCTCTCCCCTACTGACCTTTCCTCTACTGTCACCTCCGCCCTCCCCGCCCCTGAATCCTTCTCTCTCCTACCCTCTGATACTGCCACTGATCTTCTCCTCTCTACTCTTTCCTCTTCTCTGGACAATCTCTGTCCCCTCACCTCCAGGCCTGCACGCCCAACTCCACCTGCCCCATGGCTGTCGGACTCAGTGCGTACTGATAGACGGAGCCTGAGAATAGCTGAGCGCAAATGGAGGAAAGGCAAGCTCCCAGAGGACCTTCTTAATTTCCAATCTCTTCTTTCCACTTTCTCCTCCTCTCTGTCTGCTGCTAAAGCTGTTTTCTTCCGCTCTAAAATCCTAACCTCTGCTTCCAATCCTAAAAAATCTTTGAAACCTTCTCTTCACTACTCCAGCCCCCACCTCCTACTCCCAACTCCTCCCTTCTCCCTGATGATTTCGCCAACTTCTTTGACAAGAAAGTTAACGATATCAGATCCTCTTTCCCCCCTCCCCCGGTCAACGCTCCATGCACGAAACTCACCCCCCCATCCCCACCCTCTCTCCACTCCCTGCTCCCCCCCTCCTCTCCACGCCCCACCTTATCCCACTTTTCTCCCCTCTCCCCCAACGAGGCCCTCAACCTCGTAACATCTAACCGCCCCACCACGTGCTCCCTAGACCCTGTTCCCTCGACTCTCCTTCAGTCTGTTGCACCCGAACTCCTTCCCTTCCTAACCCACCTCATCAATGCATCTCTTGTTTCAGGATGTTTTCCCTCTGCTTTCAAGACTGCCAGAGTCACCCCCCTCCTAAAGAAACCATCTCTCGACCCCTCTGATGTCAAAAACTACAGACCGGTTTCCCTTCTATCCTTTCTATCCAAAACACTTGAACGTGCTATCTTTAACCAACTGTCTTCGTATCTCCACCAGAACGACCTCCTAGATCCCCACCAATCCGGGTTCAAGGCTGGCCACTCGACAGAGACCGCCCTCCTTGCAGTAACAGAGTCACTCCATGCCGCTAGAGCGAACTCTCTCTCCTCTGTCCTGATACTCCTAGACCTGTCAGCAGCATTTGATACGGTAGACCACCAGATCCTCCTCTCCACCCTCGAGGAGAAAGGCATCGATGGCTCTGCACACTCCCTGTTTGCATCCTACCTGACGGGCCGCTCCTACCAGGTGACATGGAGAGGGTCGACGTCGGAACCGCGTAGTCTGACTACGGGGGTTCCACAAGGGTCTGTCCTGGGTCCTCTCCTGTTTTCCCTCTACACTACATCTCTGGGCTCTGTCATTCGCTCGCATGGCTTCTCCTATCACTGCTATGCCGATGACACCCAACTGGTTCTGTCATTTCCCCCTTCTGATACAGAATTGGAGACACGCATAGCTGGGTGCTTGGCTGACATTTCGGAGTGGATGACGACACATCACCTCAAGCTCAATCTGGACAAGACTGAGCTGCTGTTCCTCCCGGGGAAGGGCTGTCCGCACCGGGACCTGGCCATCACCATTGAAGACACAGTGGTGACCCCGTCTCGGACTGCGAGGAATCTGGGTGTGACCCTGGATGACCAACTGTCATTTTCCTCACATGTCACATCCGTCACACGTTCCTGCAGATTCATGCTCTACAACATCAGGAGGATTCGCCCTTTCCTCACTAATGAAACGGCGCAGGTACTCATCCAGGCCCTGGTCATCTCCCGCCTGGACTACTGCAACTCCCTCCTCGCGGGGGCACCGGCGTCAGCCATTAAACCTCTGGAACTTGTCCAGAAAGCTGCTGCTCGCCTGGTGTTCAACCACCCCAAATTCTCCCACACAACTTCCCTCCTCCGTTCCCTACACTGGCTCCCTGTAGCGGCTCGCATCCTGTTTAAAACTCTGGCGCTAACCTACAGGGCAATGAAAGGAACAGCCCCCTCCTACCTCCAGGCCATGGTCAAACCCTACATCCCCTCCCGACCACTACGCTCTGCTACCTCAGGGCGACTGGTTGCCCCGTCACTCCGAGGCTCCTGCGGTCGATCGACACGGTCACGGCTCTTCTCTGTCCTGGCCCCGCAGTGGTGGAATGAGCTGCCCACTGATGTCAGGACAGCAGAGTCGCTGCCCATCTTTCGTCGCAGGCTCAAAACTCATCTCTTCAAGAAGTACTACAACAATCCTCCCACCTAAGCACTTATTATATTATATTGCACTGTACTTTAGATTGTGATTCTTGCACTTTGCCTTCAGCACTAGATTATGCTCTTAGTCACTTGTTTGGTATAGAAAGAAGATGCACTTGTGAGTTCTGGCAAGTAGTAGTACATTGGCTCTTCCTACGTTAAATGCAATTATTGTTAGTCGCTTTGGATAAAAGCGTCTGCTAAATGAATGTAATGTAATATTAAAACTTAACTATTTACAAACAACATTGCTACCTGCTGACCTAATCAAGTAGATGTCCAGATAAGCCACTGTGTCTTTGTCTACCTACTTCACCACCTAAAGGGAAGAGCAAAACAGCAGGTAATGACTTTTGTCCAGAAACAGAGGTTGAAACAATTACAGCAAAATAGCTAACGTTATAGGAATCTTTAGTGTAACTGCTTTAGCCATTGACCGCTACCATTAATGTTATGGTAGCGGTCTACAACTGCTGCTAGTTGTTGTGAGCTCATGAGCTAACTAGCTATCCCACTCTTATTGTGCTGGATTAGCATTGGAAGCATTGGAACTGATGTGTCCAGGCGACAAGACCTATCTTAATTTATCAGACATAATTTCATGTCATTTCAATTCACAGCTATTTCAGTGGCATGACTAGCTTCCGTCCTACCAGTCCTGAACAGAAACATGCCAGCCACGCACATAAGCCAGGCTGGACCTGGCCTGGTTTGTCTTGATGCTTTTAATGTCTTATGTAAAGCACTTTGAATTGCCTTGTAGCTTAAATGTGCTATACAACTAAACTTGCCTTGCCTTGCCTTATGCTCATCATTTTCTCGGACAGTATCTCTCTCTCTCTCTCCCACTCTCCCACACTCACTCTCCCTTTATCTCCGAATTCCCCTGACAGCCACTAGAGCCAGCTCCAGTAGGCCGGGAAGAGCCTGGGGCTGCAGTAGACTGGATTCCCCAGAGGAAGAAGCTCGCTGCTGAGCCCAAACCCCACACCAGGCCCCTGGTCTCCGGCAGGTGGAGGGAGGTGAAACGTGGGACTGAGGGCGCCTCACTCGGGGAGACCTTGATATAACCCCGCCTAGTTTAGCGAACGCGGCGGCAGCATATTAAAACACCTCTCCTCTGCCAATAAAACACCTGAGGTGAGAATCTCTTAATTCCGTAATTAGCTTAATCGCTCTACAATTATTCCCGCATCCTGTGCCGATTACCACCCTACAGGGGCAGGGTGGGGGGGGGGTGTCTGGCGTGTCTCTCCAGATGTGCTGATTCAGGTCGTTAGTGCGGCCATTTTCTCCTACATTTCAGGTGTTTTTCAGGTTCCTCCCGGCTTACCTGTGGACAGCGCCATGAAATGGTGATTCCGGTGTGGCGGTGACACCAGAGCAGAGATGGATGTGGCTGTCAGGCTGAATTAGAGGATCTGCTGGAGCAAGAGCAGGGCTGGGGGCGCGGGGGCGAAGGGGAGGGGGCGCAGGGGGGGTGGGCGCAGGGCTGGGGGCGCAGGCCGGGGGCGAAAGGGGGGGGGCGGGGGCGAAGGGGGGGTGGGCGCAGGGCTGGGGGCGCAGGGGGGGTGGGCGCAGGGCTGGGGGCGCGGGGGGGCCCAGGGCGCGGGGCCGGGGGGCGCAGGGGGGGTGGGCGCAGGGCTGGGGGCACAGGGGGGGTGGGAGCAGGAGGGGGGCGCGGGGGCGAAGCGGGGGGGGGGCGCAGGGGGGCTGGACGCTCGCTAGCGGAGGGAAGAGACACACTCCTTGGCGCCAGGGAGGAGAGACAGAGCCGTGAAGGTCACAGAGCGGGACAGGTGCTTCAGTTCCGTGTGTGTGTGAGAGCATGGCTACAGTGTGTATGTGTCTGTGTGTGTGTGTGTGTGTGCATGACTCAGCCGGTCTAGCTGGTCTCCCTGCCGGGCCCTGCTGATGCTGAGATGCAGGCCTGACAGGGGAGATTAATCAGAGACAAAAGCGTGTCCTTCCTAATGTTTACACCCGCCGCCACCAGATTAATTACCCCCACAACGGAAACACACGTCCGGGACAACGATCTCATTTGTCTCCACACTGGAGAGGAGGGAACAAACAGGAAAGGGGCTAGCTACAGAGGCACTATATGCTAATGTGGTGTCTGCTGCCTCTCGGAGTGAGGGGAAGGAATGGAGGGAGGGAGGGAGGGAGGATGGTGAGAGGAGGAAGACTGACAAGGTGTTTAATTACGGTTGTGCAGATTGAGACCCCTGTCTCCATCCTCCATATCTCACCCTACATCCATATCTCACCCTACATCTACAGCACATCTCACCCTACATCCATATCTCACCCTACACTCATACTGTATCAGTTCCTACTCCCATATCTCATCCTACATCCAGAGGAAATGCCTCCGAGGTCGGGGAAGAGGAGCAGCAGTGTTCTCAGGAAGGCCCTGAAGGCACAGGATTGTGTCACGGAATGCAATAAGTAGCTTTATGGAATCGGTTAACGTTTATTTTAATCTTCATACCTGTATTTGTAATGGGTTCATTATTACTTTATAGAAATGTGGTATAGATTTTTGAAATGTCATAAGAAAACAGCAAAGTGGAGTGCAGAGTACAGGTGTATTGAATTGGGTCAGCGTTTTCATTTCCCCTCTCCCGCTATTTATCTCCTAACACACACACACACACGCACGCGCACGCACGCACACACACACACACATCACATGGTCAAAATAATGTTCACACACTCACAGATAAACACACACATGGACACACACACACAGTTCAGTTACCCAGCAACTGTAGACAAGCAGTATGAAAGCTCAGTCAGCTGCAATCTAGACAGAGGCATTGAGCCGGGGAGCAAACAGACCAGCTGAGCCCACAGACTGACCGTGTGTGTATGAGAGAGAGAGACCGTGTGTGTATGAGAGAGAGAGACCGTGTGTGTATGAGAGAGAGACAGTGTGTGTATGAGAGAGACTGTGTGTGTATGAGAGAGAGAGACAGTGTGTGTATGAGACCGTGTGTGTATGAGAGAGAGACCGTGTGCGTATGAGAGAGAGAGACCGTGTGTGTATGAGAGAGAGAGACAGTGTGTGTATGAGAGAGACATTGTGTGTATGAGAGAGAGAGACCGTGTTTGTATGAGAGAGAGACAGTGTGTGTATGAGAGACCGTGTGTGTATGAGAGAGAGACTGTGTGTGTATGAGAGAGAGACCGTGTGTGTATGGGAGAGAGAGACAGTGTGTGTATGAGAGAGAGAGACCGTGTGTGTATGAGAGAGACCGTGTGTGTATGAGAGAGAGACAGGCCAGCTGAGCCCACAGACTGACCGTGTGTGTATGAGAGAGAGACCATGTGTGTATGAGAGAGAGACCGTGTGTGTATGAGAGAGAGAGACCGTGTGTGTATGAGAGAGAGACCATGTGTGTATGAGAGAGAGAGACCGTGTGTGTATGAGAGAGACAAAGAGAGGAAACAGAAGGACGAAGGGGAACGAGATATGAAAAGAAGGAGGGATGGAGGTGAGGACAGTTAGCTGGTAGGGCTGTGGTTGAGCTGGTAGGGCTGGGGTTGAGCTTGTAGGGCTGGGGTTGAGCTGGTAGGGCTGGGGTTGAGCTTGTAGGGCTGGGGTTGAGCTTGTAGGGCTGGGGTTGAGCTTGTGGCAGCTGCTGTAATTGAGCGTTATTAATGTTCAACTCCAGTGAAGGATAGCTACCCCCACCCCCACCCACCTGTTGGAAGCCCCTCCCTGCAAGTCGACAGTCCAATACCTGTCTCAGCCAGACTCATCCCTCCCTCACAATGGGAAACATTCAAGGGAATGTACTCAAGCTGCAGTGTGCATTATTTGTGTAAATGCTCCAAAGAGTATGACAGCTTTACTGTGAAGAGATAGCAGTAATAATAGTAAGTGCTTGATTGATCCCTGGGAGAAACTGCACTGTTACAGCACCAAAAGACAAGACAGTAACAGTCTAGATACACATTTACAATAGATACAAAATACAGTATACAGAAATCCAAATATACAAGAGTGCCAATGAACAAGTGTGTAACAGTAAGCAGGTTCCTTAGCATGTCTAGATTGTGCAAAGGTTAAAGCAGGCATGATGTGAACTTGCATTTTGTACTGTATTGCAAGAGTATTATCCCAGAAACTAGAATTGGAAATTCAATTTGGACAATTCTGGTGGTGTGTGAATATCCTTTCTCCTACAGAGCACCTGAGATTGAGAAACTAGTGAGATGTACAGTGCGTGCCGAAGCATCTGAAATAGCCGAGCCCCTTTTCTTCTGTAGTAATTCAGACACAGACACACACAGATTCACAGACTAACACATTTCGTCTCCCGTTATTTCTCTCCCTCTAACACACACACTCTCTCTCTCTCTCTCTAGCTGCTAGACTGTGTTATGGCCCAGGTGTCCAGGGAACCACAGGGCTTCATTCATCAAACTGGACTTGAAAGCTAAAACAACTGTGTATTCTAAAGCAACTCTCTTCTGTCTTTCTCTTCTGTCACACTCTCACACAAACGTAAAATTTCTTGCACACACGCGCGTGCACGGCACGCACACATACACAGCTGCACTCTGATGAATGCCCTGCGTTCATTCCACAGGAAGCTGGTTCATCTGTCACTTCTGACGCAACCCTTCCACTCTGCACCCCCCCCCCCCCCCCCATCCTCCTCTTCTGCTCTGATTGCACTCCCAGCTGCTCCTCACCACAAATGCTCCTTTGATGCATCTTCCCAGCGGCCAAGGCCACCATCTCTACCCCCCACTCTCACCCCCATCCTGAGCATCAAAGTGTCCTCCAGCAAACCCTTCCTGTGAGCCTCAACTCCCCACGGACCTACCCAGCCCCCCCCCCCCCCCCCCCCGATGTAAGACTGTGTGTGTGTGTGTGTCTGTGAGAAAATGTAGGTATGTTTGTGAGAGAAAGTGTGCCTGTGCACGTGAATGCGTGTGTAAGCAAGCATGCACAGTATGCGTTTGAGTGTGTAACAGAGGGCCATTTCTCCAGCGTCAACGCTTCGGCCGCTTCCCGGTGCCTCTTCAATCAGCATACAGAGCCCACTAGTCCATATAAAACATCCAGAAACACTTGCAGCTGCCATTACTCTACACTTTTCTAATTCAAAGACATTTCCAGACTGGTCTTTACCAGGTGGGGGTCCTGCCAGGACGACTATAACAACCCCGATAACCTGCGTCCCTGCAGGGCCGTCAGCTTGCGCTAACAGCTAACATTAATAAGCCAGGGGACTGACCCGCTTCCCTGTTTAATCAGCCAGAGCATGACAAGGATTTGTTAATGACCCTTCAAGAGACAGGTAGGAATTAGCATGGTGAACTCATACGGTGGCTTGTTATGCACGGGCTGTAATTAAAGGAGCATATACAGCTTTTCCCACTGCTCCAAACATGACCTCAAAATACCTGACCACTCGTAGCAAGAGGATGCATTTCTCCACTGTGCTTTGTGTTGAAATATTCCAGACACTGATTGTTTGGATGTCAATAAGTGGGAAGCAGTTGCTTGTTTAAGATTTAGCTGGTAGTCTCATCATTGGCAGTTACATAAATGGCTTGGTGTTACTTTTACCCTTTTGTCTCGTACTGTGTTAGACTGACCACAGGTCTGGATTTTAACATGCTTTGATAAATCAGTGACCGTTTTGGAATCACAGACATTCCACTGAGAATTGATTCAAAGAATACATCGCCCCAGTCAGTCAGGAAGAGTTTGACCTTTGGAAATTATGGAAGCTGTGGTTTTGGCCAAACATAATTTGCCATCTTCCAACATTACCTGACACCTCCAGCATCCAGGAGGGCTCTTGCTCGAATGTCGCTTGTGGTTCTGAATTCTGCATTTCTGCATGTGATCTCCTGTGGATGTACTGGACCTACCTTGAGGGGCCACTTTCCTGTCTGGCACCATAGGCTTCCAGGAAATGACATCACGGTGGAACAGGAAACAGAGGCAGAAAGACCAGTCCAGGTAGAGTAGTCAGTGACACTTGTAAATATGGTACTTTATTGCACACATGACATTTTCCTTTTTTTGGTGTGAGCAACATAACCTCCAGTACATGTTTGATATCCTACTTCGATTCCTATTCTAGTCCATTATAAAACAAGGCAACACAAACAAAACAACAAATTAAAATAAAAACTACTTCACATAAAAACGTACAACTCCACAACAAATTCTCACAGATTTTTTTTAGTGCACCCCTATGTACGGTATAAGGACGTTATATGGCACATATCAGAAACAAAACGTTTCTCTTTAGTTTTTTTTGTTGTTACTTTTAACGCACATCGGTGACAAACAAAACAAAAAATAAAAAATAAACAAAGTAGATTCCAGTGGGGCAATATTATATTTCTCGTTCTGGTTTTGGTAGCATTTCCCCTTTAACCACCTGAGTGCTACGTCACTGAGATACTGTGCTGATTGGTTGACCTGCCATGGTTTAGATTTGCATTGTTTGAGGAATGTTTTCATAAAATACGATTTGACAATACAGGCGGACGGAAGGAATTAGTCTTAGTCGTATATAAATACAGTGAATGCCCTGCATCAGTCCTGGTAAATGGCACTTACATCCTGAACCACATATACTGTAGCTGCTTCCACACAGCCGTCAAACAATACATACCGTGGTCCAATCACCGAATGAGATTTATAATGCGTGTCCATATAGGCTAATCTAATCCAGAGAGGCTGCTTTTAACAGCAGTTAGGGTTTAACGGGGGAGAATAATGACCGAAATCCTAATCTTGATCAGAATATTCCAGTTGAACAAAAGGAAAAGAATGCAACTAGCACTCTACAGTGTGAAGAAATAGCAGAGGCTTTTTAGTTCTCAACAAAAAAGCAAGAGGGAGATTGTAAAAATCGGCACTTCAATGACAAAGTAGAAAGAGATTCATTTTTCAATCTCTCGCAAAGGCACTTGTCGAAAGTAGTACAGATGCAGTCTTTGCAGGCAGTGTTTGTTGCGCATTGTGCTACAGAATATGACTTAACTTCATATTCTTTTCATCTGTTTAGTTTAGGAAATAAGCATCCCTCAAAAAACACTTCGCTACACTTCAGATAGCCCAGAGACAAAGACTCAAGGACGAATGGAGATAAGGCTGTTCTTTTGACACAGAGGAAAGCCTTACCAACTAAATGGAAAAAATTCATGGAAAATTCACGACTGAAAAATAGTAACTGACAACAGAAGCTCCTAATGGATTGTGCCAACATTTTGATTGACAGTCTCCCAACATCTAATAAGCTTGTCTGTTACTTACTGGTGTAGAAAGTCAGCTGCTAAGAGGAAACTCTCAAGTTAAGTTCACAGAGAAAAACAGGCTAATGTCAGACAGCGGAGTGAGAGTTGAATGTTAGCTGCCTCACTCACTCTGTTTACCTGCTGAAACTAGGGAATTAGGCAGTTATAAACTAGGGAATTAGGCAGTTATAAACTAGGGAATTAGGCAGTTATAAACTAGGGAATTAGGCAGTTATAAACTAGGGAATTAGACAGTTATAAACTAGGGAATTAGACAGTTATAAACTAGGGAATTAGACAGTTATAAACTAGGGAATTAGACAGTTATAAAGTGGGATTTTTGTTGTTCAGAGAAATCTGGAGGCATCACTCAGTGGGTTAAAGTAATAACTGTCAGAAAGATATATTAATTAAGTTAATCTTTGCGTGTTTGTCAGTCACCTTGAATTAGTGGAGGAAGGAGAAAACGGAAGCAGGAAAACCAAAACAGAACAAAGGAGATCCCAGACAGAACCCACACAGTAGTAAACCCACTGGCCCAAAACCGCAAGAAACTTTTAGCTCACTCTAATCTACACATTTTACATGGACAATAGTTTAGCTTTTGATCCCAAAGTTTCCCACTGGCAACACTACACTACACGTTTAGAACCGGGGAGGCCAAATGAAGACAGTTGATATGCACTGTGAAACAACCGTAGGCCTATATCTGGTCTATTGACATTCCTGGTATAACTAGAACTGCCCAATGACTGCCGCCAGCTGCTGTCGATAGGTACCCATAATGCATGTGGGAGAAGATTAAAAAGCTTAGCCCACCGCTAACAACTGGTGAGACGAAACCGCGCTTACCTAGAGGTACGATCAATGGACGCACGTCAATATCCTATAGAGGTATGGGAATAGCGTGTAGCTTCATTTCATAACTATGCATGTCAAATGATGTATCTTGCTCAACGTGACGACCACAGATGGAAATCCCATTAGCCTGAATGAACATGAATTACTGAAAGATAAACATATGTGATACTGAGCAGGATTTATTCAGATACAAGAACTCCTACATGATGGTGTGGTGAGATATACAGGATATGGTGCCGTAAAAATTGAGATGATGTATGTATCTAGAACTGACCATGGGATGTGAGTGTGCACAGGTTCATCAGTAGAAGCTACCTATGAACATTACCCATGTCTTGCCTCAGTGCTCTGGTCTTTGCAGCCCTAAAGGGACGGTTTCCCCACACATTAAGCAAACACCTGTACTGGACTACACAAGACTGCCTAGTCAGATTTACCGCCCAGGACAAAGCTTGATTGGTCGAGGTAAACTATCCCATAATGCTCTACTTGTGTCCCCTAGAGATGGAATTTTAGAGAGTAGCCTTTTCTGATAAGTGGTTTACTGACACAGCAGGACAGGACGACAAGAGAGTTGTCATGGAGACGGAGAGACAAGAACAGAGCAGCGTGGGGGGATGAAGAGTGTCAGCAAATCTTTCCAGCAACACGGGTGAGAGTGTGTGAGCGGGAGTGAGGGACAGATGGGCTCGTGCACAGGTTCCAGTTAGGCAGTGTGAGTGTGTGTGTGTTGGAGTGTACTTGAAAGGTGTGTGTGTGTGTGTCAGTGTAAGTGCTTGGTGGCCGGACACCAGTTTTAATTGTGTTAGTCCGTGAACCAGACCAAGGTAGTACATTCAACTGGTTAAAAACACAAGACAAAAAATATCAGCAAGTTAGTAAAATTCTTACTAAGAATGTTTTATTAAAATAAATGCCGAGGGGTTAATAAGAAAAATAACAGCATACACCATGAAAACTAAATGCAAGCATGTAAAAATACTTATGACAAGAAAACTAATAAAGTTGCTAATGAGTTAAACAAGCTAGGAATTGGCAAGAACACAAAATATAACTGTAGGAAAGGCAACACTCCACCAGAGACAGAGTTCAAGATGGAAGAGGGTGTGTGGAGGGGTGGGGGGGGTGGGGGGGGGGGGGGGGGGAGAAGAGGGGCGTTTAAAAACAAAACAAAAACATAGTTGCAGTGGGCTTCATCAAAAACAGAGTCCGAAAAATGATTTATAATATACATATAAAATGAGATTAGAAAAATACATTATAAACCTGTAACAATGGCTGTAAATTACATTATCATACATGTAGTAACGTTAGGCAGGCCAGAGAGAGTGTGGTACAGTTCACCATTTACCTGATGACTTCACCAGCCTTGTACAATGACACGGCGTGTCGTAACATTGCAGAGGGAATATCTTAATACTGTCAAATGCTGAATTATTTCTTGCTTCACTTTAATATTGCATTTATTTTTTTTAAAATAGAGTAAATAACACTGAAAAAACAAATCCATTGACCTTTTCGGTGTAACAGTTTGTATGAGGAAACATACGTGGTATCATAGACTGCCAGGGAAGGTAAAACACTTTCATTCAAAACACCTCACTCCAAACTAATCGTCGAGTTTATCTTTGAAGAGAGGAACCCCATGTTGTTTCAATAACTGGATCCCATTTGGCTGTGAGTTAATAGTATCTGGGGGCTTCTAGATCCAGCTATGCTGATCATGGTCCAAATTGGCACGGGTTTACACCATGGCATACATGTGTTGCCTATCACAAGCCAGTTTCGCAAAGCAATCAGTTGACCTGATCCAGCTGCGGTCATATGACTGTTTCTGTACGACCTCCCCCTGCCCTGGCCTGTGACGTCACATCGTGATCTGAGGAAAGGATTTCTGGGACTGTGAATCATGTGATTACTAGCTAGATGTTCCAGTCCAAATCAAGAGGGAAAGCACTAGCAAGGCTTGAGTAACTGAGCGGGTATGGAAGCCAGGTCTGCACCCCAATCATTAGACCAGAAAGGAAACCCTGGAGGTCCAAGAGAGGAAACATGCTCACAGGCCTCAGGGAGGTTCACTGGTCACAAGACTGTGGTTAGGTTTAGCCCTTCCAAGCCCATCCACACTAAACATGGTGGTTTTCCATTTGCAGCTTTTGAAACAAAAAGGGGTATTCTCAAAATGGCCCATTCTTATGCTAATCTAATTCACTTTGAATTCAATTTACTTTTACTGCTCAGCTTCACGACTAAACACTTCCTGACAGACTCCTGCTTTGTTATTGGCAGTTTAATTTGATCTTGACGAGTAGTCACAGTAACCAGAAATCAAGACAATGATATCATCATCAGAGTCAGAATGCAGGCAATCGATTTAAAACAAAAACAACTTGTTCAAAATGGCAGAGTAAAGGGTCATTAAGAAAACAAAAACAAAATAAAAAAATAAAACTGAATCTCAGGAAGACGAAACCATGGCACATATTTAGCTGGTCAAACCACTGCTATTCTTTTTGCATAGAATAACTTCGGTAGCTCAGCAGTGTGATGGAGCTACCCTGCTCAGCTCTAAGAGCGCTCAGCTTCTCTGCTCTGGCCTGGATGGTGCTGGATATTATTCAAACACAATGTTGACACTGGGAAAACAGAAACGACCGTTGATAAGGCACTTTTACCATCCTTTAACCCTCTCCGGATGTCTCTCCCTCCAACACGTCACCCAGCCTTCCTAGGGTTAGACTGTTTTGGTCTTTATTTTCCTAGCCAATAATATCCACAGTAACACAGCATCTTCCTCGCCATCTCCTTTTTATTATTCTCTATACTTTTTTTTCGAACTATTTTGATTTTAGATTTTTTTTATTACTTTTTTTTTTTATCGGTTTCATATTTTGTAACTGCAAGTTAAGTATAAAAAGCTAAAATTGCCAAAAATATATTTTTCTTCTCCAGCACCCTGTAAAAGTATCTAATTTTGTTGTCCTCTGTATGTTTATATGCAATGACAGGTATCTACATTTGTATATATTTTTTAATATAGATATAACTAATAACAGGTATGCATAAAGCAATTTAAACAGGCAGGCATGGCTTTCACATCCTTTTTTTCTTGAGAGAGAAAAGACAGCTATGGGTTGGGGAGCAGGACTAGTATTATGGGCTGGTGTACAGGAGACACATTGTGGATGCGCTAAATATAGAAAAGTGTGTCAGGGGGGTTAATATGCAAATTAATTATCACTAAAATAATTAAATCAATTTGATTTTCAGGAGGGCAAGTATCAATAGTCCCCCTGACGATTTGATTAGTCAAATTCAAATGAGTTTAAAAAAAGCAACACACAAATCAGAGACGATTGGCCAAATGTTGAAGCATACAGATGAAGATGCTGTTTTTTTGGCAGGGGGTGTGGATGCAACATAAAACTTGAAGGCAAAATCAAAAAAGGAGAAAAGAGGAAAACGAATATGTATGTACAAAGCTTCACTATGAGAATCTCATCTGAGATATGTTCTTTAGTGTTAATCGCCTGTGTTTGTCTCTTCATGGGAAGCTAGAGCATTGTGGGAAAACAATCTTCAACTCCCTGATTGGCTGTAATTTCCAACTTATGCTGGCACCACCACACACCCTTTCAAAGTCTAAGATTATGAAGAGAACCCTCTGCAGTTAGATACATATTTATATAGTTATATTTCAATTGGAAACCCTTTGGCTAAATACGCACACGTTAATACTTTTTTTTTTTGTCTTTTAGATCACAGCTCGCATTATTCATTGAGATTTCTATATTGATCAGGCACTGTTTAGTGGACGTGGTGTGGAGGAGCATAGTCATGGTCAGTAGCTAGTATAGATTACATATCCACTGTTCCACTGTCCCCTAAAAACCTCAGCACATCCTACACTCATATAATAGTATTAAAAACACACAAACTCCTGATCCCAATTTGCCCGCCCCCTCCCACCCTCCCCCTTCCCCGCGTCTCCTAGCTTCAGATAACTGCCAATTGCAGGGCTCCAGCTAAGATAACTGCGAATCACAGGACCCCCGCTAATTGATTTGCCTTTTGTTTTCAGTTGTTTTCAGCCTGCTTTGTTTGCTTATTCCCTCAAACCAGAGCCAATTAACGAGATGGGAATTAACAAGTAAAACTACACGAAGTGGAAAAAAAACATAACAGGAGAAACGTAACACAAACAGAAATCATAAAAAAGCTCAATTTGCAATCAATGTAGCCATGCTTTTTAAAAACAGCCGTGTCAGGGCACACCCAGAATGTGTCAGCACAAAATCACGTCTCAGAGCTTGAATAACAACAGGGACTACATGTGAAATGACAGAAGTTAACAAGTTGGTGTGAGTGTAGTTTCTCAATCATTCTCTTTCTTTTTCTTTTCCCCACATGTGGGTGTGGGTCTGTGTGGGGGAGGCAGATGGACAGAAGGGGGGAGGGGAGGCTTGGCATTGAACTTTGGATGGGTGGGGGGGATGATGTCATCATTGTGTGACAGCATACGGTCTGGGTTCAGTTCCCATTTAGTGTTTAATTCAAAACTAGTGAGGTCACCGAATCAGAGCAGGAAGGGGGAGGGGGGATTAGAAGGGGGAGGGCAGGGTGGTTCTTTATTGCTATATAATTCAGTGCAGCTTATAGAGTAAGAATACATCCACATCCACCCAGTCTGTAACTCATGAGGAAAAAGAAAGAGAATGGAAATTAAAACTCAATGAACAAGAAGGAAATAAACAAATACAAAAAAATAAAATCACACAACTTGTTGGGTTTGGTTGTGTTTTGCTATGAGATTGTGGTGTTTGTTTTGTTTGTTCATGTGTTTTCATCCAGACATGTTAGGGTAACTGTAGGACAGGCGCCTCTCTGGCATTGCGTCCGAGAGGCTAGCAAAGGCAATTACCAGTTAAGTGATCAGCAGGCAGGCTTGGGACGGCTCGTCATTGGGTGAAGAGTTCAGAGGTCAGAAGGTCATGTGTTAGTTGCCGGTGGCGGCTAGGTGGTTAGAAACAAAAAACAAAACAGAAAAAAAAGATAGAAAGGGTATTAGTGTCAGCAGAAGAGACTGGAATGACATCATTTTAACAGTAAAATGAATGCAATCTCTTATGTCCCCTGAGTCCCCTGCCAAGAGACAATCCCCGGCTAATCTGGTTATAATCATGATGCTGTTACGTCATGATCTCCACTAGTATGCCCCCGCCCAACTGAATCAAAACGTTTAATCAACAGCGCTACATTGCCCCCAAGTACCAACATACAGAAGCAGAGAGGTCAAACGAACGAACAAACGAAAAATACACAAAAAAATAGTATGTTTTAGTTTCTTTGGAGTCGGAATGCAAGTTACGAACAGTGTCATTAGTGGTAAGGAGACTTACAGTATCTAGTGTTATGTGGTGAACAACAGTAAACTAGTATTATGGAATGAATCGATGGATCGCTGCTTTACGATTATTTTTCACTTTATTTATCAGTATTTTGTATATATATATATATACATATATACAGGAGCCATAAATACATTTGTATATAAAATATTCAAATATAAAATGAGAAAAGTACCTTGTGTACAACCGAAATATGATACCAAAAACGTTTCCATATCTTTATCTTTATTTCAATACTGCTGACACAGCGGAGAGAGCGCTATCTAGCTCAGATATCTACAGAACAGGTCTGTACGTCTCAACATGGAAAATAGAGAAAAACAACAAAAAATCAAGGCACGAAAATCTGGAAGAAAAAACGATGCCTAGTAGCAACGAGGCTACCACTATCGGGTCTGACTACCTTTTCTAGGCTGCATTTCAATAAGCTTAAGGGGACTCCTATCCTCGTCTCCTTTCCCCAATCCACACCGACACAAATGCAACCGACAGGGGCCCCGTTCGAATTCTCTAGTAATGTGTCTGTTCTGAGGCATGGGAGACAAAGGAAGGAAGCTGTTTAAGAGTATTGAGATGCATCCGTAGTTATCTTTAAGAGCTGCTGCTCTCCCATCAGATCAGATCAATGATGCATGGGGACAAAGTTCTGACCTATTTTAAGTTCTAATCTCTCTTCAGAGGAATGTTCCTCCACAGCTGGAACACTGTGTGGTGTGAACGACCTATCCTGTCAGCAGGATTCACAGTCATGTAAACCTGAGCCTAGGAATATATATATATATACTTTAAATATGTCCTATATATACCGTGTATATATATATATATATATTATAATATATAATATATAGAGCGCTATGACTGTAAACATACTGTGCATACCACAGAGAACCATGTAGCTGGTGTGTGGATGTGCGGGGGCAAGAAGGTGGTGGCGGCGGCAAACAAAACCGAAACCAAATAAAAACGATGACAACACAAACTAGAAAATCCCAACTAAGGCAATAACGGCAATGCTGTAAATCAAAAGAACAGTGAAGAATAGAGTATCTGAGAGACTAAACTGACCTCGGTCTGCGGTCACCATCCTTTGGTAAGGATGGATCCGCGTGTCATGCCGTCTCACTTTAGAAGCCATTGCACCTAGATGGCAACAGGTCCACAAGGTTAGAGACTATTCACTTCAGGAGGGAGAGACTCACAGTAATAGTCACATTCACATTTGACACACGTATATACTGTTTATACAATACACATATCATAATAATATACATAACATAATTTTACACAATACATAAACACATGTATAGACAAAGCATAGAAAAAATAATAGACCTTTTGTTTTTTACTTAGCATCTATAAATGTATAACTTAGGGTAATAAAAGGGCACAGTTGTCAGTGTTATAAAGCTGATTGTTTGAATGGGGTGGGCAGGGGGACAGGGGACAACTAGGCTGTCTGGAAATATAACCTGCGTCTTCCTGTGGGCCGCAGAAGGGGGAGATTGAGAGAAATTTGTCTCTCAATTTGAAACATGGAGAAAATCCAATAGTGCAGCAGAGGTAATTGAATAGTGCAAGACACCAGCTGGCTCCAACACCTCTCTCTCTCTCCCTTTCATTTCTCTACAGCTGTTTGTCTGTTTCCATCTATCTTACTCTCTCCATCTCTCCTCTCTCTATCTCTCCTCTCTGTCGGTCTGTTCCCTGCCAGCTGAGTCAAGGCTGTCATTTTCCTCCTAATATTTGTCACCAACGATTCTTTTCTGTGCGCGAGTGGTCGGTCTGGGTCTCCAGATATGGTGAAAAACTAAAGCCATCGCCTGTGTGACCGGGTGGCCTGTGTGACCGGGTGGCCTGTGTGACCGGGTGGCCTGTGTGACCGGGTGGCCTGTGTGACCGGGTGGCCTGTGTGACCGGGTGGCCTGTGTGGCCGGGTGACCTGTGTGACCGGGTGGCCTGTGTGACCGGGTGGCCTGTGTGACCAGGTGGCCTGTGTGACCAGGTGGCCTGTGTGACCAGGTGGCCTGTGTGGTCTGAGTGACCAGGTGGCCTGTGTGACCAGGTGGCCTGTGTGACCAGGTGTCCTGTACGGCTGTGCGTCTGAGAGGCGTGGGGATTTGAGCCGATTTATATATATATATATATATATATATATATATATATATATATATATATATATAAAAGAAGTGCGATGTAAGACAAATACTTAATGGCAGTGTAAAAAAAAGTAGGTCTATCAAAAACGGCAGGATACAGTTCCAGTGCTCAGGGGTTGTATCCCTTCAGCCTTATTATGGCGGAGGCGGCGTTTAAAGACATCTGTGTCTGAACCCGTCATTGGTCAACATGGTGGGCCGTCCCGGTGGAACCCGTCATTGGTCAACATGGTGGAATGGCTCCCCCAGACGTCTGAGGCAGGGCGCACGGTCAAATGCACATAACAGCAGCCTGGACTCTCATCAGGATCGGCTGATGGCTCCACGGCGCCCACACTCTCACACTCCGCTGTCCAACGCCACAAGTTTCCCACAGCTGTCTGGGCCAGGCCCGGGCTTGCTAGCACTCCCAAGCCAAATGTGTGTGAGAGTGAGTGTGTGTGTGTGTGTGTGTTCCTCTGGGTCCATGTAGCTGACAGGGACGATCGATACGCTCAGTAAATAAAAGGCACTAAGCTCCCCTCGCCCTCCGAGTTTAAAAGCGAGAGAATCAGGCGGCGTCTGTTCCTCTGCACGCCGCCGACACAGGCTGAGCCGCGCCCGGCGACGCCTGACCACGTCGAGGGCCTGCCGCCGACGGGGAAAAGCTCTCTCGTTAGTGTGGCAGTGAAGCGCGTGCGCCCACACACACGCGCCTGCAGAGGCCTCCCCCACCCCACACTTTAACCAGGGGAACGTCAGAATGAGGTTCAAGAGGGTCAAAAATAACAAAATGGCGGAGACGAGGAGAGACGGAGGCCTGGAGGAATGTAACGGATGTCCCCCGGAGGGACACGCAGGGACTTCCTGCAGGCGTCGAGGCCAGGGGCGGAGCGGAGGCAGGGGGGGGAGGAGAAATCATTTTCAAAATGCCGCGGGAATCCCGAGAGGATCAACCGGCAGACGGGGCAGGCTTCTGGCCAACGCAATGAGGGGCGCTGGCACACATGGGTGTGTGTGTGCGTGGCGGGCGCGTGCGCGTTTGTGTGTGTTTCGACGTTTGCGTCTGAGTGAATGTATGTGTGCGTGTCTGTGTCTCTGGTGTGTGTTTTAAACGCATTAGCCTGTATTGGCTCGTCGCATGGTGAAAAAAATACCAGCGGTAGAACGGGGTCAAAAAAAAAAAAAAAAACAGAAAAAAACCTGAGCTGAGCTAGGAATCTACCTGGTGAGAGAGGAGCTAGACCTTAAGAAAAATACAAACATCTAAATGAAAAGGTCTAGCTCAGAATGACCTTTTGACCTCCCTAGCCAGACAGGGGCCCTAGTCCAGACACACCCTGCCCCCCCCACCCCCCCACCCAGGGTTAATCCATCCCGACCGGCCTCCCCGCCGGCCTTCCTCCCTCAACCAACAACAACAACAACAACATCATCATCATCATCACTCCTTTTCTCCTCAGCTGGATACGACATATTTACCTTTCAACAAGTCCTGACTGTGGCTCATCGAGACCGCCTCCAGAGCCCCGTGGGGATAAAAAAAGCTGCCCTCCTGTCCGGGGCTAAAGCTGGCGGGCCCCAGGCCCCAGGGTCGCTTACCTAGAACCCCACTGTGCTCGATGGGGTACTCCAGCAGGGAGGTGGGCGCCAGCGCGTACGGGTAGTCGTAGGGCGTGGCATAGATGATGCCACCGTCCGGCGTGGGCGGCACCAGGGTGGGGGCGCCGTTGGGCAGCATGGCGGCCATTTGGGTGGGCCGGATGATGTTCATGATGGGCGTCCCCGGCGTGGGCGGGCGCATGGCCCCGGGGGGCAGCACCTGGCCCGAGGGCGCCGCCATGAGGCGCTGGCCATGAGCGGCGGCAGCTGCCGCTGCAAGAGAGAACGCAAGGGTGGCTGCCATAAGCAACAGCATGAAGGACAGGAGAGAGAGAGAGAGAGAGAGAGAGAGAGAGAGAGACAGAGACAGAGAGAGAGAGACAGAGAGAGAGAGAGAGAGAGAGAGAGAGACAGAGAGAGAGAGAGAGAGAGAGAGAGAGAGAGACAAGACCAGGGTGGGAGGCGTGGTGGTGTGGGTGATCAAAATCACAGGTGAAGGAAAATAAGCGAGTGAAACAGGAAAGCAGGAAGGAGAGGAGGGAGAGGGAGGACAGCAGGAGGGAGGGAGGGAGCAGGGGAGAGGAGGAAGAGGGGCGAAACAAAAAGGTCAAATTAGTCCATGCAATGATCAGAGGTGAACCAAAAAAGCCACAATCTAGCAAAAATAAATAGTCAACAGGAAAATAAAAACCCCAAACCAAAAAAAACAACAAACAGGATAAAATGCTGCTGCAATCACCCAATGCACAGACCATAATAAGCATTCCCAATCACCATGACAACTACGCACTAACATTCTGTGGACGGCAAGTGATCAAACAGATACAACACGGCTCGCCCTCCCCCCCCCCCCCCCCCCCCCGAGAGAAATGGGGCTGACGGCGGAGGAGAAGAGATCCCCCCTACTAACCCCTCCTCTCCTCCACACACCGTCTGACCATTTGGGGCGGGGCCGGACACACAAAACAGAGATCAATACAAAAGATTTTTCCTAAATGGCGTTTTGCGTTGCGGGGGCGAGCACTGAGCAGCGTAGCGCACGACAGAGCATTGGCCAGGCGGCCGGCAAATCAATGCTTGGCATGTAGCTGCAGTGCCACAGTTAGCTGACTGGCTAATTCATACTAAACAGTATTAAAGGAGCCATTAGAGGCGTGGTCGTCAGACCGGCTGGCCCCGCGCTGGGGTTAGTAAACTAGACCAGAGCTTCCTGGCTCATTACACATGGCTCAAATTAGAATTTTGTAAATGTGAGGTGAGACTTTCATAACCGAGCAGGCGTATACGTCTGATTTCATTTTCATGACCGGGGGATTCCAGTGACGATAATGAATCCATAATAATAATAATAACATCATTATATCGGTCACTGCCATCAGTCCTTGACAGATCATTATTTTTGTTGTTGTAATGTTTGGCCAATGGTTTTCCGTGTCACACACACAAAGGGCATGAACACGTGGATCTGCCAGGGATGCTACCGGGGGGGGGGGGGGGTCTCTCGTAAAGAGAGGCGTGGTGATTAGGAGGACAAACACACTGCTTGTGAGACATGGCGGTGAACTAGCGCATGCAGAGAGACCAGCGGTGATCTGAGGGCACAGGGAGACACCATGAGATCACGGCCAGAAGGGGATTGCATCTGGGTGATAGGGAGGGAGGGAGGGAGGGAGAGAGAGAGGGAGGGGGGGGAGAGAGGGGGAGGGAGAGAGGGGGAGGGAGAGAGGGGCGGGAGGGAGAGAGGGAGGGAGAGAGAGAGGGGGGGAGGGAGAGAGGGAGGGAGAGAGGGAGGGGGGGAAGGAGAGAGGGAGGGAGAGAGGGGGGGAGGGAGGGAGAGAGGGGGGGGAGGGAGGGAGGTAGGGAGAGAGGGAAGGGGGAGGGAGGGAGGGAGGGAGGGGGGAGGGGAGAGAGGGAAGGGGGAGGGAGAGAGGGAGGGAGAGGGAGAGAGGGAGGGAGAGAGGGAAGGGGGAGGGAGAGAGGGAGGAGAGGGAGGGAGAGAGGGAGGGGGGGGGGGAGAGAGGGAGGGGGGGGGAGAGAGGGAGGGGGGATGAGAGAGGGAGGGGGGGGGGAGAGAGGGAAGGGGGGGGAGGGAGAGAGGGGGGGGAGGGAAGGGGGGGGAGGGAGAGAGGGGGGGGAGGGAAGGGGGGGAGAGAGGGAGGGAGGGAGAGAGGGGGGGGAGAGGGAGGGATAGAGGGAGGGGGGGAATGGGAGTCTGCTCTACTGGGACACAGGTAGTTGTGGATTTCATGGAGAGAAAGAGTTGTCTGTAGAGGACATGGCTGGTCAAACACATACAGTACGATGGCACGTTAACATTATGGGAACATTAGTTCAGTACAGTGTGTGTGCGTGTGTGTGTGTGTGTGTGTGTTTATTTGTGAGCATGGCTGGAGCGTTAGAACTGGTCAGTATGGTAAGAGAATGAAACAGAACCTTGTTAAATGAGAAACTGGGGAACTCGTCGTCACTGTGGATCTGTGTGAGTGTGAGTGAGTGAGTGTGAGTGAGTGTGTGTGTGTGAGTGTGACTCACACGTTTCTCTTGCCCTGGGGTGAATTTGAGCTCCAGAGCTCCTGCCCGGCGAGGGGGGGGCGGTGTTTATGCCGGGGGGGCGGTGTTTATGCCGGGGGAGTGAGTTTCTCTGACAACGCGCTACCTACTCAGGACTCACGAGGACTCCGTTTCACGCGGGGTTGCATGTGTGTGCGTTTGAGTGTGCGTGTGCGCGAGTGTGTGTGTGTGCTTACGTGTCTTGATGTTGGTGTCTCTGTATGTCCCGTTGAGGATGGCCAGTTCCATGAGCTGCATCTTCTTCAGGTTATCCTCCCCCCTCCGCCTGCACACACACACATGCTCATCAGTGAACAGGTCTCTCACACACACACACACGTGCAGACACACACGCAGCAGTTAACAGTCCTCTTACACGGTCAATCAAGACCGTTTCCTGTCCCCCCGTTCGTGTCAGCGCTGCCCGACAGGACACGTGGGGGACATTCAAATCATCTGGACGTGACAGGCCCCACTATTCTCCATGGGAGCACGCACATGCGCGCAGGCAGGCAGGCAGCCCCTCATGGTTACTAATCAGTTGCGGGGGCAAATTGTAGAAGGGAGAGTGCAGGAACACAGAAGTCACCTGGGTCATGTCAGATGGTAATGGCAGTAATGTTCTCTTCCCTCCAGAGCAGCCAAGGCCTCGGCTATTTCAGCCCTGTCAATGAATGTCTGGATAAATAAATGCGCACGCAGCGTCACTTGTCATCATCGCCAAATTGGGGAGCCCTAATTATTCAGCGAAAGCAATTAAGTACTTGGGGGCGGCTGTGGCTCAGTGGTAGAGCGGGTCGCCCAATGATCGTAGGGTCGCCGGTTTGAATCGAGTCCACGTGTCGAAGTGTGCTTAGGCAAGACACTGAACCCCAAATTGCTCCCTAACGCCTTGCATGGCAACTGGCGCCATTGGTGTGTGAATGTGTGTGAATGGGTGAATAAGAGGCCATTGTAAAGTGCTTTGGATAAAAGTGCTATTTAAGTGCAGTCCATTTACCATTTACCGTCGCACACTGATCTATCAGGAGGAGGTGCATCATAAGTGCAGCCTGAGACACGCACGCACGCACGCACGCACGCACACACGCACGGGCCCCTGGCCTTTATCAACC
>NC_140238.1:18591095-18626095 GCF_949987555.1 Borostomias antarcticus
GTGTGTGTGTGTGCTGCAAATTATCTTATTATTATTATTATCATCATTATTATTATCATTATTATTATTATTGTCGGAGGAGGAAAGCACGGCTACCGGTGGCGGCAACCGTGAGATAAATATCTACCGGACTATAAACAGAGGAGGACCACGAGAGGAAGTGTTCGGCCGTCCGACACAAGCGCACACACACACACACACACCTGTCTACCAATGAGAAGCCACTCAATAAACCTGCTCTATCCACGGGAATCACATTCAATCAATGAGGCCTATTTGTGAAATCAGCCGAGCGGTGAGAGCTGTCAGGAGGGGAGGTGTGTGTGTGTGTGTGTGTGTGTGTGTGTGTGTGTGTGTGAGAGTGTGTCTGTGTGTGTGTGTGGAGGGAGGGTTGAGATGTGTGCGTGAGGCGAAGCTGGCATCTCTTGGTCTACCTGACAGGCCTTCGGATGAGGTCACCAGTGTCCTCGCCAATCGCGCACGCCATCTTCCCACACACGCATGCTGTCCCTGTCAATCCCTCTCCCCCTCCCTCTCTCTCCCTCCCTCTCCCCCTCTCTCTCCTCATCCCTCTCCCCCTCTCTCCCTCTCATGCATACCGTTTGAGTGACGGCAGTAGGCGGAGATCGGGCGGGGCTCGTGCGAACGTGTGACACTTCTCTACGCCTCGCTGGGTTCCCTGCTGGGACGGTAACATATACCGCTGGAACGAAGAGGACTTGAGCCACTCCACAAATAAACACCGCCGTTCCCCCCACCGAGACAGGGCGTGGACCGCTACACCGAGCAACAGATGTGTGAGTGTGTGTGCGGGCGTGTGATCAAATTTATAGAGACACACCCTCCCCCCCTCTCCCCTCTGTCTCCCCCCCCCACTCCTCCTCACCCCTACACCTCTCCCTCTCCCCAACCCCCACCCCCCCTCCTCTCCCCCTCTTAGATAAACAGAGCAGGCGCCTGGGGGGAGGGGGGTCTGGGGGGAGAGCGTTTGCTCATGTCTGCTGGTGGGAGAGCGTTTGCTCATGTCTGCTGGTGGGAGAGCGTTTGATCATGTCTGCTGGTGGGAGAGCGTTTGCTCATGTCTGCTGGTGGGAGAGCGTTTGCTCATGTTTGCTGGTGCCGGAGCGCTCGCTCATGTCTGGCAGAGAGCTCTCGGCCGTTTCTGACATACCGCTGAGAGGGTGGGAAGGGAGGGGGCGGAGAGAGAGAGAGAGAGAGAGAGAGAGTGTTGAGTAAGAGAGAGCGAAAGAGCGGGAAAGAGAGCCGGAGAAAAAGGGAAAACAATCCCCACTGTGGGACACTGTCTGTCTGCCCGTCAGAATACCAGGCCCGGGAGGGGCTGCGGGGAAGCCGGGGCGGGGGGGGGGGGGGGGGAGGCGCACGCGCGACCGAGGAACGAAGGGACGAGCGGGAGACGAGAGCGAGGAGGCGCGGGGCGGCTGGCGGAGGGAGGGAGGGGATGACTTCATGTTAAGCAACGTCTGGGAGGGGCGGCTCAAGTACGGCAGCTGGTTTTTCTCTCCTCCCCCCTCCTCCTCCTCCTCTCCACTCCTCCCTCCCTTTGGGTGCCTCCCAAACTAACATCTGGTGGAAAATGATTACTCCCTGTGCACCGCCAAGACTACTTATCAAGAACTCACCGGGGGGGGGGGGAGGGGAGGTACAGTAACTAAAAACATTTCTCGCAAAGTTCCCTAAAAAGTGCAGCAAAAGGCAGGAAGCGCACAACGCTTTTTGTCATTCCAGACGCCCAGAACTCATTCCATTACGCCAGCAGTCCCAGATAAACGTCTCTGAACACGCACGCGTTCACTCAGGACCGAGGCGTGGCCCCTGAGGAGCGGAGGGGGGTGCAGGGTTCACTCAGGACCGAGGCGTGGCCCCTGAGGAGCGGAGGGGGGTGCAGGGTTCACTCAGGACCGAGGCGTGGCCCCTGAGGAGCGGAGGGGGGTGCAGGGTTCACTCAGGATCGAGGCGTGGCCCCTAAGGAGCAGAGGGGGTGCAGGCTGCCGTCTGGCCGCCCCAAAACCACGCACCAATTTTCAAACGCAATTTTCTTTCCTATTTCTTGGGTGGGAAAAACAAACAAACATCTTCTACTCCCAGGAGAGAGACCACGCAATCCCCGGAGAGAGACCACGCAATCCCGGGAGACCACCCAATCCCCGGCAACTCTGTTCTCCTCTGAAAGCGGACAAAGCGCTTCCTTCTCCACACACACACACACACACACACACACACACACACACACACACAGGAAAGGCACAAAAACTCAGATTGATACAAACACACAAACAGATCAAGGTCACAAAAACTGATAGACACACAGACACACACACACACACACACACACACACACACAGACACACGCAAACAGAAAACTCAGAGAAACACACAAAGCACGTACGGGAACATACACGCACACGAGCGCGCAGTCGCGCACGCCAGCGGCTCTCGGCGGAGCCTCTCAGGCTGCGTGTCCCCGTCTGATCACGGGGCGAGACGCACTGCTGGACGACAGGACGGCGTTAGGACGGGATTAAACAGCGTGTTAATAATCACTGGAGGTATTCAGATTGAGTCGACGCCTCCCGACTGTGTACTGAGAGGAAGCTGTCTGGAGCCGGAGGAGGAGAGAACCATCCCTCCCTCCCTCCCTCCCTCCCTCCCTCCCTCCCTCCCTCCCTCCCTCCCTCCCTCCAGACGATCCATCGTTCCATCCAGATGATCCCTTAATGCCTGCCGATGGAGGGGGCAGATCTTGAAGGGATTTGTCCTGCGATGGTGATTTGGGAGGGTTTAAACGCAGATGGGATTAGCGTCCGATGCACGGACCCTCAAAGATGATAAGAATCCCCCCCCCTAAAATCAGCCGGACTTTTAGTCCTATCCGGTCCATCCCACCCCGGTGCCCTAAGCCCCCTAACCCTGCTTTGAACCCCCCCTCCCAACACGTGCCTTGGACCGGCAGCCAAGGACATGAGGACCATCGAGCTAGGAACAGAAATGGAGTCCGTCGTTGTTTAAAAAGCAATGGCTGGCTAGTGCCATCACACAGAGGTGTTTACCAGAAAACGTTTTGACATGCGAACAATGTGAGACTGAACAAACGGATGAGATGGAGAGAGCAAAACAAACATCAAACAACAAGGAGAGGCTTCAGCTAGAGAGAGAGAGAGAGAGAGAGAGAGAGAGAGTGGGGGGGGCGGAGAGAGAAAAGACAGGGGGGGGGGGGAGAAACAGAGGTGTAATCTAGGTGGACTGCAGGGCCTGGCTGCTGGGTTTGGATGGCAGACCGAGGCGTCACACAGTGAACGGAGGCGGCCGGGCTAGCGGCTCCCTCAGCTCTCGGCTGGGCACAATCCCATTTCCCTGTGTCAACGCCTGGGATAGACAGAGAGGCCGAGATGAAAGGAGCGCGTGTGTGTGTGTGTGTGTGTGTGTGTGTGTGTGTGTGTCTGTGTGGAGAGGGAACCCGGGGCGCTCCCCCAGCTGTCTGAACTGGACCCAACGGTCCCCGAGCCGGGGCCCGAACTGAGGGGGTGAATAATTACCCACGGCACATCGCAGAGAGAGTGTGTGTGTGTGTGTGTGTGAGAGAGATAATGAACTGCTGTGTGTGTGTGCGGGTGTGTGTGGAGAGGGCCTGAGAGGGGAGGGAGGTGGGTCTACATGGTGACCAGCTAGCTAGCTCTCTCTCTCACTCTCTCTTCCTCTCTCTCTCTTCCCCTCTCTCTTCAGGCAGTTCCTCTTTTCTATGTAAAGGGATTAGGGAGAGTTTCAAAGAGCCAGAGATTGGACAAGAGACCATGGGGGCCCGGGCCCTACTCTGGAGGACCGCAAAAGATTACACCCCCCCACACACACACACACACACACACACACAAACTCCCTCTGTCAGTCACCTCCCCCCCCCATCCCTACCCCACCCCAGGAGAGCAGGTGGATTAGAGAGGGTAGGCCGTGCAGGACTGAGTGAACGTGACGCGTAAGCGTGTGTGTGTGTGTGTGTCCCTGTGCGTTTCGGAGAACAGAGAATTCATTTGGGACAGTGGAAGTGATTAGCAGACATGGTAAACAGCCGGGGAGTTCTCTGCCGCGCTGAAGTTTCTCAAAGTCGCGGGGGTGACTTTGTTCTGCCGTATCAAACGCCGCGGCGGACCTGACTGAGCCGAGCCCCCCCCCCCTCCCCGCCCCCCCCCCCCCCCCGCCCAGTCTGATTGTCTGCATGTCTGCGCTACCTTTTCTCGCTCGCCTCCCCCTCTCCCTCTCTCTCTCCCTCCCCCCCTCTCTCTCTCTCCCTCCTCTGCCAGGTCGGTGAGCAGTGGAGAGGAAAGCTGACGCTCCCATGAAAGATACCACACAGAGACGTTATTATGGCGATATGAATCTTTCCCTGACGTTGCATTTTCGGCTCTCCCCCCTTCTCCCTCTCTCTCTCAGGGCGCGTGACCAGATTCTTAATGGCGTGGACGCGTCAGGAGGGGCGGGGAGGGGTCGTCTCTTCTCGCGTTCTCCTGCTCCGGAGAGAGGGGAGGAACGCGTTCTCCTGCTCAGGAGAGAGGGGAGGAACGCGTTCTCGGTCGACGGCAGAGAGCAAGTGAACAGTCTGAACACCGCATGAGAGGAATCGGGGAGGGGATGGGGGCGGGGCATTACACGGCAGGGAAGGGGATGGGGGCGGGGGCATTACACGGCAGGGAAGGGGATGGGGGCGGGGGCATTACACGGCAGGGAAGGGGATGGGGGCGGGGCATTACACGGCAGTGGCCTAAGGTTCCGGAACTCTCCACAGGTTCCAGAACCCGCTCCACAGGTTCTAGCGTGCTGGCCCAAGCTTCCGGCCCTCTCTCAGCAGGGCCTGCCTGCGTCTCAAGAGGTGGTCCAGGGGGGATTAGGGAGTGAGAGGACAGGGCCAGGGTAAACACCTCTCGGGGTCAGGACCACCTGTCCACCGCTGGGGGAGGGAGGATCGGGGCCCGGAAGAGCAGACGGGAGCCGGCCGGGACAGGTGCTGTGGGGAGCCAGCGAGCAGCCAAGACCCAAAACCCTGTGACTTCACTCTGCCGTGTGTCAGGAGATCGGACGCTGCTGCTGGAGCGAGGCGCTTCTCTCGGTCGGAGGGGGGCCGCCGCGACACTCCCTGACGCCCACAGGAACCGGCTCCACCATCTGATATGGAGACGTGGAGGGCGTCACTGAGGTGCCCAAACTTCACTAAGCTGCCCTGTTGTAGAAGCTCAGGCTGCTCTGAGATATTCACAGAGAGATGGAGGCCTCTGGGCCAGAACACTCTAATGGATAATAGCAGCGCTTTTCAAACCAGCAGAGAGAATAACTATGAAAGAGATAAGATGAGAGGGGGGGGGGGGGGGAGGGAGAAAGCGAGAGAGAGACGGACAAAGAGACAAGGGAACAGGGGACCGTGGACCGGGGCGCGTGGCATTCGCTGGCCAAGATAAGCGCCATTAGAGCAAAACTACAGCAAAACAAACAGACAAAGACATGCCCGCCGCTATAAATGATGCATGGGCGTTTTAAAGACGTTATCCTGGCACCGCGGCGGACAAGATGAACTGCGGCCGCAAGGGAACCGATATCTCCCTGTCGCCGGGCGCCGCGCTCGGATAAAGAGGGGGACGGCAGCCCAATTAAGGAAAGAAGACTCAGATGGAAACCCGGAGAGAAAGAGCACAGGGATACAAGATGAATAAAACGGGGGCGGATCACAGTACATGCCGGCCTCCCAGGTCCGACCGGGCGCCTTCACAGGAGCGCCGCCCCGCTGGGCTCAGGCTCATTTCTGCAGTGATATCTCTCTCTCTCTCTCTCTCGCTCTCTCTCCCTCCCCCTCCCTCCCTCCCTCCCTCCCATCCACTCACACCAGCTCTCTCTCTCTGTCTGTCTCTCTCTATTCTGCCATCTTCGCCGACAACCAGCCCATCAGTGGCCCAGGTATAAGTAAGGATCTGGGAGTGCTTTTTCCACTCCCCTCCGCTGGAGGGAAGAGATGCCAGCAGGACGGGATGGGATGTGAACCTGCATCCATCCATCCATCCCTCCCTCCCTCCATCTATCCATCCCTCCATCTATCCATCCATCCCTCCGCGTGTTTGAAGTCCCTGCCAGTGCTGGGATGAGCATCCAGGCTATAGGGGACAATCCGTTATTTCATTTGGATGTTTGGTTATATTGTTGTAAAGAGAGGTAGAGACAGAGTGAGATAGAGAGAGAGAGAAGGAGGGTGAGGTGTGAGGGACAGAGAAGGAGAGGGGGGGTGAGGTGTGAGGGACAGAGAAGGAGAGGGGGGGTGAGGTGTGAGGGACAGAGAAGCAGAGGGGGGGTGAGGTGTGAGGTTTGAGGGACAGGTGCTGTCACATGGTATCTGAGCAGCTATCTAACCAGCAGTCACCGGTATTGGCAGGAATATCGGTTCTCTCTGGTCAAATCAGTGAAACTGTGGTTTCCAATTATGCTGATTTGTTCTGGTCAATTAACGAGTAAAATGTCAATAGTCCTTGTTAGCACAGGAAGTCACTCTCCAACAGAATGTAGTGCATGTCTGGTGAACAGTGTGTGTGTGTGTGTGTGTGTGTGTCTGGTGTAGGGTTGCATAGGGGCGGAAAATGTCCGGAAACTTACCATGGGAAGTTAGGCTCAGGAATTTTTCTTTTCTTTTACATTTATAAAAGATTAATATATATTATGAAAGATATAGTTCTTATTTTAGGATTTTATCCCATTTGCATCCAGTTTGGCAGCCAATTGAACCTGACCTAGTGTCCAGTTACCCCCTACTAACCAGCTGCACCGGAACACAATGCATTAGACCACTACACCACCGCATACCCCTATAACAGGGAACTTAAATGTAGCCTAGTTGGGGATTAAACATAAAATGTTTCTTAATTCTAGATCTTGCAGCATGATCTTGGTTAAAACAACCTGATTTAATGCAAAGTCAGTTGAATTTCAACCCTGTACTGTGCATTCATCTATCACATGTGCAGTGCATTCTTCCATCACATGCACAGCTAGTTCCTAGCATCCTGCACAAGAGGGCTGTAGAATCCATTAAAGTTCTACTCACAAATAGATTAAGCAAAAATTTTAATTAATATATATATATATTAGAAATGTTTGCCTGCATGACAAAGCAAAATGTTTATATTGATGTATGTTTATGACAAGGTAAATACAGTTGGTATAAATAACCCCAAAATTATCAGTTAATTCCTGTTAATTCCCATAAATTCCTGTTAATTCCCATGGAAGGTTTCTAACTTTGAATATTCCCAGAATTTTGCAACCCTAGTCTGGTTTACAGAGTGTATTTATGTCTGGTGAACAGTGTGTATGTGTATGTGTAGTAGTGTACAGAGTGTGTGTGTCTGGTGTAGACTACAGAGTGAGTTTGTGTGTCTGGTGTAGACTACAGAGTGAGTTTGTGTGTGTGTGTGTGTGTTTCTGACAAAGTCTTGAGGTCATCAGGGATGAGAGGACAGATAAACCAGTAGAAACAGAGGGATGAGGATGACGGGACAGCGAGAGAGAGATAGAGAGGGAGGGAGGTCAGGGGTTAGACCTCCCCTGGGGCAGGACCAATCACAGCGACTGTGCTGAATTCAGATTGGTGTAAACCAGCCGCAGAGAAAGTCACAGCAGCACTGGTGTCCCGACCCCTACAGCAGAGGTCGCGCAGGGTCACTAGAGTCAGGTCAACCAATTAGAAACGTGATTAATTTTCCTCCAGGAAGGAATGGGAACAGAGGACGGATAGAGGGAGTGAGATTTCAAGGCCTGCAGGTCTACCTAGTTTCTGCCTGTTCTGCCCTCCCAGGAGGAAGAGTCAAAAGGTTAATATGATCCAATCCAAACACTTAATTAGTCTGATTACCTTATTAGGCGCCGGGCTGGGAGAGACTATGCCAGGTGGATTTGAGAATCTACTCCGTTAAAAGGGCCCTAAGCTTGTTTGAGCTCCCCAACGCGCTTAGGTACGAGATGATTTTGTCGTTTCCACTCAGTTCTCTCTTCCTCTCTCCCACACACACACAAACGGAGACACAAACACACAGAGACACAAACACACAGAATAACACACTCACAAAGACACACTCACACAGAGAAAATACAGCTGGCTTCTTTTTACGGTCAAGTGAATATTGTGACATCAGCCAGTAGTGTGTGTGTGTGTGTGTGTGTGTGTATGTTACGGGGTGGTTACATGCCCCGCGCTCAGGACTCTCCGCTTTCCCATAATGCCTTTCTGGTGGCCCTGTGGTGCTGCGCTGAGTCTGAGTGAGAGTGACATCTGGCTTCTAACCCGAGGACCAGGCGCGTCTGCGCACTGGCTGCTCTGACCTGACACAAACCCCGCAGGCCTACCGCAGGCCTCCTGGGAAATGTAGATCCTCAGCGATGAGACTCTCTTAGAAACACACTTTCTACAAGCCAGAATGTGTTTCCCTTTTGTAGTTTTGCTTATTTGTCTTTCTTGTTTGAGTGTTTGTTTTGTGTGTGTTATGTAAAGCGTTTTGGATTATCTAGAAAAGCTATATAAAACCGATCTATTATTATTATTATTATTATTATTAAAGCTACAAGCTAGAACTCCAACTCTCCAAACAGAGCTGTACCTGGGAGAGACAGCCGGCTAACTCCCATGCTTGGCAGAGGATTTGAGGCAAGTCTAGATGAAGAGAAACAGAGAAATAGCAGCAGAGCTTAATGCATGTAAGAAGAGTAAACATCATTAATTGGAGAGGCACACATGGACGGAGCAAACCAGATGGTGTTTTCTACTCATTTGTCATACACTGCTGATGGAGGGAGGGAGAGAGAGGGAGGGAGAGAGAGAGAGAGACGGAGAGAGACGGAGAGAGAAACCGATTAGATGCGCAGAAAATGACAACATAGTATGAAACGGAGCAATGTTTACCGATAACAGATTTGGCAGAACAGGTCTTCCTCCTGTCCGTCTGCCTGCCTGTCTGTCTGCCTGTCCGTCTGCCTGCCTTCCCACGTAATTAGTTGGAGTTGTGCGTGTGTCCACCTGCCTGCCTGCCTGTCTGTCCACCTGCCCGTCTGTCTCTCTGGTTGAGCCCCACTCTGTGGAGGTGAGAGCTGCACATGCGGGTGTGATGTCCCGTGGATACCAGCGCCTGGCGAGCATTATGGGCCATCTGTCTCCCAGGCTGGGACACTGTTCTCCTCCTCCTCCTCCTCCTCCTCTCCCGCTTGCCTGCCCTCCTCCTGCTCTCCTCTCTTCTCCTCTCCGCTTACACTCGTCCTCTCCTGCTCTCCTCTCCTCCTCCCCCTTCCTCCCCTCCTATGCTCCCCCTGTCCTTCTCCTCTTCTCCGGGAGCCATGAGGGAGAGGGAGGTCTGAAACCTGGCCTCGCAATCAGGGGCTAGGGAGGAGAGGAGGGGAAGAGAGAGAGAGAGAGAGAGAGAGAGACAGAGAGAGAGACAGAGAGGATAGTTTTCCTGCCGTGGCGAATGGTGCTGGAGGCTGCTGAGCTCAAGCTGCTACACAATCACTTTGTTCCAGGCAAGGACGGTCCACTCAGAGAGAGAGGGACAGAGAGAGAGAGAAAAGGGAGCAACACCGGAATGTTTGTGGGGGCGCACTTCTCTCTCTCTCTCTCTCCTTCTCCCTGGACTTCCATGCACCTTAGCACCCGCCACAGATGAAACAAAGCGTTAACAACCAAACTCTGCTACACACCATGACAACTGAGCAGCCCGCCCACACACCCACACCCACACCCCCACACCCACACTTCTGACCCTTCGCAGTTTCAATAGATGATTAGGATTAGCACCCCCTGCTCCAGGACACACTCAGAACAAACAACACACACGAAAAACAAACAGCATAAACGAACAAACAAACAAAAAAAGGGGCATTATAAAACAAACCCGGCGCCAGCGAGGAGCTAAACGGCTTGATTTCGCGCCTCCGTTCCGACCTCAGAGACGACTCTGGCGATGCAGCGAGCTGGGTCTGGCTGGCAGGGCCTTTGATGCAGTAGGAGGGGGTCGGTCCACGGGTTCACACACAGAAGCCTCTGCTTTGAATTAAGGCCCTTTGTGAAGAGAACCACCCCCCCCCCCCCCCGCCCACACACAGCTCTCTCTGCTTACACACTAGGGCACAACAGAAAACATAACTTGCCAGGAATTATAATGATTGGATGGAAATAAGCAAAGCAAGGAAAACGCAAGGAAAAGGCAGTCTTGAGCTCCAACTCTTCAAAGTTAGTTAGCCTAGACTAGGGCTGTGTGCTAGACTAGGGACATGGTCTAGACTAGGGACATGGTCTAGACTAGGGATATGGTCTAGACTAAAGATATGGTCTAGACTAGGGCTGTGTGCTAGACTAGGGATATGGTCTAGACTAGGGCTGTGTGCGTGACTAGGGACATGGCTAGACTAGGGACATGGTCTAGACTAGGGACATAGTCTAGACTAGGGATGTGGTCTAGACTAGGGCTGTGTCCTAGACTAGGGCTGTGTCCTAGACTAGGGATGTGGTCTAGACTAGGGCTGTGTCCTAGACTAGGGATGTGGTCTAGACTAGGGCTGTGTGCTAGACTAGGGATATGGTCTAGACTAGAGCTGTGTCCTAGACTAGGGATATGGTCTAGACTAAGGACATGGTCTAGACTAGGGCTATGGTCTAGAATAGGGCTGTTTCTATACTTGGATCTTGGTTCTAGACTAGGACTGAGTTCTAGACTAGGGTATGGTTCTAGACTAGGGCTTGGTCTCTGTATAGACAGCCTCAGACGGCCATCATTGTGTCTACCATTTACCCAGAAGCCCTTCAAATAGCGGCATGGAGCCAATGACCATTCATTATAGCCCTAACAATGTCCAGCAGACTGCACTGTCAATGACACGCACGCACGCACGCAGTGTCACCTTGGGCCCTGTCACATCTGCCCAGCCCTTTAACACAGAGGATCAGACGTAGATCTAAATAGGCTGTCATCTAGCCATCACCACAAAATGTGTGTGTGCATGTGTGTGTGTATGGTGGTTATACTGATGGTTATAGGGGGGAAAAAAAGTCTACAGACTTCAACACTAGAAAGGAAACCAATTTGTCAGATTTTTAAGAATGAGGAGCTAATTAGTATACTGAAACGTACTGTACGTATCGTAACCGCCTTTCCCATCTTTGTGTGTGTATATATGTGTGTGTGTGTATGTGTGTATATGTGCGTGTGTGTTAGTGTGCGTCCACTGTTTCTGGAGCTGATGGTCATCAGCTGCTGGATTCAATTAGCGAACAACCATTTAGATGCATCTCCCTTGACCATCGTTACCGCAGCGATTAACGAGATGGGGTGTGTGTGTTTCCATGGCAGTAATCTGTGACACCACATTTGGCCTTCACTGCGTATTACACAGCTTCCAGAACGTGTGCACACACACGCGCACACGCGCACACACACACACACACACACTCGTTCATAGCCTGTCCTCACAGCATTCAACCAGAGCTAGAGTAGACCCTGTGGATCATTATTTAAGGAACACCAGACTAGTTATTTGAGTGAGAGACGTGGTGTATGCATGCATGCGTGTGTGTGTGTGTTTGACCGTGTGTGTTCTGGGAGTCATTAGCCCTGAGGAATGAAAATATCTGCCAATGTGCACCTTGGACCCGAGTGCCCCATGATTTCATAGAAAGTGTGTGTTAGTGTTGAGTGTGTTAGTGTTGTGTGTGTTAGTTTTGTGTGCGTTAGTGTTGTGTGCTCACGCGTGTGTCAAATGGAAGCAGATGGTCAGAGTGATGGGGTAGTGGGAGACATTAATTTTCTGTCATGGCTAAGTGTGTGTGTGTGTGCGTGTGTGTGTGTGCAACAATCCCAGAACAGAGCAGACCAGCTCAGTAGAGTGGGTCAGAGATTCGTAGGAGAGGCAGGCTCATATTAAAGGAGGATCTGCATCAGTCTGAGTGTGTGTGTGTGTGTGCACACGCATCTTGAGTGTTTCTGTGTGTGTGCACGCGCATCTTGAGTGTGTCTTTGTGTGTGTGCGCACACGCATCTTGAGTGTGTCTGTGTGTGTGTGCACGCACATTTTGAGTGTCTGTGTGTGTGTGCACGCGCATCTTGAGTGTGTGTGTGTGCGCACGCGCATCTTGAGTGTGTCTGTGTGTGTGCGCACGCGCATCTTGAGTGTGTCTGTGTGTGTGCGCACGCGCATCTTGAGTGTGTCTGTGTGTGCGCACGCGCATCTTGAGTGTGTCTGTGTGCGCACGCGCATCTTGAGTGTGTCTGTGTGTGTGCACGCGCATCTTGAGTGTGTGTGTGCGCGTGTGCACGCGCATCTTGTGTGTGTGTGTGCGCACGCGCATCTTGTGTGTGTGTGTGTGCGCACGCGCATCTTGAGTGTGTGTGTGCGTGTGCATGCGCATCTTGAGTGTGTGTGTGTGCACGCGCATCTTGAGTGTGTCTGTGTGCACGCGCATCTTGAGTGTCTGTGGTGTGCGCACGCGCATCTTGAGTGTGTCTGTGTGTGTGCACGCGCATCTTGTGTGTGTGTGTGCGTGTGCACGCGCATCTTGAGTGTGTGTGCGCACGCGCATCTTGTGTGTGTGTGTGCGCACGCGCATCTTGTGTGTGTGTGCACGCGCATCTTGTGTGTGTGTGTGTGTGTGTGCACGCGCATCTTGAGTGTGTGTGTGTGTGTGCACGCGCATCTTGAGTGTGTGTGTGTGTGTGCACGCGCATCTTGAGTGTGTGTGTGTGTGTGTGCACGCGCATGTTGAGTGTGTCTAGTTGGCAGCTGCGGGCCACAGCCGTTACCCAGTCTGCATTAGGACACTCGCACCACGCCACATTACCGCCACAAAGCTCGTTAGGATCTGAATGATTGTTGAGAGAAAGTGCTGCCTATCCTGTTGGAAGACCGCTGGAACATTCCCCTACCATGTCACATACTCAAAGATCCATGGACCTTTATTTATCCCAATAGAAGTAAACAACAAACAAACGACCCCAACAACATGGCTGAGCAGCCAAGCCCATGAGGGAGCCTGCAACACTCCAGGCCAATCACATCATTCATCTGACCCCGACAGACAGGTGGGCGGGGGGCTCTATCAGCCAATCAGAGTAGTGTGTTCAGCCACCAGAGACTTTGCAGCAGCAGCTCGCGGCGTGGGGTTACCCAGGGGGCACTGGGGCAACGTCCGGGGCGGCGTTTGAGGTTGCCTCAGGAGACGGCGGGAGAGCAGCGCTGTGGCAACCACAGCTCGGAGATGTAAGGCGGGCCGGTGGCCATTAGGGAGGGGGGGCAGGGGGTTAGGGAGGGGGGGGGGGGCTGGATCAGTGCGATAGGCCCGCACATGAAAGAACGGCTCAATCAAGCTCTCCTCCTCTTCTCCACGTTCCTCTCCCTCTCTCTCATCTCTCCCCTGCTCCCAGTTGGCGGGGAGTTGAAGAGTTCAGCAGGATTGGGGATTTGCACCAGCGAGAGGTGCGGTGGGGAGGGGCTGAACCCTTGACACTTCCCATGAGCACCCTCTCCCAGCTGTCTATATCAAGCCTGGCGAGGGGGCGTGGGCGGGCATGGGCAGCGAGAGGGCAGCCCGACTTGAGAGCCAATCAGCAGAGGACGCTCTCAAACAGTGATCCCTAACAGAAGGGAGTTTCGGTCGGGGAGATAACAGGCCTGTATCCTAAACGAGGTTCAGGCAGCTGTTCCATACACCCCCCCCCCCCTCACGCCCATCCAATCAGCCGCTTTCTTGTAAGAGAAAGAGGAAGTCGGCACACAAAAACCTCCCCGACTGTGACCCCATTTTATTTCCTGTGCAATTCAATAAAGACGATTTCACGGCGCCAAATGCAGAAAAGATGCCCTTCATTAGAGGCTGGTAGCCGGGCTCCGATTGGCCGTCCCACAGTTTAATCCAATTCCGTTTAGCATGATAAAGGGCATTACTGCCTACTTGTCTCCTCCTCACCCACCCTTGGTGACAAAGACTGGACCAGAAGCAGGGTAGAGTGAGTACCCCCGGGGTCCGGCTAGATAGCACTAACTAGCCGCTATTTTGGGACACACACACACACAGAGAGAGAGAGAGAGAGAGAGAGAGAGAGAGAGAGAGAGAGAGAGAGAGAGGGAGGGAGAGGGAGAGGGAGAGGGAGAGGGAGAGGGAGAGGGAGAGGGAGAGGGAGAGGGAGAGGGAGAGGGAGAGGGAGGGAGAGAGAGAGAGAGACATTCATGGTGTTGAAAATGAGAAGACTAAGAAGTTGATGATTGAGGAGTGGCTTCTGAATCACTGGCATTAGTCATTGGTTAGCTAGCCTAGCACACGTAGGACCTCTCTTCAGTTGGCCTGAAGGTCACAGAGGTCATCCTCGCTGGTGCCGGTCACCTCAGTCAAGGCGTAAGGGGAGAGTTCAACACAGCGGGAAGCCAGTGAGGCCAGAGCATTCGTAACAGGGGCCGACGTGGGACGGGTGGAGTCATCGAGCCACCTCCGCAATACTGCTCAGACCGGGAACCGGGGAGATCTTTTCTGAAGACGAGGGAGGCCGTTTAAGGCGACACCACCCCCGATTAGCTGTTCGTCTGCTCCGTTCGGAGTGCAGGGTGGGAAGACGCACGATTCCACGGGGAACGGTGGGTGTCTGTGTGTGTGTGTCTGAGAACACGTGTGTATTTTATTAATTTCTCCGGCTGCTTGCCCACCCTCTGGTCACACTGACTCACACTGCATCACGCTCACAGCATGAGTGTCATGGCCAGAGAGGGCTTAGTCTGCTGGTGTGTGTGTGTCACTGTGTTCCATTATCCACACGTACATACCACTTAAAATGCATGGGAAACACATCGATTCTAGGTAGTACACCAGCTGAGTGTGAGTGCGCGTGCATGTGTTCCCCGGAGCCCCAGTCCAAGGGCCCGGCTCCTGCTTCCCTCTGAGGGACATTCATTACTCAGCCCACTGGGCCTCACCCTCAATGGGATTCTAATGAATAATTATTAAGCTGGGAGAGAGTAGATTCGTCCAGCCTCTGACCACATACGGCCCTGTGCCCTCCCCACTGTACCCAAACTGCACCCCTCCTGTGACCTGATAGATTGGATACAATTCGGAGACCACACAATTTAACTGTGGCTCTACTCATTGAGATGTCTGTTGGTGTGGTTGCTAGAAATTAATTTAACAGTAAGTCTTCTTTTACTGCAGGGAAATGTTTCTTTAGAGTCCAGGGTAGCCGGTCAGATCCTGAGCTGCATAAACTAACCTTTTACTAATAGAAGAGAGGGACACTAGCCTATCTGAGCCCATCCCTCTAGGAAGAGAACTTTAAATGGAAACTTTACTTCTTTAATTAATTGATTGTTGGGGCAGTAGCAAAAGCAAATAATTAATAAATGAATTATAATAGTAATTAAATGAAATATAAATAAGTAAATAAAATCATACAAATGTAACCTTGGTCAGAGAGAGTTTACCCAGCTGCAGCCTGGCCTAGTCTGCTCTTTCTTATCAGATGTTTTGTCAAGAGCAGCATCTTTCTTCGACGTTCCTCTCTAGCGAGGACTCAGAAACTCCTTTCTGGGTCGGGCGCCTTTAAATTCAGATCAGATCTGAGAGATTTTCTGGAAGCTTCTTTCTGAGTCCTCTTTTCTTTCTGAAATTTCTTTACTTTCAGATCAGAGAATTTATTTTCGTCATATAAGATTGCTCACTTTCTACAGTTATAGGCTGGGGACTCTCCTTTGCAGGTCAAGGCCCCCAGTTAGGGGAGTCCCAAGAAGCTGCTCCGTCTTTCACTCTCTCTAATCTCTCTCTCCTTCCATCACATCAGGCATTACATCAATTTCAACGAATCAAAGTAAGCACTCCTCCCTCTCTTAAAACATTACATTCAATTTCAACCAATCAAAGGTACATGACCTCATATAGAGTGATCATCTCATGGTCATCACATGCTCATTGTTACAAAGTCATCCTGACATCTAACAAAATCTATCTAGTACATTCCCAATGAACACTACACAGATACAGTTGTCAAAATAATCACATGACTTGTTGGGCCATTCTGTGACTAACAGCCATTGTTCTCCATCGTTTGATTCAGTTAGAGTTCAAAATACAGTCAGAAATGTTGGTTACATTCTACTCTTAAATATTCAAACTTTAATGAATGTGATTAGTACAAGATATATTATATGTTTGTTAAAAATAAAAATATTGTTTAGTTTAAGCATTGCATGTTGTTTCATTTCAATGAATCTAGACATGACTGTGTTACTCTCTGCTCAGTCATCCCCCAGATGATCCTCAGAGTTTGACCCAAAAGCCCCTCGACTGGGGTCTCATCCAGGACAGCAGATCCTCATACAACAGAATCTTAAGGTCCTCTTGGTGCACCCATCTCACCCCCTGTATGTTCTGAAGAACTGGTGCTTCCAGCCCTCGTGGAAGTGCCAAGTTGAGGTTTCTGCCGACTCTGCACGACCCCCTTAGCTCTACTGCATTCTTCAACATTACTCTGTCCAAGTTGTGCTAGATGGACGTCATGGGGTTCACATGGTCGGTGGCCTCTGGTTTGACCCTCCTGGCTGGCTAGCTAGCAACAGCAGCACACGCTTTAGCTAAGAGGTTTATTCATTATTTTTTGTAATATTAGCTAATGGCAAGAACACTGCTAGTTATAACAAATAAAGTCATACTAACCTCATTAGCTCGTCTGTATTCCAGTGCAAGGTCTGGATGATGAGATTGTAAGCTAGATGCTTTATTAAGTTTGATGTGTTGCCTCCTTTTGCCTGTACGGCATTGCTGCATCGCCTGCACAACGGACGGCCATCATCTATAGCGTTTCCTTGTTTATATGGTTTAAAACCAAAATAGTTCCATATTAAACTTTTAAGAGCTATGTTTCTTCAATAATGTTACATTTGTCAAATGATTTGATGGTGCGGACTCGGAGCTAGAGAACGCTTCTTACATTACGACAGCCTAGTGAGAACAAGACTGGCTCGCGCCCAGGCATACAGGTAACGTCTAATGTCGTATGTATTGTGACTACGGAGTTGCATGTGTGCGCGAGCCAACAAATTGGGAGCTGCACAACGGTGTCGCAAGCCAGTCTTCTCATTAGCAGAAACCAGTGAATTTGGGAACAGAGGTAACATTGTCCCCCTGCCGTGTTCAACGGTAGTACCATTGTATAGAGCTTATAGTATAGTTGGCACCGTCACGTTTTGGCACCGTGGTAGACCATTGGTACCGGTATATATCGTGCAACACTACAGGAGACTCTTCTCCTGTCCTCACAGGGTTAGAGGACGAGCCTCAGGGGGGACAGGGCTCCAGAGACCGCATTCCTTCCACAACGTGTGTGCGTGTGTGTGTGTGAGTGTGTGTGAGTGTGTGTGTGAGTGTGTGTGATAGGGCTGGGAGTCCGAACTTCGGGATTCGAATATAATTCGAATATTGACAGAAATACTGGTATTCGAACGAATATTAGGCAGCCCTTAATATTCGAACCTGTTATAGGCATAATTTTTTGTAAATGTGTTGGCTAGCAAACGTTGCTTTTGATTCAGATTCAGAGGGTTTTTCACGCCTGGTGAAGTTGCAATCGCGAGCTCATTAGCAAGGCTATTGGACACCTGGGCTCCTGTAGGAGGTGACGTTAGTTAGCACGCGTTCCAGGCAACCCGTAACTCGTGTTTTTCCGACCTCCTACACGTGAAAATGCTCTGGAATGGCAGTCAAACCCGTAACTTCCCACCCGTGAACTCGTACAGATCGATGTAGGCTACTGCCATTCCAGAGCATTTTCACGTGTAGGACGTCGGAAAAACACGAGTTACGGGTTGCCTGGAACGCACCATAAACCCAAGCATGTAGTCATGCCTAAACACTGACTAAACTCTTAGTTGCTACTAGTTAGTCGCATATTAGTTTGGTGTCTAATTTCGGTTGCACCACGGCAATTTAGGCGTTGTCTTAACTAGTAACTACTAACTAGTTACTAAAAAATAGTCGTTGTATGACTGTGACGGCAGGATCCAAATAGCCAATCGGTAAGCAAGTAAAAATGTAAACAAGGAGGTTGATCGCCCTTACCCAGCCCTTACCAAGGAGCTTGGGCCGTGTCTGAATGTCCATATACTATATAGTACATACTGCAACTCGCCTACTACATGCGATTTAGTACATACCTATACTACTCCACGAAAACATGTTTAGTATGCGAGATAAATGTAGCATGCTTCACGAGTCATCCAGTGAAAGCGACGGGCTCCGGCTCACAACAATATTGAGCTAGCCAGGCATTTGAGTTGGTCATCCAACACGCTCGATCCTCACCTTTCTGTATAATCCCAACTGTGAAATGGATGTGATAATAGTCCACAAAATATTCTTCCTTTGCCTAGTTTAGCACCAGCTGCAACCCTCTCCTCCAAATGCATTATCTCCGTTAGCAAGGCTAACGTTGCACTCGGTAGCTTGTGCTTATTATTATTATTATTATTATTATTGGGGTTGGTGCTTGTGCAGTGGAGGGGTTCTTTTGGGGGAGTTGGAGCCGTTGGATTGTTATGCTTAAATGATCCTAGCCAGCTAGTTTGATAACCTTCTTTGATTCAGACATAGCGTAGGCTGCCTGGTACCGTCCACTGACCAGTTGCTGGTTAACTATGAGAGGCAGGATCCCAGCCGACCGTTGCTTCCCCCCAACCCGCAACGGAGGGTTATCAGCTGGGCTGGGACTCCCCTCGCAGTTAATCTTGATATAACTAAGACATCTGATAAAAAAATCATTCTGAAAACATCATTGCTTATCGATATTGCCTATGATACAATGCCCACTAGTGGACAGAATGTGCACAACTTTATTTTAAAACCTAGGTAGGTCTTTCTGTAAGAATTTAATGGTAAAAAATATTATTAATAATAATTCGAATATATTCGAATATTATTATTAATAAATAAACGAACTTCGAATATGATTTTTGGGCAAAAGTCCCAGCCCTAGTGTGTGAGTGTGTGTGTGTGCGTGCTGTGCTGGCGGGGACAACGGTCCTGCAAGAGCTCATCCTCTCTCAAAGACACAAAGAAGCCACGCCAGCGAAACCATGGCGAAGGGGCGGGGCTGTGGCGAAAGGGCGGGGCTGTGGCGAAGGGGTGGGGCTGCGTAGCGGCACGACAGACCCCGCCGGTCTTCGCTGTCATTGGGCCAAGATCACAGATGGACGTGGCCGGGGCCCGGCGAGGTTTCAGCGGGTCGGCGGACCCCTCCTTCGCTGCTTCTGACGGGGGATCGAGGGGGCAGCTGTCCGCGCATTCTGTTCGCCGCGGGCAACCGGGCACGGAACAGGAAGAGCGAGAGAGAGCGGGAGTGGAAACATGGGGCAGATGGACTCTTGTTTTTCCACTAGGCTGTGAGGGGGGGGGGGGTGTGCGTGTGACACCACCCTGGTCTAGCTGCAGGTCAACAGGACACACACACACACGGGCCGATCACACACACACGGGCCGATCACACACACACACGGGCCGATCACACACACACACGGGCCGATCACAAAACACACACGGGCCGATCACACACACACACGGGCCGATCACACACACACACGGGCCGATCACACACACACGGGCCGATCACACACACACGGGCCGATCACACACAGGGGCCGATCACACACACACACACACACACGGGCCGATCACACACACACGGGCCAATCACACACACACGGGCCGATCACACACACACGGGCCGATCACACACACACACGGGCCGATCACAGCCGCGTGGACGGTGCGTTTGGACGGGCGAAGACGACGCGACACGCAAGCCCACAGCGCATCCGCAGAACAGAACCGTCCCCGAGAAACCTGGATTAGCAGCGGGTCCGGGGTGGCTTTTGGTGTGGACAACCACCCCCATCCCCTCTCTCTCTCTCTCACACATATACACACACACACGCACGCCATCTCAATGGTACTCACCGCAGGCACCAGGAGCTTCTTCACCTCCTCCACGGCTCTCCTCATCTTGACCTCTGCCCGGGCCTGGGTATCCTCCACCGTGATCAGGACGTGCAGGTCCTCGTTCAGATGCTCCCAGTTGGGCTTGCCTCTGTTCTGCTCCTCCTGGGGGAGGGAGGGAGGGGGGGGGGGGGGGGTTAAGATACTGTTACAAATTCTGTTTTCCTGTCCAGCTGAACTGAATTGAGAGAGGGAGGGAGAGAGAATGAAAGAGAGGGAGATACAGAGACAGGAGAGAGAGAGATAAGAGAGAGAGAGAGAGAGAGAGAGAGAGAGAGAGAGAGAGAGAGAGAAAAATCGGTAAGTGTACAGTATGCGACATGTCTTTGGTTGAGCATGACAGGGGGAGTCAAGGCGAGTAACACACACACACACCTGAAGAGAAATGGATGGATGACAGCGTGGTTCTTTAGTCAGCAGTTTAGCTGTAACTTTGAAAGGACACTCTTGGTAGATGTGAGCTTCAAAGGTGACAGCTATCCCTGTCGCAATTAACACCTAATGACGAAGATGGACGCTTCAGAGATCGTCACCCTTCAGTCCGACTAGCCTCTCGCACCTGCACTCCAGCCTTCATGCTGGGTGGCGTGTGTGCGCGCACGAGTGTGTGTGTGTGTGTGCGCATTATGTGTGTGTAACAGGACAAAGATCCCAGGTAACAATGGTTCAGTGAGAGAGCCGTTTGGTCCTCTGAAAGGAGAGAGCCAAAGCACTCAGGTGCTAAACGGCGACGTTATTTCCTGTACAAAAGGCAGGATGGGCCCCATTTACAACAAATGGCCGCTCCCAGCGCTGCTAGAGCCTTTCAGAGGCGTTAAATAGAGCCCATTTCCATCTGCTCAGAATGGGCTCAAGCGTCAACTATGTGGGCTGAGAGGAGGAGCTGGAATAGGTCAGGTCTTCAAGCTCGTCAGAGAAGCCCCCACGCGCACACCAAGCTTTTTACAGAGACCAGGAACCAGGCATACGCTGAAGACACACACACAAGTAGACGCACACACACACACGGGCAGACGCGCACGCACGCACGCACACACACAGACGGAGATACACACACACACACACAGGCAGACACAGGTCAGGGTGGTTAGAGCGAATGGCAGGCAGAAACTCACCACTTCCCCTGATACGCACAAGTGTGGTTGAGGTGAACTTGTGGCCGGTTCAAAGACAAAAGGCCTCAAACCACAGAGACATGCTTCACATTGTTCTCCTTCCAAAAGACACCCACCCACCCACCCACCCACCCGGAACATTCCTCTGCCCCAGGCCTGAGAGGGACCAGAGCTGGACACACCTCCCTGGGCATTCAGAGAGCTGACCTTCTCTTCAGAAAATAGTGATGTTATGAAATTAGCCAGGGACCCAATCAGCAGATAATAGCCGGGTCCAGGTCATGGGATAAAAGGGAACCATCTGCACCCCTCCCTGCCCAGTTTTGACAGCTTTATTGAACCTAGCATACTAACCCTGGCTGGATGGCTGGCTGGTGATGGATGCTGTGCTGAAAGGCCCCGCCCCCCGATGCCCTTACAAAACGGCTCGTTTGTGAAGTATTCCTGCTGATTGAGCTCCATAATTACCAGCAAAGCATTGTGGGGGCTCAGCAGGTTGTCCACCACCTGACACTTTCACTAATACACACACACCCCGCACCGAGAGAGAGAGAGAGAGAGAGAGAGAGAGAACTACTCCACCTCTCACTCCCTCACCAGCAGTCTGGTTGTGAACAAGGTCACTGCTGTCCTCAGAGAAAGTGACAGCATGACAAACCGGAGGGAGGAGGGGTATGGGGTGTGTGTGTGTAGAGGGGGGGGGGGGGGTACTGCATGGCATGCTGGGAAGGCCTTGTGAAGTGCGTCGTAATTCTGTCTAGGGTCATCTGAGAGCCGGTCGGGCCAGATGCCAGGGTTGAGGTCACACAGTACCGTGACCACGCCACCCAAAATCAACAGTCAGGAGAGGAAGGGGAATTGTGAGGTCTGCGGCCCCCACAGCAAGGCTGGTCTGTCAACAGGAAGACGCACGGCATGAAAACAGCGACATTAATAGACGGCCATATGTCGGCTTCACCTGACCTCTCCTGCCCCCCCCCCCTCCTCTCTGCCTGCTTGTATTGGAGAAGGAAAGTTCCATCCTCTCACCATGAGACCCTGCGGTCGGCCAGAGTCTTTCATCTGCCCAGCGGCTATAAATACAGTTTATATCAACACGTCCCTGGAATGGAGGTTAGACAGCGAGCGCTGTTGTAGACAGCTGTCCCCCCTCCCGGCCCAGCATGCTGCACTTCAGGCTGAAATGCCATCGGGTCAAGACGACGGGCTGAGGGCCCCCCAGGACAGGATGGGGCAGGAAAGGACACGGCCCCGTGTTAAACCAAAAGGCCGATACCTCACTTTGAAGGCTGTGCCAGTGGTTCTGTTGTGTGTCTGTGTATTAAAAGGGATGGTTCGCTCAAAACATGTACATACTAAAAAGTGGCCCGCCCGAAAATTCCAAAGGGAATCATCGATGTGTTGCTATTTTGAGTGCACTATCCCTTTAATGCTACATACCTTATACATAAGTAAAAGTCATTGGGAGTAATAGGGGTCGTCATGATGGTCATGGAAATCCAATCCATGCTAATAAAGCATGGGACAAAAGAGCTATACTTAAAGTATCTCATAAGTACCTGTAGCTCTCCTAAATTAGATTTGCTACACCCCCAAGTACTCATGACATGTTCACACACTCTGTTGCCCCTACCATCTCTTCCAGAGAATAGGAGAAGTTTCCATGTGTGTGTGTGTGTGTGTGTGCGTGTCATCCCCGAAGCCCTCGGAAAAACACTGGTAGATCCCTCTGCTTTTCTCATCAGCCTCGCTGGCCTCGGAGGCGTGGAGGAGAAGCGCCGGGCGGCTCTGGAGTGCCGTCCTGAGAGGAATAACTCAGCCTGTGTAACAACGCGGCACACAGCGCCGCTAGACTCGCCGCCAAGGGGCCAATCAGCTGAGGCGTATTGATTACCGATCCAGGAAGGCTGGACTGGAGCCGAGGGCCGCGGCACGAGATCTGGAGGAGGGGGGAGACCAGGAGGGGAGAGACCAGGAGGGGAGAGACCAGGAGGGGAGAGACCAGGAGGGGGGGGGACCAGGAGGGGGGGAGACCAGGAGGGGGGGGACCAGGAGGGGGGGGACCAGGAGGGGGGGGACCAGGAGGGGGGAGACCAGGAGGGGGGGGACCAGGAGGGGGGAGACCAGGAGGGGAGGGACCAGGAGGGGGGGGACCAGGAGGGGGGGGGGACCAGGAGGGGGGAGACCAGGCTGCGGAGAACGGGGATGAACGGCGCCGACACTCCTCCTGCGGTGACTCGAGTCACATCATACTCCCCGAAGCTCCGCCGCCTCCTCCAATCAGATCTAGGGGGGGTGGGGGGGGAGAGCTCCGCCTCCTCCTCCAATCAGAGCTAGGGGGGGGGGGCAGGCTACCTGGATCAGAGCCGATAAAGGGATCTGAAGACCGGAGTCAGACATAACTACAACAACAGCGTGGTGGACCTGCTCCGACATGAAGCCTTAAAGCAGGGGGGAGGGACTGGGTGCGCTTTTATTTAAGGAGACCACGTTTTCCTAAAGTGTGTGTGTGTGTGTGTGTGTGTGTGTGTGTGTGTGTGTGTGACATCAGTCCCTTGAGAACGCACATTGTGTGTGTGATGTGGGGTGTATAGCCGCTGTCTGATAAGATGAGAGGAGTGCATCACCGTGGGACAGGTGATTAACCTTCCTCTCTCTCCCCTGTCCTCCCTCGTACCATCAACACCCCCATCCAAGACTCCGCCCTGACTCACAGAGACAGGGGAACGCACGCGGGAACGCGCACACGCACACACCACTTTTGGCATTTTATGGACACAAGACCACAAGGTACTTAAAAAATAAAATAGAGAACAAGCACTAGGCCGAGCACATATGGTTGATTTTCAGGCCGGGGCTACCAGCACCCCTGCATCCACCTCTCCAGTGCAAGCTCCCCTCCCTCCCGACAACTCCCCCGGTCCAGGGTTGGGTCATCTCAACTCCCTCAGTCCAGGGTTGGGTCATCTCAACTCCCTCAGTCCAGGGCTGGGTCATCTCAACTCCCTCAGTCCAGGGCTGGGTCACCTCAACTCCCTCAGTCCAGGGCTGGGTCATCTCAACTCCCTCAGTCCAGGGTTGGGTCTGGGTCATCTCAACTCCCCCAGTCCAGGGCTGGGTCATCTCAACTCCCTCAGTCCAGGGTTGGGTCATCTCAACTCCCTCAAACCAGGGTTGGGTCATCTCAACTCCCTCAGTCCAGGGCTGGGTCATCTCAACTCCCCCAGAATCACATCGCCACACTGTGTGAGTCTAAAATTCCTCCAGGTAGTCATCTGCCTCCCCAACTCTCTTCCACTTAACTTCTCCTTCCCTCCCTTCATTTTTTTCCACTCTACCCACTTCTTTGAATCAATCTCTCTCTCTCTCTCTCTCTCCCTCCCTCTCTCCCTCCCTCTCTCTCTCCCTCTCTCTCTCTCTCCCTCCCCATTAGCCAGCGGAGTCGTTCTGTCCCTGGAGGAAGCGGTGAGGCTGAATTATTGAGAGGCTGAAAACGCTGCCGTTAATGGATCCTGAGTAAACACCTGCCTGCCTGCCAGGCAGCGAGCACCCTGCCGCGCTTAGCCCTGCCGTATCCGCCTGTGAGGCTGCACTCTGCCAATCTGCCCTGCCGGGCTGCCATTCCACCCCACTGACCGCCCTTGGGTACCTTATGAGAGACACCCCTCCGTCTGGTATCTGAGAGAGTGACCCTCTTCTGCCTGGGGGGTGGGGGGGTGGCTAGCTGTTTTATTGGCGTGTGACGGCAGGGAGGGGCACGCGGGACAGCGGACACAGCCAGACAAATGAAGGAAAAGACGACGACTTGGGTCATCAAGCCTTACGAGTATAAAAGTAATCATAGATAAATGAAATGAGCTGCTGGCCACGATGCCAAATGAGGCGTGTGTGTGTGCGTGTGTGTGTGTGTGCGAGTGTGTGTACGCGTGTGTGCCTGGTTGCCTGTGTGTGTTCTCAACCCTCTTAAGATTCACAGAGTCTAAGAGTCCCCACAGCCAAGCGCTGCTGTGATGGAGGAATGAAGACAAGGGAATAACTAACCTAGAGTGGCAGGGGAGAAGACAAGACAGATAGACAAGAGGGGAGAGAGAGAGGGGAGGGAGAGAGAGGAGAGAGAGAGAGAGGGAGGGGGGAGAGAGAGAGAGAGAGGGAGAGGAGAGAGAGGGAGGGGGGGAGAGAGAGGGAGGGGTGAGAGAGAGAGAGAGAGAGAGAGAGGGAGGGGGGAGAGATTGGGAGAGAGAGAGAGTGGGAGAGGAGGGCGAGGGAGGGAGAGAGGGTGGGGGGGAGAGAGAGAGTGGGAGGGAGAGAGAGAGAGAGAGAGAGAGAGAGAGAGAGAGAGAGAGAGAGGGGGGGGGGGGTGGCGGCCCCAGAGCGTGAGCTTCTAGGACTGAGTATCCGCTGGGAATCCTTGAGCATCCCGCTGTTGATGCAGTCTGCTCCAGGGAGCAGACCCAGTGCAAGTGTGTGTGTGTGTGTATAAGAGGGAGGGAGAGAGAGAGCGAGTGTGTTGCCTGACTAACTAGAGAGAGAGAGAGAGAGGGGGGAGGCCAAAGTTTACCAAATTAGACCAAACACCAAAATTATAAGAAAAAAAGAAAGAATCATAGAAAACTGTAAAGCTGTTTGTCCCTAAACACAGAGAACACAATGTCTGAACACCTGACCACTGAGACTGACCCAAAACTAAGAAAGCCCTTACTATGTACAGTAGCCTTGCTGTTGATAAAAGCCGTAAACAGACCTGGCTCTCGAGAGAAGGCGAAAACGAGTTGCATTTTTCAACCTCCTGCCAACGACTGTATATTAATATTAGAAACATATATATTTCCCACGGGTCACACAAACCAAGGAAGGATTTGAAAGGTCAAGTAGCCGCAATGCCAGTGTGCAATCACAGCAGCAAGATGTGTGACCTGCTGCGATAAGAAAAGGGCAACCAGTGGAACACAAACACCACTGAAACAACTAATATTTATCTATGTTTGACTTTGTCCAACTATTTGCACATTGTTGAACACTGTGTTTACATTTTATTGTTTGTTATTTCGTTTTGTTTTCACTTGCTTTGGCAATATCAATTGAAGAGAGGGGGGGGGGGGGGGGTTGGAAAGCAAAACACCACAGCCAAGTGAACACATCGAGCTTCTAACACTGTGCTGTATTCACTTTTTCTGACGGGGGGAATATATATTTTATTTTAAGGCAGTGTATTGGAGTTTGCCTGATGTAACCTAGAACAAGATACCAACCTCCTGTATGTGGAGAACGAGAAATCTCTCTATTGACTGAATCGTTATCATGACACAAACAGGCTGGCTCTGCCCTCAATAACAGGCAGGCCCCTGTCCACATGGGGCTCCGACCCAGGGCCCTTTAATCACCCTGTCCTTCCACTCTACTCCCTCCCCTCAGCCTTTCCACTTCCACAACCAGCAACCAGCTCTACACTCAGAGGTGTGTGTGTGTGTGTGTGTGTGTGTGTGTGTGTGTGTGTGTGTGTGTGTGTGTGTGTGTGTGTGATGAGCTCACCTTCTTCCTGTCTCTCATGGAGCTCTTCCCTCGCACCATGATCTTGCAGCCCGTCTCCGCCTCCAGCTGCTTGGCCGTCAGTCCTCGCGGCCCCAGGATCCGCCCAACGAAGTTGTACTGCAGAGAGAGAGAGAGAGAGAGAGAGAGAGAGAGAGAGAGAGAGGGAGAGAGATTATTATAGAGGTATATACACATGATGAGGGCCTAGGGTTCTACCTACATCAATACTGCTGGGAGAAGTGAAGCAGAGAGTGAAAGTGTTTATTAGAGGTGTACACAGTATGAGAGAGAGAGAGAGAGAGAGAGAGAGAGAGAGAGAGAGAGAGAGGGAGAGGGAGAGAGAGAGGGAGGGAGAGGGAGGGGGAGAGATACGAGGGGCCAGGGACCCTTCCCCACACCGTAAATAAATACCACAAAAAGAGAGGGAGAGAAGAGGGAGAATCTCTCATTCCGACCACAGTGGAAAGAGACATCTCCTGAGCTGGAACGCGAGAGCCAGATCGACGTCTAAACCCACAGGACGGCCCAAAGGTCTGTTGTGATTGGCCCCCGGCCGCTGCTCTCGCAGACGGACGCATTCCGCCCCCCACCTGGGGCCGGGGAGACGGACATGTGACAGCCGCCCGGCGCTGCCACGACGACACGGAACAATCACATACCACAACAGGTGGACTTTAAAAAGGGGCAGGCCCGCCTGGCTGCCTGTGTGTGTCTGCCTACCCTCCTCCCTCTCTCTCTCCTCCCCCATCTCCCCTCCCTCCCTCCCTCCCTCCCTCCCTCCCTTCCTCCTCTCCTCTCCTCTCCTCTCCTCTCTCCCTCTCTATGCCTGCCTGCTAGAAATGATTTCTTCCTCGAGGCTGAAATAAAGATGAAACTAGGGGGATTTAGAGAGAGTGAGGGCGAGATAAGCGGGCGGCGGGTTGTGAGGGGGGGGTGAAGGTTTGTCAGGGGGGGGGGGGGGGGTGACGGCTCTGCTTGACACAGTTCCCTTGGGGAGGCCTCTTTTTCTCTGCGGAGTGGCTTTGGGGCTTTGTACCGACGGGAGCGTATTTACCAGCATAATCCTCTCCACTCAGCGCAGGCTTCCGCCGCGACAAAGGAGAAATGTGTAGAAATAATCCAAGACAATTTCCAGACAAAATAAAAACGGGGGGGGGGGGGGAGGAGGAGGAAGATAATAGATAATATGCCACAGATGTAAACAGAACCCGGCCTGTTTGCTGGTTGTGGGACCCCGCCGGGCATGGAGCATTATGGGTAAAACAGGCCGACGGTCCTCGCAGAGACGGACGTAGAATTTGGAATTTCCGGGGTTTTGGCGACTGTGCAATCTCAAACCTTGCAGATCCAGACTGCTCATTGGACGGAGACGTGGAGGTATGTGGCCGCAGACGCACGTCCGGGCTCTGCTCTGGGCCCGGCGATGACGGCCGCGATGGCTACATCTGACCACCTGGGGGGGCGGGGGCGGGGTCTAACTCTGACGGAGCGCACTGCAGACAGACATGAGACACTGCTCTGGACCCGGTCACGGAGAGAGCCGGACTGGCTGGAGCTGGTGGCCTCGGCGTCGCCATAGGAAACATACACACGACTGTGTCTGAAAGGAACCAGATACTGGTGACTCATGGGCAGTTAGAAGGTCCTGAACTGCTATGGAAATAGCATGACATCATTTGTCCTTCTCCCCCCCCCCCCCCCCTCCTCATTTCTACAATGTCTCTTTCTCCCTCTTTTCCATCCCTCTCTTTCTCTCTGAGTGCAGAGGAAGACAGTGAAAGGGAAATTTCCCTGGTCATGTTGATGCTGATTGGACATGACAGGAGCAGGGAGGAGAAAGAGAGAGCGAGAGAGTGAGAGAGAGATTGTGTGTGTGTGTGGGGGGGGTTCCTCATTTTGAATACTGCAACAAGACATTAATTAGTGCCAGGAGGGCCACATGGAGGATGGAGGCTTGTCATTGGAGGATTGCGTAGATGGAGTCTTGTCATTGGAGGATGGGGTAGATGGAGGCTTGTCATTGGAGGACAAGGGGGGAGATTGACCCGGGCAGGCGGAGGCGGGGGATAGGAGGAGAGAGGAGATGGGAGGAGGAACGGCATGTCTACACACAGCCTCAGCCCCAGCCCCAACCTCCCCAGCCCCGGCCCCAAGCCCCCCAGCCCCAAGCCCCCCAGTTCCAGGAAAATGAACCATGCCTCAGAAATGTCAGCCAAGTCCCGGCCACATCACGACCCGGGCCACCGGAACACAACGCCTCTCATCTCACCGTCCAACAGGCTGGCTGGCTGCAGGACAAAACTACTACAGCGCCAGACAATTAGAGCCGCTTTGACAGGCGCTGGACTGTCCTTTTGGAGCAGAAAGGACTTGCTTTGATCGCTGGTTTGACGGCGTCAGACCACACCGCCGCGCTACAGCGTTTTTCACAGAGGTCGCTTGAAAAGGGCAACCTCCCCTTTAAGGCACAGGAATGTAGGAACAGCGAGGACTAGCAGGGAGAGATTCCTCTCCCCTCCTCTCCTCCCCCTCCTCCCCCCTCCTCTCCCCCCTCCTCTCCTCTCCCCCCCCACCCCCCTCCTAACCACGGGCCCGCACACTCCTGCTCATTCCAGCCCATCCCCTCCAACTAAAAAAATAACAGCGGTTCAGTAGCAAATGGGGTCACCAGGTACTCCCAGGACAGCTGTGTGTGTGTGTGTGTGTGTGTGTGTGTGAGAGAGAGAGCGGTATTTGTGGCTAGGTTGCAAAAACAAACAGCATCTAGGCTAATCACTTGGAGTACTCAGGAGCAGCAGAGCTAGGATCTATAGTTCCTCCTCCCTGACTACCTCCACACAACACAGCAGCTCAACCCTCCTCCCAGACTACCTCCACACAACACAGCAGCTCAACCCTCCTCCCTGACTACCTCCACACAACACAGCAGCTCAACCCTCCTCCCTGACTACCTCCACACTCAACACAGCAGCTCAACCCTCCTCCCAGACTACCTCCACACAACACAGCAGCTCAACCCTCCTCCCAGACTAGCTCCACACAACACAGCAGCTCAACCCTCCTCCCTGACTACCTCCACACTCAACACAGCAGCTCAACCCTCCTCCCTGACTACCTCCACACAACACAGCAGCTCAACCCTCCTCCCAGACTACCTCCACACAACACAGCAGCTCAACCCTCCTCCCTGACTACCTCCACACAACACAGCAGCTCAACCCTCCTCCCAGACTACCTCCACACAACACAGCAGCTCAACCCTCCTCCCAGACTACCTCCACACAACACAGCAGCTCAACCCTCCTCCCTGACTACCTCCACACACAACACAGCAGCTCAACCCTCCTCCCTGACTACCTCCACACACAACACAGCAGCTCAACCCTCCTCCCTGACTTGCTTAGATTGGAGCTACTGGGATCCTCAGCAAACACTTCCTAAACCTTCCAGCTACATGTGATCAAACTGCACACACACGCACACACGCACACACACACTAGGGATGTCAATGTTAGGATTTTTTCTTTATCGATAATTGGTAATGTTAACGATCAGTTAATCGGTTAATTCAATAAAAATGCTATAATAATATTAATATAATAATAATAATAATAAATCGTTTTTGTTCCTCAATCCGTTTCATCAGTTTCTCTTCAACATTCCTCAATCAGTTGTATTCCTTTCTCAACATTAGGAATTAGGTTATTAAAATGAAAATAAAACATTAACTTAACATTCCTCCAAAATGAACTTGGTTAATAAGGAAAAACTGTAACAGAACGAATTATTCTGTTATTCTAACGAAATCTGCACATCTGACATTTAGCGGCCTACTTGTTCTTGTTAAGGAAGATCAGACGTGTTCGGTGTGAGTTCTATTAATACATCCATGGTCAGGAGTGGAGCCTAGTAACAAGCAGTCCAGCATTAGAAAATGCTCTCTCCGATGGCACTGATGTCGGGGGAATGCAGAGGTACTGGCGTGCTAACTGTGTCAATCTGGGGAATCTCGTGGCGTTAACGTTCCACCAGTCTTCCGGATTGTATCCAGTTTTGGGGGCATGTCGCGTACAAAGTTCTCAACCTCCATGTCCATGTTGCCAATAGCAGGAGCGGCTGGGTACTGCTCGCCCAAAAGAAGAGCCATGGCTGAGACATTACGCACGGCTGCAGCTTCAGCTCCCGGTGCTGGCTGAGCATCTGCATCGAGAAAGCAGAAGGATGAACTGCGCTTAGCTGACAGGAAAAGAGCATGGCTAGCTGGTGGTGGGCGGAAGAAAGTTAGAAGTATAAGTTGGTCTTAACGCCCGCACTCGGGAGTGGTGGTCGTAACGCCCAAACGCAGTGACAAGAGTGATTTCTGGGCTTGTGCTAGCGACATTTTCGACTGCAACGGAAAAGTAACAGACTCTCCTACAATTAAATATCATAGAGAGTATACCTTCATATTTTCTGCTTGTTATGCACATATTTAGTTATATAAAAACGACCACAAATCATCACTATGAATTCTGTGAAGTGTCTCCCTGAAAATATTGCTTGGCGATGCCTCGTCATTGTATTAGAATTCCATATTACTGTACCAACGTTAGCCTACTGTCCATAGGAGTTGGTGGAATGGGAGTTAACGTAGCCCCCCTCCAGGATTCCAAATTGCAGCGCTATCATCCAAATTAGCAACCCAGTTTAAAACTGACCCATTGCCGCTAGATTTGAAAACAGGAATTGTTTAGAGGACACTTTGAGCTACAAAGAAAGCTAAATTGTTATCACCAAACGTTGTCTGGTTATATACATTTACAGTTTTTGTGGCGTTGTCGCCTCAGAGTGTGCGTTAAAGTAGCCACTTCCACTAAACTTTCACTTTCTGTTTACATACCGGTAGGCCACTTTGATTTGTTTTGTTGGATGACACAGGGCATATTTTTTGATTTGTGCAACGTTTTTGCAATAAAAGTTCTGAAATTAAGGGATTATGTCCATGAGAGTTTAATTTTAAGAAATAAAGGCCTGCCTCTAATATAGGCCTACCTCCAATAAAGGCCTGGGGCTCAGTAAATAAATAATACTATTAGAGGATTTACGGTACACAATCCTATAGAGTAAAAACCCATTATCGAGTAAATCCTTAACGATCAATTAATCGATTTTCGATTAATTGATTGCATCCCTAACACACACACACACACACACTCTCTCTCTCTCTCTCTCTCTCATACTCCACTAGGGTGCTTACAGTTACATTAAAGGGTCTTTGTTTACCGCTCCTTATCGCCTCTCAGCAGACGAATGGGGGACCAATGGACAAGTCCCCCCCACACCCCCCTAAACCCCCCACTCTTAAGCTCACTGGCTCCCATGATGCTAATGGAGGGGCAGGGTGGGGGCACGTGTGTGTGTGTGTGTGTGTGTGTGTGTGTGTGTGCGTATACATGCTCATAAGTATTTAAAAAATCACATTGTTTCTGTCTGGATATGAGAGCAAAGGGGGTGGGGATGGGGGGGGGAGAGGGAGAGAGAGGGGGAAGGAGAGAGACAGACAGACATAACAGGAAATGAGATCATGGAGGTCTACGCAGAGTATGATGAGTGAGGAGGAGAATACCAATCAGAGATTAGTCATTCCTGGCTATGAAATTACCAACACTGCCTTTCACTGAGCTGAGACCTGGGTAGGAACCAGGAACCACAGCCCAAAGACTGTAGACTAACTGAACCACAGCCCAAAGACTGTAGACTAACTGAACCACAGCCCAAAGACTATAGACTAACTGAACCACAGCCCAAAGACTATAGACTAACTGAACCACAACCCAAAGACTGTAGACTAACTGAACCACAGCCCAAAGACTATAGACTAACTGAACCACAGCCCAAAGACTGTAGAGTAACTGAACCACAACCATCCGACTGTAGACTAACTGAACCACAACCCTCCGACTGTAGACTAACTGAACCACAACCATCCGACTGTAGACTAACTGAACCACATTAAACCAAAGCAAAGCAAAATCACATTGAAATGTACCTCCCGTGTTCCTCCGCTGGCTTTCTGAGGACGATAGGAGGTTCTCCCCCAGGTCAGTGTGTGGTGCGTCTCAACTCCCTAGAACCCCTCCATTCCTGCTCTGTTGCTATTCTAGTCCGTTCCCAACTTACCCATCCCTCTCCCACCCCGACAGGGCTACCGCTCGCTGAGCGCGCCTCTGGTGCATCCTCGGCTCTGTGTACACAGGACTACACACCATCTCACCAACACTCATTCCTCATTTGCACAGACCCCCCCCCCCCCCCCCCCCCCGCTCTAGATCCCCGGCAGTCGAATCCAACGTTCCCCTGCTGTCCTGCTGCTCCTCCTCTCCGACGCACCGTCTCCCGGGTGACTGGTTCAGTTCTATCATTAATTTATCTGAAGCTGAAATGAGTGCTGGCGGTGTATCATTCAATAAATGTGTTTTGCTCACTATAGCTATGCACCCGCACGCACTAGAGTAGTACTAGTGTTGAGTCATAGTGCAGACCAGGCTGCCCCCACACAGGATTACGCCTCCAGGTCTTTTCCTTTATGAGAAGAATGAATGTACTGACCCCATCAGGTCTATCAAGGTCTATAGTTACAATGGTAAATAGACTGCACTTGTATAGCGCTTTTTAATCCAAAGCCCTTTACCATGGCCTCTCATTCACACATTCACACACCAGTGGTGGCAGCTGCCCTGCATTGGGAGCAATTTGGGGTTTGATGTCTTGCCCAAGGACAATATTTTGGATTTGGTTAACACAGGATTTGTCCAGACCTGACCAAAGTAAATTCCTCTCAGAATTACCACTGGATCTTTGGAATTCTGTAGCCTTTAAGCGGTGGAATAATACTTGTGTTACATACAAGCTAACACTTCCACGCATGTATTTGACGTCCCCACAAAGCTTCGCACTCATTTTTTTTTTTGTGTACAAAGCAATATGTATTGCTATAGTGGGAAAAATGATGTCTAGCACCCCCAGTGGTGGTCTCTGGTAATTTTGTGGGATGGACAAAAAAGAACACACAGGCTGCATTCCAAATCGTATACTTCCCTACTACATAATATGCCAAAAAGGTATGTAGTATGTCCCAAAACATTGTATGCCACATGTAGTATGGCAAAAATAACAGGATGTCCTACTACATCGCGTCAGATTTTGCAGAATGCAAGCCAGCAGACTTTTCGGCCTATTGTGACCCACTGTGCGCAGCGGAAATTACATCACGTGTGTGAGTTGCGACAGCTGTGGACGAATGTGGCCAAATTTCAAGGCGCAGTGTTATGACAAGGTAGTATGTCCCAATTGGATGCGTACTGCGGGCAAAGTACGTACTTTCTAGGGGTAGCTGTAGTACGCACTGGTAGTAAAAAGCAGAAGTATGCGATTCGGAGCGCAGCCACAGCGAGCGTTTTAAAGGTCAACCCCCCGCCCCCCGCCGATTTCATCGGACAGGGAACAATTAAGCAGGCTGACGAAACGCACTGACTCAGAGCCCAGCCTGTCAGAGCGCTATACCTGCCTGCCCCCCCGCCCCCTCCTCCAACAGGCTGCTGCCGCCACTCTCCCAGCAAAGCCGCTGGGCGCCCTAATTGGAAAAGTCCGCAAGGCTCTCACAGCTAATCATAACACTCAAATTTGATCTGCAGGGAGGGAGGAAAAGGAGGAGAGGGAGAAGAGGATGAAGGGAGGGAGGGAGGAGGAGAGGGCTGGAGGAATTATTATTATTATTATAAAAGGAGTCAAAATGAGTCCTGATTCCGACTGGTGACATTTTCACCTCAAATCCCCAACAGACATGAAAGAATGCGTCAGAGAGCAGCCTGCACTGCACTGCAGCCTGCGCCTCATCCTCCACGCCTTTGATCATGTTGTCTGGGTTTATTTGGGGTTGTGGTGCAGGAGGAAGCAGTCAGAGACGGGAAGCGAGGAGAGAGGGAGGGAGGGCAGAGGGCAAAGGTCATGGACGCCAAAATAAGCCAGAAAAGGAAAGAAGCAAAAAGAGGAGTGGAAAATCCTGATAGTGTTTTTTCAATGTTCATCTGAGCGATGAACAGTTCATGCTGACCAATCAGCATAAGTCAATATGCAGCTTCTGACAAGACAGAGAAGAGAGAGAGAGAACGAGAGAGAGCAGCAGTAGCTGTGAATGGTCCTGGACTCGCACTACAACCTCTGTCTGTCGTAGATGCCGAGAGAGAGAGGGACAGAGAGAGAGATAATGACAGCTATGACAGCATGTAAACAGCAGTGATCTGAGTGTGCAGATTGATACAGGCTGG
>NC_140238.1:18628595-18676095 GCF_949987555.1 Borostomias antarcticus
GGCGTGGGCGTGAGCCTATCAGGTGGGGCGGCGGGCAGCGCTTAATCGAGGGAGCGGGTTATCAGATCGTCCACCACTCCGCTGTCACAACGCTGCCGTGACGACCGGCGATGGCGTCAGCGTTCCGGCATGGCGGCGCGTGACTGTGCAGACGCTCCCTGCCTCTCTCCTTTCCTTGTCCACTCGGGCTGTATGGCCGCCTCCGTCTCTACCTCCATCTTTCCCTCCTTCCTTCCTCCCTCTCCCCTCCCCCTCCCGTCTCCTGCCCTCTCGGAGGCCGTGCTGGGGGCGCTGGGCCGGGTTGGCAGGACAGGTTATTTCGGTAGAGCTGACATGCCGCCTTGCTGCAGCCAGGGACCAAGACAATCTAATTACCTGCTACTGGGGCAGGGGGGAGGGGACTGATGGAGACATAATAGGAGAGAGAGAGATAATAGGAGTGTGTGAGAGAGAGAGAGAGAGAGAGAGAGAGAGAGAGAGAGAGGGGGTGGGGGGGAAGAGAGAGAAAGAGCATGTGAAGGACAGAGAGAGAGAGTGGGATAGAGAGAAAGAGCATGTGATGGAGAGAGATTAAGAGAGAGAAAGAGGGCAGGCAGTGGGAGAATGAAGACAAATCTTCAATGCAGCCGTGCTCCTGCCAAGAACTCAGTGTGAACTTGGACGGGGGGGGGGGGGGGGGGGGGGGGCTATGACGCTGCTCAGCTAGCATCTGCATCCTGTCTCCACACGTCTGAGAAAACTGAGAAATTAGAGGGAAACGTGAGCCAGAGAGGGAAATAGTCTCTCCGCTGACAATTATCACCACAGTCTCCTCCTCCTCCTCTTCCTCCTCCTGCCAGAAGAGAAACAGCTTGGGGGCTGTGGATGTGAGGGGGTTTTAACCCTTTGTGCACTCTATCCCTCTCTCTCTCTATCCCTCTATACCTCTCTCTCTCTCTAGTTCCAACATGCCAAACATGAGCAGATTTTGCCTGGAGGACAAAAGGATCTGTTTTCCTGATCCTCAGATCACCTAACACAACACAGCGTTGTACACACAGTCACACATATAGTACTATCAACAACCGCTCCTTGCAGGTTCTTCACAATATAGTGAATTCTACTCAGTTCTACCATCTATGACTAGCAACCAGTCATTACAGGGATGAAGATGAGTCTTAGCAAAGCCAATGCAGCCATTTATTTACCCATTTGATTTATACCACATTGGTCTTGGCTAGCTGCTAGCCTTCTGTTAAGCCTTCCTCTGTTAGCCTTCCCATGCTAGTCTGCCACTGTTAGCCTAGGCTTCCTCAGCCTTCCTGTGCTAGCCTATTACTGTAGGCCCAGCCTTCCTGTGCTAGCCTACTACTGTAGGCCCAGCCTTCTCTGTTCCACTGCTAGCCTTACCATGCTAGCCTACCAATGTAAGCCTAGTCTTCCCTGTTAGCCTTCCTGCGCTAGCTAACACTGCAGGCCCAGCCTTCATGTTAGCATGCCACTATAGGCCTAGTCTTCCCTGTTAGCCTTCCTCTGCTAGCCTTTCTCTGATCTACACCAGGGGAACTATATTTAGATGCTGCAATTTGGCCTTTTTACATAGTCATTAGATTACTGCCTTAATGGCCAGACTACACTCCGTGTGTGTGTGTGTGTGTTCGCATGTGTGTAGTTGGACCTCAGTGACTCATCTTAGCCACAAGGGGGAACCCTAATTAATTTAGAGGCCGGCACTGGCTCTCGTAAACACATTACTGAGCTACTGCTTCACTCCCTCCGCTTTGCAACGGCTCGCTCTGAAAAATGGGGAATCTGGAGGTCAGATGAGGCTGCTGGTGTGTGTGCGCGCTCGCGTGTGTGCGTGCGTGTGTGCCTGTGTGTGTGCGAGGGACGTTGTGAATAACCCCCTGTGCCATTCCAGGCAGGTCTTTGGTGCCACAGGCAGGGTTGCCATTCCAACACACCCACCCAACCACCTACTCCCCCCCCCCTCCCCCCATGCCCTACTACACACACCGCCAGCTGCCGTGGGGGGGGGGGGGGGGGGGCAGAGATGCACACACAGCCCGACGCCGGCGCGCTCTGTCTCCGTAACGTGGAGCCCCCCAGAGGTGAGCGGGTCCGTGTGCACACAGATAACCCCCCGCTCAGGGACTACGAACCGGAATCTGAGACGGGGGGGTTTGGTGATACTAATACGCGTGTGTTTACAAGATTGCGTGTGTGTGTGTGTGTGTGTGTGTGTGTGTGAGCGCACTAGATGTCAGTGGAACGCAGGAGCCAAGACAAGAGTTCTCTAACCATTCAGGAGGGAGAGGAGCTCTGAGCGGAGCAGGTCCACGAACAGTGTGCTGTACCAGACCAGGCCATCTGAACCAGGACAGGGGTGAGCTTAGCAGGTCCAGGAACAGTGTGCTGTACCAGACCAGGCCATCTGAACCAGGACAGGGGTGGGCTTAGCAGGTCCAGGAACAGTGTGCTGTACCAGACTAAGCCATCTGAACCAGGACAGGGGTGGGCTTAGCAGGTCCAGGAACAGTGTGCTGTACCAGACCAGGCCATCTGAACCAGGACAGGGATGGGCTTAGCAGGTCCAGGAACAGTGTGCTGTACCAGACCAGGCCATCTGAACCAGGACAGGGGTGGGCTTAGCAGGTCCAGGAACAGTGTGCTGTACCAGACCAGGCCATCTGAACCAGGACAGGGATGGGCTTAGCAGGTCCAGGAACAGTGTGCTGTACCAGACCAGGCCATCTGAACCAGGACAGGGGTGGGCTTAGCAGGTCCAGGAACAGTGTGCTGTACCAGACCAGGCCATCTGAACCAGGACAGCAGAGGGGGTGGGCTTAGTGCGGTGGGTGAGGGGCTTGGGCTGGGGGGACTCTGAAACTAGGCGGGAAGTTGCTGAGCTGGCCTAGAGGACAGCTGTGCTGGGGGTGGGGACTAGGCTATGGGGGGGGGCGGGGCTAGACTGGGGACTGGGGCTGGGATTGGCTGAAGACGGGCAGAGCTGGGTTGAGGGAGCTGGTCCCTGGCTACTAGGGCTGCTCGATTAATCGGATTTTAATCTAGATTAAGATCTGGGCTGTCAATCATTAAAACAAAATAATCGCCATAAAACGATTTTGCACAAATCAAGTGCACCCTACACTGCAGAGCTATACTGTGCTTGAACCCTCCCCCACCCCCCATAGCCCCAAAACAAACACTTTAGTTCAGAGCGAGACGAGTTGTCAAGCGAGGCGCATGCATGCTCCTCTCGAACAAAACACGACAAGAAGATTATGGCAGCAGAAAGAGAGCCGCTGGTGGACGAGAGCTAAAACCACGTCAGTGGTGTGGGAACACTATGGGTTCGTGGAGACAGATTTGGACCAAGTTGACACGGTGTGTAAAATTTGCTACGCAGTCGTAGCTGTCCCTCAAAGTAGCCCTTCTCAGTCCCGTTGTCGCATTCCGCTCGCTCATGCCAGACAACAGTCCTTTGCCGGTCCATTCACTTTTCCGTCAAAATAAATCGGTGTCGGCCTATTTAGGAGAGGTCAGATAAACATGAAACTTCACTTACCTAAGCAAAAGGGACTATTTTAACAAATGCTGGGTTTTGAAGCCTCGGCGCTACCATTAAATAACTTATTTTGACGCGTTCTGTCATAGTGAAATTATTTTTCCGAGGTAGTCTTCTTCTGTGGTGGTGGCGGGGCTTTGAAGCTTCTTTATTTATCAGTTTTGGCACTTTTATTTATTTATCAAGGTCAAGGTTCACAATTTGTCTCCCATGGGAGAAATGTATCTAATCCAAAGAACATTGTTAAAAAGAAAAGCCAGTCAACATTTAATAAATTAATTGTTATCAAAGTCAATGTATAATTTGATATGTTAATAAAATGTTAAAACATTTGATTAGAAAAAAAAAAATCAATGAATAATCGTGTTAAATAATCGTGATCTCAATATCAATCAAAATAATTGTGATTATGATTTTTGCCATAATCGAGCAGCCCTACTGGCTACCCTTTATCAGTTCTTGTCAGGGGGAAAATGCATTTCATGGCTGGCTGGTTGCCCCTCTCTGCTGTACCCCCACACTCCTCCTGGATCCCCCTAGCCCTCCACACTGGCAGGATTAGAAAGAGAAACGTTGCTCCGGGAGAGGAGGACATCCTTCTGTGTTGCTAGCCGCCCCGTCCCCCGGATTAGTCTGGGGACAGACACACACTCAAGCTGGTTTTGGATTACTGTCATTTTGTTTGTGATTTTGTGTGTCTAGATGTTTTTAATGTGTGCTGTATAACAAACTGCCTCCTTGAGGACATTAACATTTTAGTCTAAGCACCACACACACACACGCACACACACTAAGCATCCCACCAGACAGATGTGTCAGTCTGGTCTCTGCGGTCATCTCTTCTCTGACACATCTCTATGAGCTACAGCCAGTCTGACAGCTCCTGGCCTGTGTGTGTGTGCGTGCGTGTGCGCGCGTGCGTGTGTGTGTGTGGGAGGGGGCGCATGCCTCTTACCCACCCATACTCCTCTCTGCTCAGTGAGGTCGCTGTGCCGTCCAGCCAGCCACTCACAGCCTCTGCTGGTGGGCGGTCATATTTTCCTCTTACTTGGTATTTTAGGAGAAGTAACCCCCCCCCCCCCCCCTCTCCTCTCCTTCAATGCTGAGGTGCCTGAGGTGCTGTTCCTCTCAGAGGTTATTTCAGAGCATACTCATTTAGACTCTCCACAGCGGTGACACCACGCCAGGCTCACCAATATAGCACAGTACACATGGTGGACTGTCATGAAGAGTAACTAAGGACTCTGGTGGTGTGAGTGAGAGAGAGAGAGAGAGAGAGAGAGAGAAGAGAGAGCGTGTCACATGGCCACGGGCAAGGTCAACACAGAGGACGCATGCACACACGACTAAATATGGAGCTACAAATGGGTATATGAATGGACGTTTTACAGTGTGTCCCTGTGCTTGCGAGTGTGTGTCTGTGCCCGTATGAGTGTGTGCGTGTGTGTGTGCCCGTGTGTGTGTGTGTGTGTGTGAGACTCACGTCAGGGTACTCTTTGACGGGGACGAACAGCTTCTCCTGCAGGTGGATGATGGGCCCCAGGGCCTCGGGGAGCTCCATCGGGTGCTTGTCCACCAGGCCGTTCACTGTGTCGTTATACATGTCCTTACGCACTCTGTTGATCTCTGCAGCAACAACAACAACAACAACAACGTTAGATCCGAGGCATCAGAAAAGAACAAAACGCACACACAAAAAAAACACGCGAGTAGGGCTGTCCCCGACTGAATTTTGAGAGTGGAATCAGATTTGCCTATTCAACCAGAGATCCAAACCAGAGATTGGACGATTCGTTCCTCCCTTTTCCCCCGTATGTCTCACGTCAGGCCGAGGGGAGACCGCGGGAGAGCGGGACAGCTGTCAAACCAACTCAAACTCACAGGCAGCACAATAAAGACACCTGTTTTTCTTGTTAAACATGAATCATCTAGCCCACATTGTCCATCTAGGGATCAGATGCCTTAGCATAGCAGGGTTGGACGATTTGACGATAATCTCCTCAACTGTGCATTTCAAAGGGTGCGTGAACAGGCTCATGCATTGGGCAGCAGTCAACAAGGAAATGTTTTGGCCGTCACTGAAGCATTTTTGCGGACGTTAGAGCTCAATCTGTCTATGGGGGGGGAAAATTCCAGCGGATATCTTAATTCATACAAGAAGATTGGTATAGAAAGCAGTTTTGTGTTATGATATCCCGTTTGGCAAATGCACGTAGTGCACAGTAGGCTAGAAGCATAGCGGAGGGGAGAGGGGTTCTCTGCCTTCTTCCCTCCGCTGTATCAGGCTTAAGTCTCCTTTTACTGCACAACAAATAGCTACGGTAATAGTCCGGGTCTAAAACGAATGATTGGCCTGTCCTATATAATTCACAAGGCAGGTGAGTTCTCTCAGCACACTAGCGCACCTTGATAGTAGAGCAAAAAAGCGAGTGCTGGAATCTAAGTGGACGTAAGGGTCTCCGATTGATTGGACCGGTCAGCTCTCAGGGGGCAGCGCTACACGTTAGACCATGAAGCCTGAAACAACAGGTGGTGTGAGGTTCTGCTTCAAAACTCAGGGAAGGCTAATAAGGGGTTTAACACCACATCCTGTCCTCCATACTGAACTGCCCGTGCACACACACGCACTCACAGCTGAGGCATGCAATCCCATGGGGGTGGGAGAAGAAACAAGGGGCACATTCATTATGCTACAACGGCCAGTTTCTCTCTCTCACACACACACACACACCCCCCACAGATCAGCCCTGACCTTCCTCTCCTCCCGTCTCTAAGGTTACCCCCTGACAGGGAGGCTTCCCAGGGTCAGTGGTGGACGGGGGGGGCGGGGGGGGGCAGAGACGGGAAAGACGTGACTGACTTGGAGATGAGGACGAGGGGCGAGGGGTGAGGGGGGTATATATCATATCCATCCCCAGCGGTGGGGTCTCTCTCTCTCTCTCGTAGCTGCTATTTAAACGCCGTCTCCTGAACCCGACACCGCACATTGCTGACCTGAGGCCTGCTCGGAGCGTGACCCCGACACCGTACACTACAGACTGCTGGGAATGATGCTCGCTAGCTGGGGGGAGGGGGGCGGGGGGCGTTGACAGAGGGGGAAGGAGGGCGGAGCGGGGGGTTTTCCCCAGAGTGGGAAAAAATAGGGAGGATTCCCAGTGTTCCGCCATCAATTATTGACAGACCTGCGTTCCACAGGGCCTCTGAAACTTGAGGGCAGCACACAAGCACACGCACACGCGCGCGCGCGCACACACACCTGGTGAGCAGCTGAGAGGATGAGAACCCCTGGGAAACGTGGACAGTAGGCGCCGAATCCCAGACACATCCCCGCTCACTCTGCCCCTCCCTGGAGAGGAGCAGCGGAAGGACACGCCCCCCTCCTCACCTCAATGGCGTTATCTCTGAAGGACACGCCCCCCTCCTCACCTCAATGGCGTTATCTCTGACGGCACGCCAACCCTGTCCACCACTCCGGGACCAGCGTTGAGAGAGAGGCTATGACGGTCAGATTATCTAATAGATTAATAAGGATGATAAAATGAGATGATAGTACTCAGAGTGAACGTCCCTGTGTGTGCTGTTAGCAAGGGTGTGTGTTTGTGTGTGTGCGCCTCCCAGGCCGTAGCACAGGTGTATATTGAGGCCAATCCCTCCTTTCCAGCAGGTTTCGGTCTGCGCACCTGGCAACCCACACTCCCAGGAGAGAGAGAGAGAGAGAGAGAGAGAGAGACTAAGAGAGACAGATATTGAGAGAAATACTATTTCTACCCTGACCATTTGCACTTTGACTATTCACGCATTATTGAACATTGTACAGTAATAGTCTATTTTTTTTAACGGCTATATTTATTTTATGAGAGGAGGCACCCTCAGGTGCGCAGTTCAGAGGAGCTCAATCACTATCCCTCTCGATTTATCAAAGGATCTGTCTCTCTATCAAACACACACACCCCCCCACCTCTGCCCAAATCCATTTCCTCCAACTTAAATGTCACATTAACATAAGAGAGTCCGGGCCATCGGCGGAGATACGCGGCGTTTGACAGGCTCTCAATTCCCACGGAGACTCTCCTCTCCTCTCCTCAGAGATCACCCCGCCCCCCTCCCCCCGGTGACGGGCACGCGCTCATTTCTTTCTGGTTCACTGTGGCAACAACAAACAAACTTTCACTGGGCACACACACGGCTCTTCACCCAGACAGAGGGGGAGATGGGGTAGGGGAGGGAGGGAGATTGCTCAATCAGGAGGGAGGGGGGGGGGGGAGGCAGGTTCAGACATGAGACGGAGGAGCACGGGTGAGCGTGGATTGGTCCAGGTGTGGGATGACACCTGTGAGAGGCCTGCGGAGGTGCAGCGCAGAACGCTCAGGTCCCTCTGGGCAGGGGAGGGGTAGCGCAGATGGTGCGTGGGCGTGTGATCCAGGGGGGGGGGGGGGGGGGGTGGTAACAAATCCCTCTAGTCTCACGACTCAGTTTTAGTCACGGAGGACCTGACTCGGCGACACTCACTGACACGCGCGCGCACACACTCTCACTGACGCACACACACACACTGACACACACACTCTCACTGGCACATGTCTGTCTCATTTGTCTGCCCTGTTGGTGTCTGTCTGTTTTAGCAGAGTCTGTATAGTGTGTGCTATGTTTTTAACTGTAACCTTTTTCCATTTAGCGATGGCTTATTACATCTGGCCTCAGGGACTGCAGCTGAAATTTAGCTTTTTTGCTAAGACTGACACATTTACCCCTGTGGTTGATTAATGTGTACTGTCCCTGTTCAAATAAATAAATACAATGAAATGAAATTAAACACACACACACTCCCTCTCACACACGCAGAGCTGAGTCAGTCCCCAAAGCCTCTATAATATTTATAATATTCAGGAGTATTATTAACAACTACAATTCCTGCCTTTGTTTGTCTGTAAACTTTTGAGGTTGTATTTCTGCACATAAATAAACACTACTAAACTATATCATGTGAAATAGCATAGCCCACATCCGCCTACCAGACTAGAGGAGGCTGAAGCTCCATCAAACAGACCAGGGTTGGCTGGCTGTTTGTTTGCTGCCTGGTTGTCTGTGAACGCCCCTTCCAATTCCACATTTAGCTGCCATGAGGAGAGGGTTGCTAAGACGGAGTGTTTCTGTGAGACAGGTAGGCTGCGCACACATCCGGAGGAGAGGCTGTGGAGCATCCATTAAACATGAGCAGAACTGGCGCCCATGCTAAATAAGACTGCTCATCTAAGCCTGGCTCTGAGGCACTAACATGACCTCTCTGCCATCACCCCCCTCCTCCCCAGCACCTTCACTCCTCTCCACACACGGACACGCGCACTCGCGCACACACGCACGCACACGCAGTAAAAGTTTTGGTCTACTGAAGGGAGCATGAGAAAGTAGGATAATAAACAGACAGACAGTCGTCTGGTCCGGGTACGGGAGACAGACAGTCGTCTGGTCCGGGGACGGGAGACAGACAGTCGTCTGGTCCGGGGACGGGAGACAGACAGTCCTCTGGTCCGGGGACGGGAGACAGACAGTCCTCTGGTCCGGGGACGGGAGACACAGTCCTCTGGTCCGGGGACGGGAAACAGACTACGCACCACTGCCTTATTTACCCCAGCAGGTAGAACTAGGGGTGCTGGCTGGGCTGCAGCCAGGGAGAGAGAGAGCAGGTGACTAGTGTTTTCTTTGGCGGTGCTGATGATGACATGGTGTTCAGAGAGAGAGAGCGAGCGAGCAAGCGAGCGAGAGAGCGGGAGAGAGAGGGAGAGGCTTCGCTAGCTTCTCTATTCATCCCCGGGGAGGAACCACACAAATGACAGAGGAGAGGAAGACGGATGAGACGCGCGAGGAGAGGAAATGAGGGGAACGAGGAGAGGAGAGGGCGTGGTGCTCTAATCATCAGAGCAGACAACAGTGATACAGCAGCGATGTAGACCAGAGCCTGGGAATCCCACCGTCATAGGAGACTAAAAATACTGGATCCACTGAAGCACACCTCTAAACACTGTCCTTGTGTGTGTGTGGCAATTCCCCGGCTGATCTGTGATTAATCAATGTGATCTGTGTGTGTGTGTGTGTGTGTGTGTGTGTGTGTGCATGCTAAGCAGCTTTGGGGGAGCCTGCTAGCTCATGACTGGTATTAGTCTGCTAATGCACATCATCACCTGAGAAGGCTGGGCCTAAACGGCTGGTAAACTCACCGCACGCACGCACAGCAGTAGTAGTCATTCCTTTGGAATTGATCTCTTGGTGTGGTGGTGCCATGCTCAAGACCACCAAAATAGGGAGGATTTCTGTACCAAAGTGGGGGGTGTGAGGGTCCTCACCCAGAAAAAAACACGTTTCAGAGAGTTGGTTTCTTGTATTCTGGTGACTTTTAAAGAATACAAGTTTGTTGATACCTCTTACTGGAACGTTCTCTAGCTCTACGCTGTATATGACTCCACTTATTGATTACAAACATTAAGATATTTTAAACTGCTATGTACCCTATTGAGGAGTAGGCTAGGTACTGGCACATTTTGGTCCAATTCAAACACTGGTTAAACACTAACCTACATTATTTTGTAATAACAATAACAAGCTATTGTTAAAAATAAAAATGCAGGCACGACATTATCATGGTTTTGAAAGCGCATTTAGGCAGAAATATTAGAACGCTTTTAATTTAATACTTTAATATACAGTATATAGCCTCATTTGTATTATTATTTTTTGTATCAAATGTATGGTGTGGCAGCAAGGATTTAGTGTAAACCTACTGACTCAGTGAGCCCACTCTGCGCTGACTGAGCGAAGTATACGTTTCCCCCTCCACTCTGAACTTTGAAGTCCCGCACTTTTGTTATCACAAAGCCTGGCGTGGCGTGGCGTGGCCGCCGGCGTGTCGGGGGCTTAATGCCTCGCTCCCTTCATTCAGCCCCTCCGCGCCTCCATCTGGCCGCACTCCACTCCAACCGCACTCCACTCCAACCGCTTAGGGCTCTGGAGCCCAGGGACTCTGAAAGAGGAGCTTTTTCAAAAAAGTAAGTGTGTACAGCGTCGGGGGCGATTGAGCCGTGAAGAAGTTTGCATTTCTGCTCTTATCATGGAGCCTCAGCTGTCTCCCTTCAGAACCCTCCCCCTCTCTCCCTTCAGAACCCTCCCTCTCTCTCTCCAGAACCCTCCCCCTCTCTCTCCCTTCAGAACCCTCCCCCTCTCTCTCCCTTTAGAACCCTCCCCCTCTCTCTCCCTTCAGAACCCTCCCCCTCTCTCTCCCTTCAGAACCCCCCCCCCCCTCTCTCCCTTCAGAACCCTCCCCCCTCTCTCCCTTCAGAACCCTCCCCCTCTCTCTCCCTTCAGAACCCCCCCCCTCTCTCCCTTCAGAACCCTCCCCCTCTCTCTCCCTTCAGAACCCTCCCCCTCTCTCTCCCTTCAGAACCCTCCCCCTCTCTCTCCCTTCAGAACCCCCCCCCCCTCTCTCCCTTCAGAACCCTCCCCCTCTCTCCCTTCAGAACCCCCCCCCTCTCTCTCCCTTCAGAACCCTCCCCCTCTCTCCCTTCAGAACCCTCCCCCTCTCTCTCCCTTCAGAACCCTCCCCCTCTCTCTCTGCCCCGCCTGGCGTTCCAACAGTTTCACTCCCCCCGGAGAACCGCTGCTTTAACGGCCTTTATGGACGTCCCAGTGGTGATGTGAGGACTTCCTTCACAGTGGTCTTAATGAGGGTGAGGGTGAGAGAGAGAGAGAGAGAGAGAGAGAGAGAGAGAGAGAGAGAGAGAGAGAGAGAGAGAGAGAGAGAGAGAGAGAGAGAGAGAGAGAGATATAAGAAGCAGGCCTCAGGCCTCAACATGTTTCAAACACCCAACAACATTGTTCCTAACACACACACGCGAGCGCACACACACACACACAAATACGCACTTCCGTGAGTCAAGAGTTCGATGTAATTGCCGGCCCACCAGCTAGACCGGTGGTAAATGGTGTGTGTGTGTGCGCACGCTACCAGTGGGAGAGTGCCGTTAAGGGGGCCGGAGGAAAAGATTTACATGTGTTGAGTCCTGCTAAGCAGTCTGGGTAAAAAGCTGCGGCGTCAGGTCTTTGAGCCGACAGTCGGCCAGGATGCTCAATAAATGAGTGGAGGAACGAGGGCCCCATCCCCCCTCCAAGTTGCAGCCTGAGCGAAGACCAGGAAATACAACGGCACACAAACAACGGCACACAAACTGAGCTCGGAGGTGGGGGGGGGGGGGGGGTTGATGCTTTCACAATATTGGCCAAAACCTTAACTCAAAACCACACACACGCAGGCGCATGCACAGTACACATGCACCAACACCCAATTCTGGATCACACAGACACGCATCATTCTGGGCCTGTGTGTGTGTGTGTGTGTGTGTGTGTGTGTGCCTAGCTACCACGAAGCGGCATGTTCCGCCCTATGATCACCAATAACGAGCAGGAGCTGAGCGGACTGAAAATGCACTCCCAGAATGCAACACTGTTACGAGTTCTGGCTGGTGGGTCCTATGTGGATAATTTTTCATTTTCACCCAGTGTGTACACACACACGCGCCGCGTGCACACACACTAATGAGGTGCTCGTGTTTGTAACCATTTGTCTCCTAAGAAACCAAACACACAGCAGCATCACACCAGGGAGGTGGGCCGGCCTTGGAGGAAACACTGTTCAGAAAACGCAGGAAATATAATATCACACTGCCTCGTTCTCTGGCCTCCCTGATGACTGCTCTACACACACACACACACACACACACACACACACCAGCCATTTAGAGGAGCGAACAGCTTAAATATGTCTGTGACAGTGTGTGTGTGTGTGTTCGCCCGTGTGTAACAGTGTGTGTGCGCACTCTGGATTAGACGTCCGACGTAGTGCTGGCGCGAGATCTGCCAAACGCCATGTGTCTTAATGTGGCTCCTGGGGGCGGCGGCTTGACGACCACGACGGGACGCGTGAGAACGGTTGGCAACACGATTAAACTATGACAACAGACCAGAGACGTGGGCCAGAGCAACACACACACACACACACACACACATCTGGTGAATCTCTTGTCCCTACTGCCACAGTCAGCATCGAGAGCGAGTAGAGAGAGAGAGAGGGGAGAGAGGGAGGAAAGAGGGAAAGAGGGAGAGAGAACAGAGCATCATTAAGATCCGGTGACTAAAATTAGACTGAGAGGAGAAGAAAGGGCTCATCGAGTGTGATGATGTGGAGCTGCTTTATGGGGTTGAGTGTGTGGGGCGGGGGGGGGTGGGGGTCGGGTACACCATTAGACCAATGAGCCATGGCAGCGCTAGTTTCCTACCCGCAGTGGGGTCTGCGGGGGGAGAGCAGGGAAACCGGCGGGGAGGGCCGGCTCCGCGCAGAGCCATAATGGCCTGGTCCTAATGGCCGCCACGGGGAGCCGCCATTACTCTCCCTAGGAAAGAACGAACGGGGGGGAGGGGGAGACCCCGGGGCGAGCGCTCTGGCGCGCCTGTGACGACGCACACGCACACACACACACACACACTACTGTCCGTCTTGTCTCCGTCTCCACGGTGTTCATGGCGCAGTCAGGAAGGGAGGCTCGGCGGAAACGGCCGTCATAACGGAGGCTGGCGGGAAGCAGAGGCTGTGGGGGCCGTTCCAAGACCTCAATCTACTAACGGCTGCTGCTGAGTGTGTGTGTGTGTGTGTGTGTGGGGGGGGGGGGGGGAACTGGCAGAGCTGAGAGAATCATTTAGCAGAGCAGCTTTAAGAGGAAAAACTCTAAAATGGTTCCACACACAGGGATGTAGACTGGCTCACGCCGGGAGAGCGAGCACACGCACGCGCGCACGCACGCACACACACACACACAGGCCAGTAGTGCGGAGCTTTCTACTCTCCAGACTTGCTCTTGCTCTTCATTTACCACAACCCATCTCCACATTCCGCTAGTGTGTGTGTGTGTGTGTGTCTCTGATCCAGTATGAAAGCCACACTCCCCCACCACCTCCAGTACAGCCCCAGGCTCACGCCCACACACACACACACACACTAACAAAGGAGGGAATGCTCTAGTGAGAACGCGGTGCAGGATATGGCCCACGCTGTGTGTGTGTGTGTGTGTGTCAGGATGTGAGATAAGGAGCAGAGGAGAATAACAGGAAAGGTCCCGGATGCAGGCCTGATGACTGGAGGAGGTGTATGTGTGTGTGTGTGTGTGTGTGTGTGTGTGTGGGGGGGGCGAAGGGAGAGAGGTCATGGCCTCTGTTTCCACAGCACCCTGGAACCATCGCGCTCAGAGCCAGGTGGACGCGGGGGGTGGGGTTCCTCTGTGCACCAGGGCAGGGGGGGGGGACACTTCCTGTCTCAGGGGTCAGAGGTCAGGCTGGCCTCCAGGTACCAGAGGGACAGAGGTGGTGTGAGAGGATAAGAGCCCTGGAGGCTGGTGAGCCAGGAGGGGTACGTGGGGGGGCTGTTGCTGGGGGTAGCTCCCAAAATATTACACACACACAGCTTGAACACTCACACTCCCGGTACACACACACACACGCACACTTCCAGTACACACACAGGCACACCAGCATCGACACACACAAAGCATCCCTCGGGTCCGCAGGGCAACAATGACAGGAAAGGTCCAGCTGTCAGAAGAGGAAGTGAGAGGGGGGGAGGGAGGGCACGGACTGTCAATACAGAGGAGAGAAGATAACCACGGGTCAACTTCCTGTACCGCCCCCGTATCCATGGATACCACACCGCCGCCAGCGAATGGAGAGAGAGAGAGAGAGAGAGAGAGAGAGAGAGAGAGAGAAAGAGAGAGAGGTGGGGGCTGGGGGTTATGACATCGCTGTGTTGACTTCAGAGAAGCACAAGAGGAACAAGCTTCTTTAATCTCCTGCTGCGCTGCGGCCCGTCTCTCTCTCTCTCTCCATCATCCTGTCCTCCGCAGGCGGGCGGGCTCTTGGTTGTGGGCCGTCCTCCGCGGGGCCGCGGCGAGCGAGGAGTGAGGCCGGGGCCGGCCGGCCCGTCAGCACACACACACCGGCCGCATGCACGCACACACACCGGCCGCGCTCACACACACCGGCCGCGCTCACACACACCGGCCGCGCTCACACAGCCTGTAGAGGTGACGCTATCACTTGCACTGTCCTGTCACACCGCAAGCCTAGCCGCTGACTGCCCTGTGTGTGCGCAAAGTGTCAGGAGGACTGCTCTTTTGTTTACTCCTATCTCGTCATCTGTCGGTATGTGACAGTGTGTGTGTGTGTGTGTGTGTGTGTGTGTGTGTGTGTGTGTGTGTGTGTGTGTGTGTGTGTGTGTGTGTGTGTGTGTGGAGAGAAAGACACAGAGACTATGAGGAACAACAGCATTCCTCTGCTTCTCATTAGCAGGAAATGAGGTCACAAGATGACAAGTAGTGTTTAAGCCCCTGGTGAGAGGGAGGTGGGTGTGGGGGGGTTGTAGCCCCTGGTGAGAGGGAGGTGGGTGTGGGGGGTTGTAGCCCCTGGTGAGAGGGAGGTGGGTGTGGGGGGGTTGTAGCCCCTGGTGAGAGGGAGGTGGGTGTGGGGGGTTGTAGCCCCTGGTGAGAGGGAGGTGGGGGGGGGGGGTTGTAGCCCCTGGTGAGAGGGAGGTGGGTGTGGGGGGTTGTAGCCCCTGGTGAGAGGGGGGTGGGTGTGGGGGGGTTGTAGCCCTGGTGAGAGGGAGGTGGGGGGGGGGGGGTTGTAGCCCCTGGTGAGAGGGAGGTGGGTGTGGGGGGGTTGTAGCTGGGTTATAATGAGTTGGGGGTGAAGAGGGGAAGTGAGCAGGGAGGGGGAGTTGAGGGAGAGAGGGGAGGGTTAGAATGGGAGGAGGCCATGGAGAGCTCCACACTACGCCTGCAGACCCAGTTCTGCTCTGGGGGGGACCACACATGATGATATCACATGCTAGTCTAACTGCCATGGTAACACAAGGTCATGTGCTAGCTATCCATAATGACAGGAGGGGCACGCAGTGTACAGATCAGTGTGTGTGTGTGTGTGTTTTGGACAGAGTGGTCTTATCCAGGGCCGGACCAGACTTGTTCTGCGCCCAGACGGTGACAACACCACCAGCAGTCTGTGGTGTCAAGGCCGGTGGTGTGAGATCATGTAGGTCGATGTGTGTGTGTGTGTGTGTGTGTGACGGCCTGCTCTCTCTATCTCCCTCTTCTTCACTCCAGTGCTGCATACAGTAAACAGATGATATCAGTGTGTGAGCGAGTTACTACAGAGTTATGGCTACAGACAGAGAGACTACGCAGAGACACCACCAGGGCTAGTACTACGCCTCGGTCTGGCTGAAAGAACTGGGTCAGACTGCCTGAGAGAGAGAGAGAGAGAGAGAGAGAGAGAGAGAGAGAGAGAGATAGAGGAAGAGAGAGAGGGGAAGAGAGAGAGAGGAAGAAGCTGGGTTTCCATCCAAATGTAACTCCCAAGTTGTTTTGCGAATATTGGGAGTCAGCAGGTCGAGCTGCTGACTCCCAATATGGTGGCGCTTCTCGTGAAAATGAAAATAAAAATGCAAAAAACACCCGTATAAGAAGAAGGCGCAATTAAATATCATTAACACTGGAACCGCCGCGGCTCACTATATATATCGGCCAGTAGCTGTTGAATGCCTAAGAACGCATCGTTTTTTGTATATATATACGGTTTTAGGATTGTACTGTACAACTCTAGGCTTAATTTTGTCCTTTCATACTACTAACGCAATGACTATATGGCAATAAAATAACACAACATGTTATTTTCACAATTTAACAATATAACAGTATAGCCTACACTTCACAAAAGGATGAACGATGAAACGGCTAGCCTACAAGAACAGCATTTTGGCCAAGGATCCAAATAAAACAGAAGCCTAGCCTACTGTAGGCCTACAGATGCAGCATAGAACGTAGATAAATAATAATTATCTAATTAATAATTATCCAAGTTAATATATGAGAACGGATCGCTTTTTACGGTAGGCTAGGCCTATGCGTCTTGTGATCACAGATGCAGCATAGAACTTAGATGTTTAATAATTATCTAATGAAATTAATTATTATCTAATTATCTAGTTGATATAGGCCATGAATAAAACAATAAGCCGTTTTATTGGCTATGGGCCACTAGTAGGCTATACACGACTTGATGCGCTCTGCTCTTACACACGGTTGAGGTGGCAGCTCAAATACACTTCGCACATATCCTCTGCACCTTGGCAGTGCAACTGCCACAGACAGCTTTGGTGCACTTTGTGCATTGGTAGACAGTTCTGTTCTTGCTGCAGCTTGTCTTCACCATGCAGGTATGTTTTGGGGGGTGTTCTTCTGTGGACACTGCGAGGGCTGCCGCTGGTGGCTGTTTGGACACCAGAGCGGGCAGCTCTTCAGCCAACTGGAGGATGAAGTCGCGTCTGGGGAGGCTCTGCGTCTCTCCACCAGTCCCCAGCGAGTCCAAGCTCCCCCAATGAATAATACTTATTTATAATAGCCTACATTGCGCGAAACTGTGCATATAATAGGCTGTACATGGCGCGAAACTGCGCATACTGCTCATGAATATATTTAACAATAGGGGGTGCAACATAACACCATTTTAGGAAAAGTCATTGACTGGCGAACTTCAATGTTTTATTAAAATGTAGCCTAGTGATGTGCAAATGAAAACACTACAAAGACGATTGTGGGTTAAGAGTGTCTCATGTCAACAACTTTTTGGTCAACTTACAGGTCTGTACTGAACTACGACGAGATGGAGAGATTCTTTGTAAACTTGATGGCTCTTGGGAGAACTCTGTTTTGTCAGCTTACATCATCGTCTTGATGCAGAGACGAGAAATAGTAAATGCAATGACCAGGCTACTGTCGGAAATAGCTGGAACGTCATCATTTATTCGCAAAATCTGTTTCCATTGCAAAAAGTCGAATTTTCCTACTATCGATACGCTGACTTTTCCACCTCCTCCGAGCGCAAAAACTTTTTTGCGATATTTCGGCCTTTTTTCGAATTTCTTTCGAAATTTCAGGTTTTTTTCGCAATTTGGGAAAATGCGAATTTTAAGAGGTGGATGGAAACCCGGTTGAGAGAGAGAGAGAGAGAGAGAGAAAGGGGGAGAGAGAGAGGAGGGACCAGAACCCCTTTCTGGCTGGGCCGAGCTACCGCCCTGAGCCTGCAGTCATCACAAAGAAGATGGGTGGTAATGACACGATGACGGCCACGGCCCTCGATGGCCCTCACTCTGGCTGCAATGCCCCGCAAATAATTGCTCGCCCTGCGGCCACCATGGCTTTTGTGCCCCTGCTACTGTCAAAACCTCATCAGTGGTCGTTTTCTTGATGAATTCATTGTAGGCCAACGTTATGGATAAAGCATGTAGCATGATTGTAGCATCATGTTCATTCATGTTTCTTATTGGACATATAGAACACGGTTATTGTACCTCATAATATATTTTAGCCATTTGGCTGGTAAAAATTCAGTTGAACAATCAGTTAAAGGGATAGGCCTAGTTCAGTTTCTTTAAATATTTGGGTTTGATATCACATGTCCCAAGGCCCTTGTCAACTAGTAGGCCTAAACCAAATATAAAAAAGTAAGTGAAGTTATGATTCATAGGCAGGCTTCACCCATCCTCTTCATTTGTGTCCTGGCATGATGTGGTCTTTGTGCCCTAAAAAAAATTTAGTGACATTGAAGGCCATATGGCCTTACCCCTAAAATGACTAAATCCCTACCGTGATATAAAGGCAGTCTACGGAGCAGAGGCCCAGCGCCGCCTCAACGAGGGAAGGCGACCCGGGCCTAATGCAAACAGACAGGCCCCCGTTACAGGCCTTTAATGTCACTGCTGGTCCGCCATGAGAGAGCAGAGCTGTAGCCCTGCGGCGGTCTTATCTAAGGAGGACGGGGGGAGAGAGAGAGAGGGCGGGAAGGAGAGCAGAAAGAACACGGGGTGAAGAGAGAGGCTCCATAAAGAGGACAGAAAGAGAGACAGATCAGCTTGAATGAACAGGAAGAGAGAGATCTAGAGGGAGACGGAGAGGTCTTGCCAATATGAATGTAGCGCGAGAGACAGCCAGGAAGAGTGGTGTAATGCAGCTGGACTGAGAATCACCCGTCTCTCCCCAACGTGTTTTCCAACGGGGCGAGATAGTCTGTTTACACTACTAATACAGTGTAGTCACTTTAAATATGGCTCTCCTGGAAAAAGACTGAAGTTTCCCCTTATCTATCTTCAATTAGAGGGGAGCGGATCTGAATGGAGAGAGGGTATCTGAACGGAGTGATAGAGACAGAGAAAAGGAGGGGAGAGAGAGAGGGAGGGGAGATGGCAGGGGAGAACGGGAGGTAAAGCAGGGGCTCGTTTCATCGAGTGTGTCAGACGCTCAATAAAAACAAGTTGAGGAGAAGCTGCCTCAAGACTGCTGGAATCCATTTCAAACACAGTCAGAGCCTCCAGAGAGAGGGGGGAGAGAGAGGGGGGGGAAAGGGGAGGGAGAGAGAAGGGGGAGGAGGAGGAGAGGGACACGGGGGTGAGTGAAAATAATATCAAGGAGAAAGATACAGGGATAGACCCCCCCGGCCTGCCAGGAGGAGGAGGAGACTTCTCTGCACCTGCTCTGCTGCTCCTGATGAGACTCCAGGCCCAGCCCACCCCAAGCTCTGCTGGCCCGCTCCAAACCCAGCTCTGACTGGCCTAGCCCAGTCTCACTGGTCCTAGCCTAGCCTCAGTGCTCCTAGCCTCTCCTAGCCTCAGTGCTCCTTGCCTAGCCACCCCTCAGTCACTGTTCCTAGCCTAGCCTCAGTGGTCCTAGCCTAGCCTAGCCTCAGTGCTCCTTGCCTAGCCACCCCTCAGTCACTGTTCCTAGCCTAGCCTCAGTGGTCCTAGCCTCTCCTAGCCTCAGTGCTCCTTGCCTAGCCACCCCTCAGTCACTGTTCCTAGCCTAGCCTCAGTGGTCCTAGCCTAGCCTAGCCTCAGTGCTCCTAGCCTGGCCACCCCTAAGTCACTGTTCCTAGCCTAGCCTAGCCTCAGTGGTCCTAGCCTAGCCTCAGTGGTCCTAGCCTAGTCTAGCCCCCCCCTCAGTCACTGTTCCTAGGCTAGCCAGTCTCAGTGCTCCTAGCCTAGCCTCAGTGCTCCTAGCCTAGCCCCCCCTCAGTCACTGTTCCTAGGCTAGCCTCAGCCTCAGTGCTCCTAGCCTAGCCCCCCCTCAGTCACTGTTCCTAGGCTAGCCTCAGCCTCAGTGCTCCTAGCCTAGCCTAGCCCCCCCTCAGTCACTGTTCCTAGGCTAGCCTCAGCCTCAGTGCTCCTAGCTTAGCCTAGCCTAGCCCCCCCTCAGTCACTGTTCCTAGGCTAGCCTCAGCCTCAGTGCTCCTAGCTTAGCCTAGCCCCCCCTCAGTCACTGTTCCTAGGCTAGCCAGTCTCAGTGCTCCTAGCTTAGCCTAGCCTAGCCCCCCCTCAGTCACTGTTCCTAGGCTAGCCAGTCTCAGTGCTCCTAGCCTAGCCTAGCCTCAGTGCTCCTAGCCAAAACTCAGGCTGCGTTCCAAATCGCATACTTCTACTTTTTACTACCAGTATGTACTACAGCTGCCCCTATAAAGTACATACTTTATAGTATGCATACAATTGGGACATACTACCGTCATAACATTGCTCCTTGAAATTTGACTGCATCCATCGGTCCATAAAGCGGCATTCATCTACAGCTGGGATTCATCATAACGCCTTCACTAACACCGGTGTGACTCGCACATGTGGTGTAATTTCCGCTGTGTATAGGATTGTGGGTCAGAATAGCCAGTGATTTATACATCCAGGAAACCCTTTTGCATTCCCATTTATTTATTGTCTGCTATTATTATTTTCTCTCAGTGTACCATTGTAACTGATGTGAATAGCCTTTGGTAGTTTCTTTTCCCTTTCTTAAGCCTATGGTAGTTTATTTTCCCTTTCTTAAGATCTGTATGTGGGTGGGGGGGTGGGAGGGGGAGATATGTATGTATATTTGTGAATACAACCAGCAGACAGACTTAATCTTATCTACCACCACAATAAAACCACACCTTGTAATCTTTCCACACAGGCAGTTACTGCTTTTTAAAACAGTCAGGAAGCACTGTGAGCTACTTGTGCACTGGTAGCCACCAGGCTATGGCTAGGGCTGTAACGATTATGAATTTTGCTTAACGATTAATTGTCAGAAAAATAATTGCGATTATTACAATAATTGTCAGAGTTGTTGACCGGGCCCCTTGCCGATCTGGCACCCTAGGCGGCCGCTTTAAGAAAATTTGGAGTATACAAATAACACATGAAGTGGACAATGCATCAGTGCTTCTTTACTTCTTTAATACAGTGTCTCGTCATTATTTGCCATGAACGTATAGGACAATTGCCAACAAGTTGAAGAATTCTATTGAACTAGGGTTGCTACCATATTAACTGCAACATATTTTTATTTTATTTAAATATATATATATATATATATATATATATATATATTTTTTGTACATTTTTTTCATAACCGCGGTTACAAAAAACAATCGCGGTCAGAAAAATAATCGCGGTTTGACGATTATGTAATAATCGTTACAGCCCTAGCTATGGGGGGGGGGGTGAGTGTGCTTGTCCATTAGTGAGCCGCTAGTACACCATCTAGGGAGTGCAGCAGTATTGTGCACTATGCCTCAGGGCGTGTAGAGGGGCCCTGGACAACACAAGGAGGCTATTGTTGTGTTGTCAGCAGGGAGGGGGGAGTGGGGGTGGCTGTTGATGGTGACCTTCCCTTCAGCCCTGGATGATGACCTCATTCACAGCACATAGGAATGCCCCCCCCCCCCCCTTTGGTCTTTACCGTCTGCTCGTTCGCTCTCTCTCTGCCTCGTTCCCTTTCCTTTCAGCGCACACAATCAATCAGTTGACCGAGCCAGTAACACACTAGCACACTAACCCTTTCATGGGAACCACTCGATAATTTTCTTTTCCACTGGGAAGCCGGTCCGGACGCTTCCTTTTTTGGTCTAATGGCGCTAAAGAGTTCTTTGTTCCCCCCAATTAAATCCAGCAGCGGGCACTGTGTTCTACCCTGGTCAGAAACCCACGTCGTCAGACTGATGACACCGGCTGCGCCCGAGACTCGCAGACTGGCAGCGAACGCGCACTAAACGAACAGGCCTAAAGGCGAGAGGAGACTGTCGTCGCCAGAATGAAATGATACTGTTGAGTAACGGCGGCTGTGGTTGTGTGGTCGCCGTGTAGAGGTGGTTGAGGAGGACGGGCAGACAATCCGATCCATCTGCGGTCACCGTCACCCGATAGGATGGCGCAATCACCGACGCCGTATCACAAGACAGTGGAGGGGGCGGTTCTGAGAATGGGAGGTAACTTGAGACACTACCGTTTGGTATGGTATGCGTGTCTCTGTCAACGGCAAACACGCTTGTCGCACCGTCCTGCTTGATCGCCGGTCGGACCTGTTCCTCCAACTGACAGCAGAGCTCTCCTGGCGCCACCTCCCTACCTGGGAGTTCTGGGAGGGGGGGTCTCAGGGTAGCGTGGTGAGCCAACCACACTAGAGGTCAAATCAGTATGGTCAAAGAGGTCAAATCAGCAGGACCTCAGGCCCCACCGAGCACATTTACAGATGTTGTTGTTGTTGTGACGAGGGAGTTGGAGGAACAAGGAACACACTGATTTGAATGTACGGGTGGCTGGCGGCTCCGGCCCTGTCCTCTGAATCACTCCTCTATGGCGGAATGTTGGGAAACTTGGGAGACAACATTTTTCCTGGTTTAGATTTATGGTTGTGGCTTTAGATTGATAGTTTCTCAGCTGACGAGACACAGCCAGTCAGAGTGGGGGATCGGTGGGCTGGTCTACGGGTGCGTTTCAGGGGACTGGCACAGAGAGACGGCTGGCCAGTGATAAACATTTGGGTCCGATTTTCAGATCTGGAGCCAGACAGATGCGTCTTGGACGCAGCTCAGACAACTCTCACAGAGGAGAGAGAGAGAGAGAGAGAGAGAGAGAGAGAGAGAGAGAGAGAGAGAGTGTGAGAGGAGACAGAGAGACAGAGAGAGAGAGAGAGAGAGGAGAGAGAGGGGGAGAGAGAGAGAGGAGAGACAGCGAGAGAGACAGAGAGAGAGAGAGAGAGAGAGAGAGGGAGAGAGACAGACAGAGAGAGAGAGAGAGAGAGAGAGAAGAGCGACGGAACGTGTTTTAGGTGAAAAACAAACAGGAGTGCTGTTGGTTAAGCAAGCACTGCTCTGAGAGACATTCCTGAGGTGGCTGCCACACGGTTACCATTCCTCCCTTAGAGGGAAGAATACACACATGAGAGAGAGAGAGAGGGGGGGGGGGGAGAGAGAGAGAGAGAGAGAGAGAGGGGGGAGAGAGAGGGGGGGGAGAGGGAGAGAGACAGAGGGGGGGAGAGAGAGAGAGAGAGAGAGAGAGAGAGGGGGGAGAGAGAGACGGAGGGGGGGGGGAGAGAGTGAGGGGGGGAGAGAGAGAGAGAGAGAGAGTGAGAGAGAGCATTTCTTCACATTTTCACAATTCTGTGAGGAAAACGGCGCAGCGTCGAGACAAACGGGAGGAAAGTGTGACAGAGACACAGAGAAACAAAGAGAGACCCAGAGAGAGTTTAAAGGAACCTAATTGTTGGAGCCCCTCTGCAACTTGGGCTGCCAGACTACACCCACATCACAGTGGGAGAAAACAAGTAGCAGAGAGAGAGAGAGAGAAAAAGAGAGAAGAAAGGAGGAGTGTTAGAGAGGGAGGTGCGGTAGGGGGGTGGGAGAGTTATTCCAAATAGTCAAAGAATGTAATAGGGTGAGGCCCTACTCCTTGATGCAGAGGAATGCGTGTGTGTGGTAATATACTCTACAATGGCTGGTCACAGACTTCTTCCCACTACCAAATTAAAATTAGCCACAGGATGTTTGAGAGACACACCTCTATGAGAAACTAAACAAAACAAATGAAGACAGGGAGAGAGGAAAAGAGGAGGAGAGAGAGAGAGAGAGAGAGGAGCAGGACGTTTGAGCTTTGCTCTCCCTCCATTCTCTCCCTCACGCAGCTGAAAAAGCCTCTCTTTTTGGGCTCAAAACAAACAAGTCAGCCAGCCCCTTCCTGTCTGTGCGGGTGCGACTTCCTGTGGGCAGACCCATTCTCCACTTTCCAATCCATTGTCCCGTCCAGCCAAGCTGTAAATGGCCGAGCTGGAGGAGAGGTCACAGTGACGGGAGAGCTGACTCCCCACAGAGTCTCACCTCGCCGTAGCAGTGAAGGCAGTCGCACACAACTGTTGTGACATAACACCGAGCTGCTACAATAGGCTGCCTGCCACTAGCACGGCGCCATCTTGAACAGGGTTAGGGTCAACGTGTATTAACATCCCTCAGCCCCCCCCCCCCCTCCATGCTGCTCCCCGTGGGTCACACTGCTGTGTCACTCAGTCAGGCTAGCAGGCTAACCAATAACAAAATACTTTTTTTATTAATCTCTCACTTCCTCTTTCACAGGAAAGTGGCACCTAGAATTTTCTAAACTCACATTTAAAACATATAGCCTAAATCAAATTACCCGTCACTGACTCACTTTTTTGTATTGAAACTTGCACTTAACCAGGCCATCTGTTTATACCTTCCCATTTCCAATGGTGGCCTGTCAAGAGGCAACTTTGGGGCCTCTAAGCTAACCGCTCTTCCGTACTGCGAGCTCGTAACATTTGGAACTTAAAAACTGTTACAGCCGCGTCTTGGGACTGCCTGCTACATACGGCTTTGGAGGCTTATCAAATTTAAGAGAGGTGCGCCGCAAGCCGCATCATTTCAGGACAGCTGCTGCTAGGGGGGCCCTGGCTGGGTGACTCACAGGAAGAGAGAGAGCCAGAGACGGAGAGACAGACAGGAGAGCAGACAGACAGGCAGGCAGAGAGACAGTGGGCCGAGCTGATAAGGAGGCCCCAGCAGAAGCGCTACACAGGCCCGCGATAAGAACCAGGGAATTGTCTGCTCTGGATGACTTTATCAGTTCTCAGAGAGGCAGCGCGGCCGGCTGGGGCCATCAGGGCCGGGGAGCCAGGGTGGGCCTGGCAAGGGGGCCGAGGCCGGGTCAGACAGAACCCAGCTCACCGGCATCAGATAGAGAGGTCCCCAGCCTGGGAGGCAGTCAGGCAGAGAGGCAGCCAGGGGCTCAGCCAAAGCTCTACACTCAACCCCCCGCCTGGTCCTGTCACACTATCTCTTTACACACACAGTGTGTGTGTGTGTGTGTCAGAGAGAGATTGCGACTCAGCCTTACAACAGGCGGGGCGGCCGGGCAAAGCCACTCACAGAATGGGTCTGGTAATTACATCCCAGCTTATAAGTGGTGCCTTGGGATGGAGGGAGGAGTGAGTGGGGGGGGTGGGGGGGGCATAACAGGTTTCGGCTGCCCAACAACCCCTCCACCTCCTCTCTCCCTCAGCTCCAGGCTGTGTCTTAGTTTGCGAGCAGCACTCAATCTTGTTAGATGGCAAATTGATTGCATGTCGAAGGTTAGTGCAGGTCTGGCCCCGCTCTGCACTCACCGAGGGTCACACCACCGAAAGGAAATGAAGTGGTAGCCTACCAAGAGAGAGGGACAGAGAGAGAGAGCGGCCAACAGTATAGCCTTCTTTCCTCTCTCAAGTCCTCAGCAGATGTAAACGTTCCTGGCCTTCAGAGACCCCCCCTCCCCCCCAAACAGCGACAAATCACAAGGGAGTGTCCGATTAAATCAAACAACAGAGACAAACAGCAAACATGAAACACTATCCGTTAGCTGGGAATCAACACCACGCACGTAGGCGCGCGCGCGCACGCACACTCCAGCCCTTGTCTACTACTATCGACTTTAGAAAACACAAACTGTCTCAAATTGAACTCGTGTGGAAAGTACCCTTGGAATAATTTGATTACCCTAAACTGCTGGATATCGATAGTTGTCTTGGAGTTGGCGATGAGAAGAGATGACTCCACACTGTCCAGCACGCTCTCCTCCTCTCAGCCTTTCTAATGTTATATGGGTCTCATGCCATGACGATATACGGCACAGCAATTTGAACAGGTTTGTTTGCTGGCATGTCAACCGAGGGTCATAAAGAAACAGGACGGCCGTCACCTCTAAGAGATGAACAACTGCTACGCTAGGGGGACCAGCCCGCCAGGCTCGTCACTGTGACCTTGACTGGCTCCACACACACCCGAGGCACTCCGGACGGACACACACCCAGCTACACACTTACAGGGTGCGCGCACACACATTTCTCCTCATACACACAGGCGGGGAAGGGGGGGCACGAAGAGCAGTTGTTACGCCCAGGGAGGGAGGGGGGGGTCACAGGGGGTAATTCTCCCGGTGTCAGCTTTCCCTCTCCATGGAAACAGCTGCACACACACGCACAACGTTACGAGCTGGGGAGGGGGTCGGGGCGGGGGGCTCGGTGTGTGTGCGGTGCAGCTGTCAGGGCCCCTCGGAGAGGGAGCACGCCAGGGAGAAGCCAAACTTCCCTTTCCCGGCGAGGTTCAGCCCGCTGGCGCCGAGGCCACCTTCAGCCGCCTTGCATGGGCGGAGGGGGACATGAACGCCACTCGTGTTTTGACCGCAAGGCTCTTCCTGTGTCGACACCAGAGAGATAGACACCAGAGAGATAGACACCAGAGAGATAGACACCAGAGAGATAGACACCAGAGAGATATCTCGGCTGTAGTGTTAACCAGAACAGAAGACGTGGTCTGGTGGCTCCGTCTCCGCTGTTCAAGGGTACGAGCTCGACCCCCCCCCCCCCCCCCCCATCGCTCAGTCACTAATCCACAGGGTCACCTTGACAGGTACGCAGGGGGCCGGGCAGGTAGGGGTTCGTACAAGGGCGCTACCTCGTGATTGCTTCCATAAACACAGCCCCCTGCTGTGACTTCCTCGGATAAGCGCCCACGGGACTGGCTGGCTCCCCGCACACAGACGAGCCTGGTCTGGAGCCTGCCCAGGTATCTGGGACTGGGGCTGACGGGTGTCCAGGGGACTGGCCCATCAGCTGACCACTCCATCAGAGAGCCATGCCAGAGGTGGAGATAACTAGTGTGAGTCGGGTGTGTGGGTGACCCTGGCCGACTGAAGGCACTGGGACCCGTTGTGTCTGACTGATCCATTTGAATGAGCTGAATTGTAATGCAAATCTACCTGTGTGAGGTTGTCTCCCGTACACTCAGCTTTACTAGCCTCCATTATAAACACCGACCCCGGGTGAGGTAGCACTTTATAATGAAGCGGTCCCTCCCTGAGTACTGAGACTGTTCATATGTTTTAACGCTGTAACATCCATGCAATAATATGCTGTTACAATTGCACTACTAGGGGTAACTACCGTGTTATTATACAAGATAGAACAGATGTAAAAATACACACTTTACTTTGATATATCAGTTTGAAATACTGCATTATTTAAGTGCTGTGAGCTGTGAGAGGGGGGGGTTGTGGGGCACTCCAGTCCAAACGGTGAGCAAACAGGACCAGACCAGGTCCAGACCAGGGGCGATACTCATCACACACACACTAAACATTTGGCAGAGCGGTAAAATTTGGGGCCGACGTCCTGGAAACGCCAGTAAACTGTGGAACAATACATCTCCGGGAGGAAACGGCGTCCAGGGAGAGAGCTCAGACCAGACGCCGCCTCCTGAAAAACAGCCCCGCAGTGGCTCTGACTAACAGCTAGTCACGGGGAAGGGGAGTAGCCGTGTTTTTGTTTTTTATTCTTTATTTGACTGGCTAAGTCTACTAAGAGAATTCCCTTTCTGCCGCAATGGCCTGGTAAGCTAGCTGAACTGAAGCTCCCGCAGTGGCCAGATGAACCTGGTGTGTGTGGTGAGAGGGAGGGAAGAGAGAGAGAGAGAGGTGCTGCCTGGGTCCCTTTCTCCTCTTTGTGGCAGAGGGGGTGGTGTGGGAGAGTTGGGGTTCAGGGCTGTGGGGGTTGGGAGAGGGAGAATGGGGGAATAAAAACACATTTCCCGTGTCAAAACTTTGACGGGAGAGAGCAGGCCAGGAAGGAAAATAAGCCTTGTTTAATGTGCAATCATTTCAGGAATGTCTGAACCCGTACAGAGGTTGTTGCATTCTGGTTAGAGTTTATCAGAACTTGCTGCATTGGTGACCAAGTCTGGGTGGTGACTGGTGAGCTATTTTACAAATGTCACCACCGTACTGCAGAAAAAAACGTTTAACTAGTTGGACATAAAGGAAATGCATTCGGGTCTAGAATGTTTTGTTTTTATTTTATCTCGTCACACTCATTGCCTCTCCAGACCAGTCAGACTACTCACACAGATACTGAAATAAAGAAACTCTGACGAGTTGTTCAATGTCTATAGAATCTGACGCTTTCGCACTCAATAAAGCGCACGATAATAGGCCACAGACAGGCCATGGCATCTGTTTTTCTATTATAAGAGACCAAATGTCAGCTGTTTTCCAACACACGCTGATGGCAACTGACGGGGACAGCCCGCGAGGGGGATGTGGCGCTCTCTAGCGTCACCTACTCAATTGCATAAAATCGCACTCAGACACTCACCCGCCATGTAGTCGTAAAACCAGAATAATTATGATAATACGTAGCATTGTCGATTTACTTTGACAAATGCCTATCAGTTGTGAGATCCTAGAGAACGGCATTCATAGCCGTGACTGGAAGCGGTGTCCCTACCAAGGCCGGTGACATGGCTAAACGGGTAGACCAAACACGACGACTACAACACCGGGGGGGTTAAATCAGAAGCAGAGAAGTCATCATGTGTTTTACCTAACCAACTGATATAACAACTACGTATTCAGACGAGACCGAAAGACTGCGGATCATCCGCAGCTCAAAAGTTGGAGGGGTTGTTGAATCTCTACGAGCCAGCAGCTCCCTGTCCATTGTTCCACACGCCGAGACGACAGCAGCCCGGCCACATTCCGATGTACTACCGCTCAGCCAGATTGTTGCTTAGCAAAGATGTTTGTGAAATAGCGATACTACTTCCTCAAAGGGACCGCGGAAAATGTTGTTAGTTACTTTGTGTCGTTGTTTACGGACGTAGTTACAACAAGGATCGAAGTGTTTGCTAAAATGTAACCAGCATTTAGGCTACCCTCCACGAGACTGAGTTCGGCGAAACGCCACCGAGCCATGGCTGACTACAGCTCCTCGTGCAGCGATACAGCTAACGAAGCCCGCGACAAAACTTGGAATTAGGGTCGGCAAAGTTGGATAGTGTAAACTATGTAAATGATTGCCGATTCACAATCGATTTATTGTAAATTATTTGTCACCATAATAGCTCTCATGCTAACCAGATTGCTCGTAGCTCGCTAACAAACTTTTCCGTTTACCATCGTCACAAAGTCAAGAGTGCAACAACAAACTCCGCCGTGCTGCTCGGCCTGTAAACTCCGCAAAACACTATTGAGTATACGCACATCCTCGTACAAACCCCCCACTAAACTAGTTGCATTCTGCCGTAAATCTAACTCCGGTTTCTCAAGTTTGAACCAGAGTTGTGTCGTGCTATGCGACTATGTAGCTGACCAAACAAGCTCCGTTAGCTTCGCTAGTTAGCTAGTGCGTGCCTGCGCTTCTCATTGCAGCAAGCATGCCCACCGAGGGGCACCGCGCCGTGGTCACGCTTTCACTACCGAATCCCCCGGAGCCCCGCACGACATTTACCTTCGTCGAGAAGCCTCTCGAGGTGTGTGAAGATGCCGCACAGATTTGGCAAACTGGTCATCAGCTTCTTTTCATTTAACAATTGCATCAAATAGTCGGGACTCGGCCTCGGTCTCTCCTTCACTTCGATCTCCCCGACCATCATCTTTGCGTCGAGAGTGCGGGCAAGCCACCAACAGAATCCTCTTTTATGAAAAGAAAAAAATGCAAAAGAAAAAAACTTGCGGATCAAATCCCTCGTTCCCCCCCACGTTTCGATCGCTGCAGTTAGACGACCTTCTGGACAAAATAGGATTTGATTTGTTGTTTTGATCAGAGCGAAGAGGAAAGAAGACCGTTATCTCCTCCCAAAGAGTGTGTTTCTCCGTGTACTCGCGTCGACACTGTGCGCTCGGGGACGTTCCGATTCCACCACTGTGGCAGCGCGAGCGAGCTATTACCAAAAGCGTCCATCCCCCTCTCCGCCTATTGGCCGGGCTTGTTTTGAGGAGTGGTGAAGTGCCAATAGGTATCAATTGGTTAAATGATCTACAGAGATTAGAGCCAATTGTGAGCAGTAAATCTGCCGTACACCGACTGGTTTATTTACATATTATTTTGTGCAAGTTGCCTACTTTACATGTAGCCTACATTAATACTGAATAACGCGCATTTTGCCATGTATCTGCTTGTCATCCGTGTAGCCAATCAGCACTTGATGTATTGAAATTGCAGTGCATCAAACTGTTTTCCATATCCATTGGGTCACTGGTTTGTAATTACTGTTATTACCTCCACCCCAGCGACAGCGCAGGGCGAGAGGTAATGTTTTCGTGGCATGTGTCCATCCGTCCGTACTGTTAGCAGGATTACACAAAAAATCATGCACCGATTTGCATGAAACTCAGTGGAAAGGTGTAACATGGGCAAACCTAGAACCCACTAAATTTTGGAGCGGATCCAAATTACGGTGCTGGTTCACAAATCGCCCAAACATGGCCGGCCGTGAATTTCCATTTATTTTCTGGACCAGGATTATGCAAAAACTACTAGACCGATTTTCATGGAACTCGGTGGAGGGGTGTAGCATGGGGCAATTTAGAACCCAATACATTTTGAAGCAGATCTGAATCACGGGGCAGGTCCACGAGTCGTTTCTAGGTTGGTTTGTTTGTTTGTTCATTAGCAGGATTACACAAAAACTACCAGACCGCTTTTCATGAAACTTGGTAGAGGGGTGTAGCATGGGCCAATTTAGAACCCATTACATTGTGGTGCACAAAGCTTTAATTTATCAAGGTCATTAATATATAGGCAATGGTATTATTCATTCACATATTTCTTTCACAAGAGAAAAATTACAATATGATAAATACATGTTGTTACACACATCTGTAAACCAACCCCCCTTTTAATCAATATGCAAACTTGTCCTGTCCTTGGAAAGGCTTTCTCAATATTAACTCAATAATCAATGACAGGCGCGCAGACACACACACACGCAAGCACACACACACACACACACACACACACACACTAGATTCCTCGATCCTCCACTCTTAGCCTGCTGATTCACTAGTAGAAATCAAGCCCCCAGCATTGCTCTGCGTCTGGCAGCTGTCCAGAGTGAGTGGGGCCCAGCTAAATCTGAGAGCTGACCTTCACCCTCTCTCAATTTGTCCGCTTGCCTCTCTGTCTTTGTGAAAGTAGTCCCTGGGCTGGCGTATGAATACTCAAACAGCTGCACTCTGACCTCTGGCTCAGTTGTCAGACCCAAGGAGAATACACCTTAGGGGCTTACTGTAGCTGCTGGTCTCTTTCACAGAGGAGATACCACACACATTCCAACAGATAACAGCAATGAAAAGGAGTGGAAGTGTGTGAGCGGAATTGATTTGTGTCGGTGTGTGTGTGTGTGAGGGGGGTGGGGGGGTGGTAGGGTCAAACCAGGACTCCTCAGAGCTATGAGATAATGCAAGCCAAACAGCCAACCCTTAGCAGATAATTCCTCCATTTTGTTTATTACAGTTTTTATTCAACATCAACTGTAGGGAATGCTAACAAAGGACAAAAACAACCATAGTCCGGTTGTTAAAGGCATACTGCGTAACTGATTCTGGTGATGATGAAAAAACAAATCACAAATCACTAGGTTCTCTCTCAGAGGAGAGATCAAGGTTCCAAAGAGGGAGGAACTGATTGTGGTGGAGACAGAGTCTACAGGGAAATGGACCATGTTTGGAGAGATATAGCTAAACTGTCCATGGTGTTTACTTCATAGTTGTCCTTTTTGCAATCTCCATTCTTTGAATATTCGAGATGGAGTGAGAAAAGAGAGAAACTTCCGGCATCAAATGATCTGGCATTTATTTCAAGCTTTGAAAATGGGTTTAGTTCTTATCTCAATCGGAGCGCATGGTAATTGCACCTTGCCTAGTGCCGTTTCTTCTGACTTCTGAGGTCTTGGGGGTGGTGGGGGGGGGTATGTTTATGTGTGTGCGCTTGTGTGTGTGTGATTGTGAAAGTGCATGTGTGTGTCTGCAGCCTGTGAGTGACAGGAGGAGATACTAATCCCCCTGTAGCTCCACCAGCCTCTGTTTTCCTCATTTTATAATAACACGGGTTCCATTCAACTATTAATCCAATTAACCAAATTTCAGATAATGAATGAACACACATTTATCCTCGTTCGAAGAGGGTGTTAGCAGTGTGCTGGGAGACAGCGCCAGGCCTGTAGCTGGAGCAGAGATGGTGGCAGGGAGAGACAGAGGCCCAGAGACGAGATGTCGTTCCCGGCCTCAGCGGTGCTGGCCAGAGGCTAGCCGGGGAAGCGTCTCCAGTTAGGCTGAGGTCACATCACAGCCACAAGACTGTTTGGAGGCAACAGACGGGGGACTCTTTTAAACGAGGATGCAACAACATTGATGATTACACAGACCGTGTCACAAACTACATCAGCTTCTGCAAGGAGATCTGCATTCTCACGAAAGCCATGTTTTGCCAAGGAACTCTCGCCCCCACATCCTGGTTCAGTTCTACAGGGCATCACAGAGAGCATCCTGACCTCATCCATCACTGTCTGGTACGACTGAGTCTGCCCACTCTGAGGCCAAGCTACAAAGAGTTGTGCGCACGGCTCAGAGGGTCATCAGCTGCCACCTGCCCAGCTTCGGAGCCAGGAAATGTGCAGGAAGATTGAGGCTGATCCCTCCCGTCCAGCCCACAGCCTGTTCATAAGACTCCCTTCTGGACGGCGCTACAGGTCTATCAAGACTAAAACCACACGGCACCCGGACAGCCTCTATCCCAAAGCGCTAGCCCTTCTCAATACCTCCACATACCTACTGTGAATTCTAGATATCATTTAGAATTTTTTTGTATTTATTTACTACTCACTATCCTGGTGTTATATGTTGTATATGGTATTGTATATTCTACAGGTATGCATTACATTGTATATTTGATTGTATTGTATACTGTATATACTTTATTACCTCCATCCCAACGCAGTTCAAGAGGTAATGTTTTCGGTGGCTTCGGTGGTATTTGTTTGCTCAATTGTTTGTGAGCAGGATTACACAAAAACTGCCAGACCTATTTTCACGAAACTCGGAAGGGTGTAAATTGGTCCAATTTGGAACCCATTCAATTTTGGAGTGGATCTGAATCACGGGGCGAGTCCATAGGCCGCCCAAACACGGACGGCCATTCACCTCCATTCATTTGTTGGACTTTGGGAGCGAAAAATTCCTCTCATTCTTTGTCAAGAGGGGAATTGGAACTGTATTGCATATCCATATTCTATATCTTGTATTGTGTATTGTATTGTATATTGTATGTCTTGTATCCATTGTTGTATTGCACACTTGTGTATTCTGTTCAGTTATTGTAGTGTAGAGTTGTATTATTGTATTGAACAATAGTTGCAAAAGAAAGCCAAGTAAAATTCCTATTATTTTGCACTGTCCTGTCTTATTCTTCTTCTTCTTATTATTATTATTATTATTATTATACAACCTGTACGGTGCGGAAGTGATGGCGCCGGTGTGTGTGGCTTGCCGTCTGCCGCTGTCAGTTTTGTTTGTGCTTATACTGATTTTGACAGTTGTCACGAGAAATGTCAAGTCTCTACGGATTTATGATCGCCAAGCGCTTCTGGATATCCAGCTTGCTAGCAGAAATCTTGTCAAGTTTGATCCGGGACAGAAAACTTTTTCTCCGCCGCTACTTGCGGGAATACCTGCTCACCTTTACCGGGCAGCGGCCCCTCCTCCCCGGCGGAGGCGACCCAGAAGCCGCCGAGGTAAACGCAGTGGCCGACTGGCGAAGCTGAAAGCCTCACTGGTGCTTTGTCCCGGGTCTACTTTGGTCGGATATGGATCCATCCATCGCTACTGTGTCTTCCGTCGCCCTCTGGAGTCTGTCGGCGCCTGGCTGGTACCTGTCACCGGCAGTGAGGAGTTTCACAGGCCTACCCGCCTCTGTTCTCCCCGTCTCCGCAGAGGAGGGGTGAACCCCCACAGCCTTCGGCCTCTGGCCCGAGCGCCCCGGACGGTTCGGCACGTTGCGGCTCCCGCAAGGATAGCACTGGTGAATGCTAGATCGCTAGCAAATAAGACCTTTATTTTAAATGACTTCTTCATCACACGCGAATTGGATTTCTTGTGCATCACTGAGACTTGGCAGGGCGTTGGTGAGTTAAGCTCCTTTTCAAGAGTCAAACTCTTGCCGCCTGCCTGTACGTATTTCAATGTTCCGCGGACGACCGGCCGTGGAGGGGGAATTGCGACCGTCTATGAACAAAACTTTGACTGTAGACAACTGTCTTCGCTCTCATTCTCCAGCTTTGAGCTGAACATGTTCGAGCTGGGTCGCTCTCTCCCTGTACTGTGTGCGGTGATATACCGACCTCCGAAATACAACAAGCATTTCATCACTGACTTCTCTGACTTCCTGGCTGAAATAATGCCTAAATATGACCACTTTCTAATTCTGGGAGACATGAACATAAAATGTGTGCTGTTGGCTAGAGACGTTTTAAATCTTATTGACTCATTTGATCTTGTGCAGTCGGTGACTGATCCCACACAAGAGCGAGGGCACACACTCAGGGGCGAATTCACTAAAGGATTGCGCAGCTTTTCCTGACGCAAAGCCTGTGCAAATAAGTCAAAAATTATGTTTGCTATTCACAAAGCCCTCGCAAAGGGTGAAATACGGTGTTAACTGCGTTGCGTTCGTCATTGCGTTGCTCTGCGCCGGTGTTATTAGCTCATATTTAAATTAGGTAATATGGGCGGAGAATGTTCCCCTTTCTATGCAAATGAACATTATTGCAAAACCCGCCCAATTCACAAAGATCGGCGCAAATTGCCTCACGCAGTTAAAGTGAAATTAATACCGTTTTCAGAAACGTGGTGGTATTTAAGCGCAAGGGGTGTGTCGCGGCCAGCCTGTCCGCTGATCATGGCAGCAGTGATTGTTGCGAGGCGAAGGCATCGCAATGCCAGGCATGTTGTTCGTGAGAGAATATTTAGAAGAAGGTCACTTTTTGATTTAACACTAGAACCACAGCGGTAACTGTTTGGACACCAGAGCGCGCAGCTCTTCAGCCAACTGGAGGATGAAGTCGCGTCTGGGGAGGCTCAGTTGACTATGCGTCTCTCCACCCGTCCCCAGCGAGTCCAAGCTCCCCCAATGAATATAATAGCCTACATAGCACGAAACTGTGCGTATAATAGTCTATACGCGAAACTGCGCATTCCCTATAGCTGTTCATTGAACGGCTGGGGGCCGATATAGGTATAAATAAATAAATAAATAAATAAAAACATAGCCTACACAATATTTGTTTTATTTGAATGGTCTTGAAAATATTTTGCTTTTGTATCATAGGTGACGGCAGGTATCATCTTCAGCCATGGATGATGACTCCCGTGCGTAATCCTTCCAACGTTGGAGAGGCGGCGTACAACTGGGCTCACATCAGGACGCGCGGTGTGATTGAGTGCACATTTGGAATCCTGAAAAGCCGTTTAGATGCCTAGATCGTACCGGTGGGGCAATGTTATACACTCCCCCAAAAGTATGCCAGATCATCGTGCTGCAACTTGCATAACATAAAATGACAATTTTTCCTTTGTTCGTCTTTTTAAATCATTCCACCTCCGTTTGCAGTCTTCCGCGTTTACACACACAAATGGCACTGACTGATTGGGAAATTAAACCCCAAATATGATTTTTTGCTGCAGTCGTGATATTTTTTGCCGAAAGCTGTGAGACATGTTTTTGAACCTCGTCCGTGAGGCCTTCAAGTTCGCTGTCTGAAAATCGTATCTTTCTTTTTCTGTCTGCCATCGTCCAATGATATGCATACGAGTTGTATGCGCTGTATGCGCAGTATTCATAGTCATTTCCTATATCAGCAGCAAATTGCACTCAGCCGCAAACACCGAATGGGCGTGTTTGCGCTGGGATATTATTAGCGCAATGTCTTTAGTGAATAGGTTTTTAAAACGGAGCACATAGCGGGCGCAACTGACGCGCAATATTATGGTGCAATTAGCGGGCGCAATTTGCTTTAGTGAATTCGCCCCTCAATCTTGTCCTTTCTTATGGTCTATCCGTTTTTAACATCGAAGTTTGTGGTGCATTTTTCTCTGATCATATGCCTGTTTTATTTGATGTATCTCTCCCATGTGATATCGACAAACCATCTGCACCGGCCCGTCGCTGCCGTATGTTGAACCCTTCCACTGCTGTTCGCTTCTCGTCTGCGTTTACCAGCGCTACTCTACCCGGCCCAGTCAGCCCCGTGTGTGTTAACGCGGAGGAGTTAACCTCTCGCTTTGACTCCACCTGTCTGCAAATCCTGGACTCTGTCGCTCCTCTGAAAACCAGGCGCTCCAAACCTAAACCCGAGCCCTGGTTGAACGACAGCACACAGGAAGCGCGGCGAGAATGCAGGAGGGCTGAACGTCAGTGGAAAAAGGACAAGCTGCATGTGTCTTTTGACATTCTGAGGGACAGCTGGCGTAGATATCAGCAAATTGTCAAAGTTGAAAAAACTAAACATTTGTCTGATATCATTTTAATCAACTGCCACAAGCCTCAGGTTCTGTTTAAAACTATTAATGACATTCTTGATGTCCCCCAGTCAGTCCGCCTTGAAGCTTCCTCTGAAACATGTGACCTCTTTCTGCAGTTTTTTACTGATAAGGTAGCCAACATCAGAGCCAGCATCTCCACCCCAACACACGACCCCTCTATTTTTGTCACCTGCCTGGCTACTTTTAGCCAATTTGAGCCTGTGTCTCTTTCCCAGCTAGAGGAAATAATTTCCATTATGAAGCCCTCAGGCTCCCCCTTAGATGTCCTTCCCCCTCGGCTTGTCAAAGAGGCCAGCAGGGCTATAGGACCAGATGTCCAGAACATTATGAATCACAGCCTCGCAGGAGATGTACCAGTAAATTTTAAACATGCTGTGGTGCAACCGCTGATCAAAAAGCCTAACCTGGACGCCTCTGTCCTTTCCAATTTCAGGCCAATCTCCAAGCTCCCGTTTCTTTCCAAAGTTCTGGAGAAAATTGTACTCGTTCAACTGATGTCGTTTTTGAACACACATGGTATTTTGGAAGTGTTCCAGTCTGGGTATAAAGCGCTGCACAGTACAGAGACTGCACTCCTAAGGATTTTTAATGATATATTTCGGGCTACGGACTCTCTTTTTCTTGTACTGTTGGATCTTACTGCCGCTTTCGACACAGTGGATCACAATATTCTGCTCTCCCGCCTGGAGCACTGGGTTGGCATCAAAGGTTCAGCTCTGGAGTTTTTCAGGTCATACCTGTCAGAGAGAAGCTTTTGTGTTAGCCTGGGCGACGCTGTATCCGCCACTGCATCTCTCCCTTGCGGGGTGCCCCAGGGCTCAATTCTTGGACCAATTTTATTTATGTTGTATCTACTCCCCCTAGGATCTATTTTCAGGAAACATGGAGTCTCCTTCCACTGTTATGCAGATGATTGTCAAATCTACCTGCCCTTGAAACAAAACAACCCTGACTCTTTAAAACTGTTGTTGGCATGCCTGGAAGATGTCAAAGCATGGTTAGCTTTAAACTTTTTATGTTTTAATGACAGTAAAACCGAAGTCATGGTGTTTGGTCCCAGCAATGCCCATGTGTTTCCTCCTGCTGATCTAGGCCCTTTTAAACATTTTGTGAAGCCAACTGCCACTAATTTAGGGGTGAAAATTGACTGTGACCTAAAGATGGATAAACAAATTAATGCCGTAGTAGGAAAGAGTTTTTTCCAGCTCAAGAGGCTGTCCAAGGTCAAACCTTTTTTATCACGCTGTGTTTTTGAATTGATTCAAATTGATTATGTAATACATGCTTTTATGACTTCTCGTCTCGATTACTGCAATGCTTTGTATGTTGGTGTCAGTCAGGCCTCTCTCTCTCGCCTGCAGTTAGTCCAGAGCGCTGCCACTCGCCTGCTAACTGGTACACGTAAGCAAGAGCACATTACCCCGCTACTGGCTTCGCTCCACTGGCTTCCTGTGCGTTTTAGGATTGATTTTAAAATATTGCTGTTTACTTTTAAGTGCCTAAATGGCTTGGCACCCATCTACCTCTCAGAACTGCTGGAACCCTATGCTCCTTCAAGGTCCCTCAGGTCCTCTGATCAGCTTCTCCTGGTTGTCCCCAAATCCAGGCTGAAGCTCAGGGGGGATCGGGCTTTCGCAGTGGCCGCCCCTAAGCTCTGGAACAAGCTACCCCTGCATGTTAGACAGGCCCCCACTCTGCAGGTGTTTAAATCACGCCTCAAAACTCACTTATATTCTTTGCCGTTTTCCTAACATGGCCGAAGAGACTTGTCCTTTTTCATGTGACATACTGTGTATGTTTTACTATGTGTTCTTTGTGTGTTATTGTTGTTTGACTTGTACAGCACTTTGGTCAACTTTGTTGTTTTTAAATGTGCTCTATAAATAAAATGGTATGGTATGGTATGGTATTATTATTATTATTATTATTATTATTATTATTATTATTGTCATGCACCAACAAACTTTACTTACTTACTTACTTCCTTTACATGCACAGACCAAGGCAAATTCCTCATAGGTGCAAGCCTATTGGCTAAATAAAAATCTGAATCTAGTACATGTAATGTATCTTGGCGATTAAAGGTGATTGTGATTCTGATAGAACTGGCTCTCTACTACATTACAAGCCCACAGGCTACTGACAATAAATACACAAAACAAAACCATTTCTTATCCCTACCATTTAGAATTTTGACAGACTGCAACTTCAGGCAGAGGTGTGTTGGCAGAATCTGGGTCATTCAGAGATAGAGAGAGAGAGAGAGAGAGAGAGAGATGGGGGAGAAAGTGTGTGTGTGGGGGGGGCTAGGGAGGTACAGAAAGCATTGTGTAAGAGGCTAATACAGTGAATGTATGTGTGTGTGTGTGTGTATGTGTTCTTATTAGTATCAGAGAAAAGAAAAAAGTGAAAGATATCTGTTCTTGGCAGGCTTGGGGTGGTGGTGTTGGAGGATGGGGGGGGGGGCAAGTATACCCCCCATCCCTCAATAGAGTGTGGATTAGTCTTCTAATCCAGCTGGCCAGTCAGCCGGTCAGCAGGGTGGCGACAGATATCACATGATGAATGGCCCCTTCTCAACTCTCCTCCTGCCCCGGGCCAGACCAGCTCCTGCTCCGGCCCCAAGTCCCAGCAAAACCCCGTCATTGGGGGTGATGGCTCTGACCTGGTCCTGGGTCTCAAGTAGACAACCTGGCTGGAGAGGGAAGAGGGGCTAAAGAAAGACTCCTTTGTTTTCTGAGGTGAAAATGATCGGAGATGGTGGCGATGCACTGCATACACACACACACACACACACACACACACACACACACATACACACACACACAAGCTCAATGACAATCTAGGGCAGCGTGTTTCCCATGAGGTAGTCAGCCATACGCAGGCAGAATTATCCCCTGTGAACTTAGACAAACATGATTAGCCTCTACATACACATCTGAAGAGGAAGCCCCCATTAAGAGCGGCTGTTATCCCAGTCATGCCCAGTGGTACCAGTGTTTCTGTTGAAGGTCACTGTGGTTCTGGTGGCCTGGTCCCGGTCCTGGTCCTGGTCCAGCCTATTATGACAGAGGGAGGGGACAGCTGCAGCAACTGTGCTGATGGAGAGCTCTGATAGGATACATCTCCTCCAAACCTGCCAATCATCAATCACCGCCGGGCAGCGACAACACACACGTCAGTAACAGCCTTGACCCCTCTGACAGGTGGAGGACAAACTCTAAAAACAACAGCAATCTCTTCTTCCTCCTCCAGGGTCAATTTTCCTTGATCATGTCCTTCCAGAGAGAGTGGGATTGATCTTGGGGTGTGCTCTCCGCTGGGACCCACCTCCAGACAGGTCCACACACAAACAACACATTACATACTAACACACTTAGAACACTATGCTACAAACATACTAACACACTGACAACAACAGGCTACAAACATACTACCACACTGACAACAACACGCCACACACATACTAACACACTTGAGAACAACTGGAAACAGGTAGGATTTATTGGGCTGGAGAAGGGTCTGAGTTTATGAATACTTACTGAGGTCACCGACCCAATCTAAGCTTCACTGGAAGGTGGTCATGTCAGCCTGCTGCCCTCTGGGACTGGCGTCTGTGAGCTGACACCTGCAGGATGGAGCTGGGGGAGATAAATTGCCATCCTGCCCTCCTTCTGCACATGCTCAGTGCCCCCCCCCCCCCCCCCAGCCTCTCTCGTTCTCCACCCATCCCCTCTCTCTCTCTCTAGAAGACTAGAAGAAGACAGATAGTTCCCTGGGGAAAGTTTATTTCGGTTGCGCCTCTCTCCTCCCTCCCCTGCCTCATTGTTGCTTCTAACAATCTGCCTTTTGACAGGAGGAAAGCACTGAGAGGCATGGCTGCTCAAAACAGCATGGAGACGGGTCTTTGTACAATATGTGTGTGTTATTCATTTGCTGTAGGCAAAAACTGATTATACCGAACCCCAGCACTGCAGTCTGTGTAGAGGGAACTTGGTTAGCACAGCTACAGTACCACAGCTACACACACACACACACACACACACACACACCACAATAAAGCAGAGACACTACAAGCTGTGTGTGTGATGTTGTTTTGACCAGGCCTGCGACTACATAGGACGTAAGTCATAACGTGCACATCACGACTACTGCAACTCCCTCCTTGCTGGGGCCCCGGCGTCAGCCATGAAACCCCTGGAGCTTGTCCAGAAAGCTGCTGCTCGTCTGGTGTTCAACCACCTCAAGTTTTCCCTCACAACTTCCCTTCTCTGTTCCCTACACTGGCTCCCTGTAGCAGCTCGCATCCAATTTAATACTATGGTACTAGCCTACAGGGTAATGAAAGGAACAGCTCGCTCCTACCTCCAGGCCATAGTCAAACCCTATACCCCCTCCACCGCTACGCTCTGATACCTCAGGGCGACTGGTTGCCCCGTCACTCCGAGGCCCCTGCAGTTGATCGACGCGGTCACGGCTCTTCTCTGTCCTGGCCCCGCAGTGGTGGAATGAACTGCCCACTGACGTCAGGACAGCAGAGTCGCTGCCCATCTTTCGCCGCAGGTTCAAAACTCATCTCTTCAAGAAGTACTGCCACGATCCTCCCTCTTAAGGATCTATTGTATTTTAGACGCCAGACTCATGAGAGTTATTTTGCTGATACACTACATGAGCTACGCAAACGATGTTACTGCATGCTGCAGATCTCTTTATGGTTCTGGGACACTTCATGCAAAAATCTGGTGCTCAAATCCTTGCAATTCATTGGTTTTGCAGGAATCCCTGCGACACCAATCAGTAACAGCTTTTGCGATCAGGCGCTCCCACCCATAGATATGCCCCACCCATCTAACCTGGACTAGCGTCTCTGATTTGCTGCTACGACCTGTCACTCTTTCTATTTTGAACCGTCGATACGCCCTCAGAACACCAGCTTGGGCGGCGAAGTGTCACAGACTATATTATGTAGTATGCGGAGCGCAGCAATTCAACGTAATATTTGTGTCTGGAGAGAGACTATATTTTAGATTGCTATTCTGGCACTTTGCCTTCAGCTCTAGATTATGCTCTTAGTCACTTGTTTTAGAAAGAAGATGTACTTGTGAGTTCTGGCAAAATAGTTTTTCCTACGTTAAATGCAATTATTTTAAGTTGCTTTTGGATAAAAGCGCCAGCTAAATGACTGTAATGTAATGTATATGTAATGTAATGTCAGTATTCAAGATCTGTAGAGAAAGAGGCCAGAGCTAAGTGGGAAGATACTGTAGCAGCAAGGAGAACGAGGCTGGGCATAATAAAGATGGATGTGGAAGTGGAGACCACCGATGAGATCTCCAGGTGTATGGAGGACCCGGATAACAGGAGAGAAAGATGGGAGGCCGGTCTGTGGATGACCTGATGATGACTGCAAACCTACTCAAACAAAAACAGACAGATACCGTCCAGCCCGTCAGATACGCAGCCACGCAGCACAGGACGCGCTCTCCTCGGCTCTCTGTGAGACCGACCTGGCTGGACGAGTGAGTTAAGAGGGACGAGTGGCCAGCAGTCTCTCTTCCCTGCTGGTTTCTCTCTCTCTCTCTCTCTCTGTGCAGCTGACGGCTCCTAAATCTCCGGCCTGACCGCAGCCTACAACACCCCCCCTTCCTGTCCTCGCCAGCCTCGGCCACGCACGCACTCCACACTCCCACAATCCATTTCTCTCACCTGGATTCCCTCTCGGCTGTCTGTCTCTGTCGCTGCGCGCTCTGCTGAAATCTCTCTCTTTCTCTCTCCCTCTCCCTTCCTCACTGTCGTACTCTATCTTTTTTAGTCTCTCCGACGCCTCTCTCCCCCTGCTCTCTATCATTCTACCTTTCTTAACATCTTATCTCCCTCTCAACCTCTCTTTCTCTCTCTCTCTTTCTTCCCTCATTCATCATCTCATCTCTATACCCTTCATTTCTCTCTCCCTCCATTCTTGGTAAACTGTACCACCCGCCTTTGTGTGTGTGTGTGTGAGTGTGTGTGTACCTGTGTGTGTGTGTGTGTGTGTGTGTGTGTGCATGTGCGTGCGTGCGTGTGCATGTGTGTGTGTCAGAGCCTTTGTAGCGAGGCTCGTCGTATGCAGGTCTTTGTTCCGCTGTCACCGCGGTGATGCAGCAAGACGGAGACGACACACAAGGACACGCAGCTCTGTGGCTAAGCCTGCACAGCTAGGCTACGCTAGGCTAGGCTAGCTCTGGGAAAGTCACCTTTCCGTTAACAGAGCTAACAGAGTGGTGTGTGTGTGTGTGTGTTGTGGGAGGCAGGGAGGTTGGCTGCTAGGCTCAGTGGTGATGGGGGGTAGGGGTAGTAGCAGGGGCAGCTGTTGAGGCGAGGGGTAAGGCTAGCCAGGCTAATAATAGCCCTCTGTGCTAAGTGACCGTGCCCCCCCCCATCCCGGGTGACCCCCAGGGGAGTCAGATTACAGTGCAGGGGCAGGATTAGGACACGCTGGTGATAGGTGTTGGCTATTTCAACACCCCCATTTCTCCAGGGGTAGGAAGGCAGGAATGCAGCAGATTCTCTGGGTGTATATCTCTGTGTTGGTTTGTAGGATGTTCATCTCTGTGTTGGGTTGTAGGGTTTTTATCTCTGTGTTAGGTTGTAGTGTGTTTATCTCTGTTGGGTTGTAGGCTGTTTATCTCTGTGTTGGGTTGTAGGGTGTTTATCTCTGTGTTGGGTTGTAGGGTGTTTATCTCTGTGTTGGGTTATAGAGCTTTTATTTCTGTGTGTAAGGTTGTATGGTGTAAATCTCTGTGTTGGGTTGTAGGGTGTATATCTGTGTGTTGGGTTATAGGGTGTATATCTCTATGTTGGGCTGTAGGGTGTATATCTCTCTATGTTGGGCTGTAGGGTGTATATCTGTGTGTTGGGTTGTAGGGTGTATATATGTGTGTTTGGTTATATGATATTTTAAATATAGTATAAAGATAGTTTAAAAAAAGTCAGTGGAAAGAAATCCATACTGCTAGAATGTTCTGTAGGAAGGGGAGTCTTGTTTTGCTCTGCAGTTAACCCTAACTATAGCTTGAGATTTACGCATACACGCACGCATGCAAACACAAGCACATGCGCAGGCACCCGCAAACACACACACAGAGCTTTTCACCCGCTAACTTCAGAGGAAAGCTACAGTGGAACATGGCCCAAACAGGATTAGTGACTTCACACCGTGGATTTGCAGCTGGGGCTGTATTTCAGACGGAATCTCCATAATCTCCTCAGCTGGCACCTGAGTGATCACCACAACTCCGCTCTTGGCTACAGACGAACAGAGAAATGTCGTTGTAAACCGTTTGAAGAACAGAGATCGATATTATCGTCATACCCACAGGCTGGATACACCACAACAGGCAGAGAACCACACAAATCAAGAAGGAGTAGGAGCTGGCCTAAAGGAGTGGTGACATAAGACGCACCACAATGCAAAGAGGAATTACAAAGACTCAACTGAACAAATAATTGTCAATAACAACACAAGAGCTGTCTGGCAGGGATTACAGTCTACCACAGGTTACAGTCCCCAGCCAGTCGTCCCAAACTCCCAGGACAATTAAACACCAACAGTGGGGATGATTATGGACTACCACAAAAATGCTCCAGCCTACTCCTGCCTGGCCATTAATGACACCACTGTGACCGAGGTGGAATCTGGGTACCACTATCTCCAACTCATTAAAATGGGACAACAACGTCGCCATCTTAGCCAAGAAACCACAGCAGAGGATGTTCTTCCTACGACAGCTGAAGAGACTTCATGTCAGCCCCCACATCCTGGTTCAGTTCTACAGGGCATCACAGAGAGCATCCTGACCTCATCCATCACTGTCTGGTACGACTGAGTCTGCCCACTCTGAGGCAAAGCTACAAAGAGTTGTGCGCACGGCTCAGAGGGTCATCAGCTGCCACCTGCCCAGTTTCGGAGCCAGGAAATGTGCAGGAAGATTGAGGCTGATCCCTCCCGTCCAGCCCACAGCCTGTTCATAAGACTCCCTTCTGGACGGCGCTACAGGTCTATCAAGACTAAAACCACACGGCACCCGGACAGCCTCTATCCCAAAGCGCTAGCCCTTCTCAATACCTCCACAACTCTTGCATTGTATGTTGAATTTTGGATTTATATGGTACCTCATTGTGCCTTCAGTATTGATAACTCATTCCACATTACCACATACTGTATCTACTAGGAATTCTATTATCATTTAGCATTCATTTGTATTTATTTAATATACCGCTCACTATCCTGGTGTTGTATGTTGTATTGTGTATTGTATATCGTATTGTAACTACACTTTGAATTATGCTTAGTTATTGGACTATACTGAGCTGCACAAAGAAAAACCAGCAAAATTCCAGCACATGTACGGTGAATAAAGTTGATCCTGATTCAACTCAAATCCTCTGAACTGAAAGCAGGCAGATTCTAGCAGTCTCCCTGGTTCAATGTTTTCGGGAGGACGGGAACCAAATGGAACCTATTTCTGTGTTTACGCGAGCACCGGCACAGCGAGAGAATGAGGAACAGCTCATTATTGCCTGTGGAACAGGACGGGCTATGAACACTGTGTTCTCCAAAATGAGCACTTTTTTTTTCTCCAGGTGTTTTTTTCTCCCTCACCCATTTCATTTCTAGGGAGAAAGGGAAAAAAAATGAAAATCTGTTTCATTTCAAGCTAGGCCTTCCACAGGCTGGCCAATCAGAGGCAGTGTAGTGAGACGCATCAGATGAGGCCAAATAACGCCTTATTTACTTTCTCTCTTTTATCTCTCTCTCTCTGCCTTCCTTCTTCCTGCTCATTTCACAGTTCAGTCTCCCACCAGCATGAGCAGCCACAGACCTGCCCTAGCGTGTGGGTATCACTCACACATACACTGCCGTCTGTGTGCATGCACTGTGTGTATTTGTATGTGTGTGTGCATGTACTGTATGTGTGTGTGTGGGTGTGTGTATGTGTGAGTGTATCTGTATGTATGTACAGTATGTGTGTGTGTATGTGTGTGTGTGCACGCGTGCATGTATCTATATATGTGTGTACCTGTGTGTGTGTGTATATATATCTGTGTGTGTGTGTAAGTGTATCTGTGTGCATCTTTGTATGTGAGTGAGTGAGTGAGTGAGTGAGTGAGTGAGTGAGTGAGTGAGTGAGTGAGTGAGTGAGTGAGTGAGTGAGTGAGTGAGTGTGTGTGTGTGTGTGTGTGTGAGTGAATGTGTGTGTGCGTTACTTCTCCATCCTGCTGGAGGCCCTTGTCTATTCTCAGTCCTGGACTTACCTCCATAATTGCTGGTCAGTTCCTGGAGGTGTGGTCAGACCCTGCTGACCCAGTGAGGAGGCTGGGTGGTGTTGGTGGGGGACCGTGTCAGTGATGAGGCTGGGTGGTGTTGGTGGGGGACTGTGTCAGTGAGGAGGCTGGGTGGTGTTGGTGGGGGACTGTGTCAGTGAGGAGGCATGGTGGTGGTGGTGGTGTTGGTGGGGGACTGTGTCAGTGAGGAGGCTGGGTGGTGGTGGTGTTAGTGGGGGACCGTGTCAGTGAGGAGGCTGGGTGGTGTTGGTGGGGGACTGTGCCAGTGAGGAGGCTGGGTGGTGTTGGTGGGGGACTGTGCCAGTGAGGAGGCTGGGTGGTGTTGGTGGGGGACCGTGTCAGTGAGGAGGCTGGGTGGTGTTGGTGGGGGACTGTGCCAGTGAGGAGGCTGGGTGGTGTTGGTGGGGGACCGTGTCAGTGGGGAGGCTGGGTGGTGGTGGTGGGGGACTGTGTCAGTGGGGAGGCTGGGTGGTGGTGGTGGGGGACCGTGTCAGTGGGGAGGCTGGGTGGTGGTGGTGGGGGACTGTGCCAGTGAGGAGGCTGGGTGGTGTTGGTGGGGGACTGTGCAGTGAGGAGGCTGGGTGGTGTTGGTGGGGGACTGTGCAGTGAGGAGGCTGGGTGGTGGTGGTGTTGGTGGGGGACTGTACCAGTGAGGAGGCTGGGTGGTGTTGGTGGTGGGGGACTGTGTCAGTGAGGAGGCTGGGTGTTGGTGGTGGGGGACTGTGTCAGTGAGGAGGCTGGATGGTGGTGGTGTTGGTGGTGGTGGGGGACTGTGTCAGTAAGGAGGCTGGGTGGTGTTGGTGGGGGACTGTGCCAGTGAGGAGGCTGGGTGGTGTTGGTGGGGGACTGTGTCAGTGAGGAGGCAGGGTGGTGGTGTTGGTGGGGGACCGTGTCAGTGAGGAGGCTGGGTGGTGTTGGTGGGGGACTGTGTCAGTGAGGAGGCAGGGTGGTGGTGGTGGTGTTGGTGGGGGACTGTGTCAGTGAGGAGGCAGGGTGGTGGTGTTGGTGGGGGACTGTGCCAGTGAGGAGGCTGGGTGGTGTTGGTGGGGGACCGTGTCAGTGAGGAGGCTGGGTGGTGTTGGTGGGGGACCGTGTCAGTGAGGAGGCTGGGTGGTGTGGGTGGGGGACCGTGTCAGTGAACCCAGCCCTTTAGTGGAGGGAAGTCAGTCCAACGCAGAGCTGTCTGCCACTCTCTGTGAATGTGCTAGCGGAGTGCGACTGATAAACAGAGAACGTAGGGTGTTGAGGATGCTAGAAGAGGTGCCACTAATGAGGTTTGTCCTCTTTTGTAATAGGGCAGGGAATTCATGGGAATGAATGCAAGGTACTGTTTATACCCTGTGGTGTTAAGGGAAATAGTTTTAGGCAGTAATGTTTATCTGTCACTAAACAAATAAAGCATAAATAAGTGAATGACTAGGACGTCATGCGCAGGTCTATCATACATGCCTAGAGGAGTAATCTTCTCTCCTATGGAACACTAGCCTGGCAACCCACCCTGAATTTGAATATATAAACATACTCTCCAAAAACCCCCGTAATACATAATGAAAAGCATGTGGCATGGTCTAGAGATAGAAGTGGTAGTCTAGAGATAGAAGTGATAGCATGTCTGGCGCTTTTGCGTTGTGATAGAATGTAAGAAATCACTTTTTGAGGAAATCATGACAATATTTTTCAGGGGATCAATGTATTCCCCAGCGAAATATTCAGCGTATTACGGTAGACTTTAAAGCAAAGTATTCAGAGTATTACAGTAGACTATGCAGCAGAGAATTCCAATTATTACGGAAGATTATAAGGCAGAGTATTCAGGCTGAAAT
>NC_140238.1:18686095-18761095 GCF_949987555.1 Borostomias antarcticus
ACGTATTTAGACGCGTTCTGTCCGAGTGAAATTATTTTTCCGAGGTAGTCTTCTTCTGTGGTGGTGGCAATGCTTTGAAGCTTCAACCAAGCATTTGTTAAAATAGACACTTTTGCTTAGGTAAGTGAAGTTTCATGTTTATCTGACACTTGTAAATATGAGCGCCTCTCCGTACTAGGCCGACACCGATTTATTTTTACGGCAAAGTGAATGGACCAGCAAAGGACTGTTGTCTGGCATGAGCGAGCGGAATGCGACAACGGGACTGAGAAGGGCTACATTTCAACCAGACATTCCAGTGAAACCAGGTAGTCAAAATAACTTACCTGATATAAAATGGGCACCGCAAACGCGGGCATTTTTGATGATGTCCTCAGTCCAGTCCGTACACTTAATAATGGCGATTTCGTCTGTCTTCCTCTGCTACTGTTTCAAGAATGCGCGCGCATACTTGTGCTGACTAGGCTGTAAAAGGGTCTATAATTAACAAATATGACCCACGCTCGTTACATAATTTCTATAACATCCAGTGACAAAATATGTCATGATTCCTTGGTATGTCCACACATCCACACATCCAAATAGGATTCCCTCTTCTTGGTGTGTCGGCTTACAGCCAACATACAAAAAAAGGAAACAATGTAAATAGGTCAAATTGCCAAAAAAATATTTATTAAATTAAATATAGGTATTATTTGTTACTAAAATCCATTCAATGATATTATTATTGTTACTATTAGGCTAGGCTATTATTATGATTATGATTATGTTTATTATTATAGGCCTATTGTTGTTATTATTACTATTTGCTTATGATATGCTTTAATATGTAGGCTAAATAAATCTACTTCACCTACACATGTAGGCTATAGGCGGAGGAGTCGTGGGAGAGCTGTCGCTCAAGTAGTTTCCAAGTTCAGTTTACGCTTCTCCAGTTCAATCTTCTCCTTCTCCACCTGCAGTTTCCATCTCCACTCTTAGGATGTCTTTCTCGACCAACACGCTTTGGCGGTCCGGACTGCGTCTTGCCCTTGCAGCCAGGAGAGATTGACCTGTGTCTGTTTGGCGCTGCTGTAGGCCTACTTGGTGCTGAAATGCTGGGAGTGTGCATACCGTCATCCCACTCTGCAGGTGGTTTTATAAGGCCTACAGTCAATATCAAACACGCCTAGGCTATCCTACAAACTTCTTATGAGTTGATAAGGACAGATGCCTGACACTGAAGCGCGGTCTAAGGCTGGGACAGCATCGTCTCAGTGCTGTCTGTGCCCCTAAGCCCGTTGAAGGTGGACATATTCCCCCCCGAACAGATCAGTTATTATAGTGAACAGATCAGTTATTATAGCGCTGTATGAACAGATCAGTTATTATAGTGCTGTATGAACAGATCAGTTATTATAGTGCCGTATGAACAGATCAGTTATTATAGTGCTGTATGAACAGAACAGTTATTATAGTGAACAGATCAGTTATTATAGTGCTGTATGAACAGATCAGTTATTATAGTGAACAGATCAGTTATTATAGTGCTGTATGAACAGATCAGTTATTATAGTGCTGTATGGAACAGATCAGTTATTATAGTGAATACATCAGTTATTATAGTGCTGTATGAACAGATCAGTTATTATAGTGCTGTATGAACAGATCAGTAATTATAGTGAACAGATCAGTTATTATAGTGCTGTATGAACAGATCAGTTATTATAGTGCTGTATGAACAGATCAGTTATTATAGCGCTGTATGAACAGATCAGTTATTATAGTGAACAGATCAGTTATTATAGTGCTGTATGGAACAGATCAGTTATTATAGTGCTGTATGGAACAGATCAGTTATTATAGTGAACAGATCAGTTATTATAGTGCTCTATGAACAGATCAGTAATTATAGTGCTGTATGAACAGATCAGTTATTATAGTGCTGTATGAACAGATCAGTTATTATAGTGAACAGATCAGTTATTATAGTGCTGTATGAACAGATCAGTTATTATAGTGAACAGATCAGTTATTATAGTGCTGTATGAACAGATCAGTTATTAAAGTGCTGTATGAACAGATCAGTTATTATAGTGCCGTATGAACAGATCAGTTATTATAGTGCTGTATGAACAGATCAGTTATTATAGTGAACAGATCAGTTATTATAGTGCTGTATGGAAAAGATCAGTTATTATAGTGAACAGATCAGTTATTATAGTGCTGTATGAACAGATCAGTTATTATAGTGAATAGATCAGTTATTATAGTGCTGTATGAACAGATCAGTTATTATAGTGCTGTATGAACAGATCAGTTATTATAGAGCCGTATGAACAGATCAGTTATTATAGTGAACAGATCAGTTATTATAGTGCTGTATGAACAGATCAGTTATTAGAGCCGTATGAACAGATCAGTTATTATAGTGAACAGATCAGTTATTATAGTGCTGTATGGAACAGATCAGTTATTATAGTGCTCTATGAACAGATCAGTTATTATAGTGCTGTATGAACAGATCAGTTATTATAGTGAACAGATCAGTTATTATAGTGCTGTATGAACAGATCAGTTATTATAGTGAACAGATCAGTTATTATAGTGCTGTATGAACAGATCCGTTATTATAGTGCTGTATGAACAGATCAGTTATTATAGTGAACAGATAAGTTATTATAGTGCTGTATTAACAGATCAGTTATTATAGTGCTGTATGAACAGATCAGTTATTATAGGGCTGTATGAACAGATCAGTTATTATAGTGAACAGATCAGTTATTATAGAGCCGTATGAACAGATCAGTTATTATAGTGAACAGATCAGTTATTATAGTGCTGTATGAACAGATCAGTTATTAGAGCCGTATGAACAGATCAGTTATTATAGTGAACAGATCAGTTATTATAGTGCTGTATGGAACAGATCAGTTATTATAGTGCTCTATGAACAGATCAGTTATTATAGTGCTGTATGAACAGATCAGTTATTATAGTGAACAGATCAGTTATTATAGTGCTGTATGAACAGATCAGTTATTATAGTGAACAGATCAGTTATTATAGTGCTGTATGGAAAAGATCAGTTATTATAGTGAACAGATCAGTTATTATAGTGCTGTATGAACAGATCAGTTATTATAGTGAATAGATCAGTTATTATAGTGCTGTATGAACAGATCAGTTATTATAGTGCTGTATGAACAGATCAGTTATTATAGAGCCGTATGAACAGATCAGTTATTATAGTGAACAGATCAGTTATTATAGTGCTGTATGAACAGATCAGTTATTAGAGCCGTATGAACAGATCAGTTATTATAGTGAACAGATCAGTTATTATAGTGCTGTATGGAACAGATCAGTTATTATAGTGCTCTATGAACAGATCAGTTATTATAGTGCTGTATGAACAGATCAGTTATTATAGTGAACAGATCAGTTATTATAGTGCTGTATGAACAGATCAGTTATTATAGTGAACAGATCAGTTATTATAGTGCTGTATGAACAGATCCGTTATTATAGTGCTGTATGAACAGATCAGTTATTATAGTGAACAGATCAGTTATTATAGTGCTGTATTAACAGATCAGTTATTATAGTGCTGTATGAACAGATCAGTTATTATAGGGCTGTATGAACAGATCAGTTATTATAGTGAACAGATCAGTTATTATAGAGCCGTATGAACAGATCAGTTATTATAGTGAACAGATCAGTTATTATAGTGCTGTATGAACAGATCAGTTATTAGAGCCGTATGAACAGATCAGTTATTATAGTGAACAGATCAGTTATTATAGTGCTGTATGGAACAGATCAGTTATTATAGTGCTCTATGAACAGATCAGTTATTATAGTGCTGTATGAACAGATCAGTTATTATAGTGAACAGATCAGTTATTATAGTGCTGTATGAACAGATCAGTTATTATAGTGAACAGATCAGTTATTATAGTGCTGTATGAACAGATCCGTTATTATAGTGCTGTATGAACAGATCAGTTATTATAGTGAACAGATCAGTTATTATAGTGCTGTATTAACAGATCAGTTATTATAGTGCTGTATGAACAGATCAGTTATTATAGTGCTGTATGAACAGATCAGTTATTATAGTGAACAGATCAGTTATTATAGTGCTGTATGAACAGATCAGTTATTATAGTGAACACATCAGTTATTATAGTGCTGTATGGAACAGATCAGTTATTATAGTGCTGTATGAACAGATCAGTTATTATAGTGAACAGATCAGTTATTATAGTGCTGTATGGGACAGATCAGTTATTATAGTGAACAGATCAGTTATTATAGTGAACAGATCAGTTATTATAGTGCTGTATGGGACCGATCAGTTATTATAGTGAACAGATCAGTTATTATAGTGAACAGATCAGTTATTATAGTGCTGTATGGGACCGATCAGTTATTATAGTGAACAGATCAGTTATTATAGTGAACAGATCAGTTATTATAGTGCTGTATGAACAGATCAGTTATTATAGTGAATAGATCAGTTGTTATAGTGCTGTATGAACAGATCAGTTATTAGAGTGCTGTATGAACAGATCAGTTATTATAGTGAACAGATCCGTTATTATAGTGAACAGATCAGTTATTATAGTGCTGTATGGAACAGATCAGTTATGATAGTGAACAGATCAGTTATTATAGTGCTGTATGGAACAGATCAGTTATTATAGTGCTCTATGAACAGATCAGTTATTATAGTGCTGTATGAACAGATCAGTTATTATAGTGCTGTATGAACAGATCAGTTATTATAGTGAACAGATCAGTTATTATAGTGCTGTATGAACAGATCAGTTATTATAGTGAATAGATCAGTTATTATAGTGAACAGATCAGTTATTATAGTGCTGTATGGAACAGATCAGTTATGATAGTGAACAGATCAGTTATTATAGTGAACAGATCAGTTATTATAGTGAACAGATCAGTTATTATAGTGCTGTATGAACAGATCAGTTATTATAGCGCTGTATGAACAGATCAGTTATTATAGTGAACAGATCAGTTATTATAGTGAACAGATCAGTTATTATAGTGCTGTATGAACAGATCAGTTATTATAGCGCTGTATGAACAGATCAGTTATTATAGTGAATAGATCAGTTATTATAGTGAACAGATCAGTTATTATAGTGCTGTATGGAACAGATCAGTTATGATAGTGAACAGATAAGTTATTATAGTGCTGTATGAACAGATCAGTTATTATAGTGCTGTATGAACAGATCAGTTATTATAGTGAACAGATCAGTTATTATAGTGCTGTATGAACAGATCAGTTATTATAGTGAACAGATCAGTTATTATAGTGCTGTATGAACAGATCAGTTATTATAGTGCTGTATGAACAGATCAGTTATTATAGTGAACAGATCAGTTATTATAGTGCTGTATGAACAGATCAGTTATTATAGTGCTGTAAGAACAGATCAGTTATTATAGTGAACAGATCAGTTATTATAGTGAACAGATCAGTTATTATAGTGCTGTATGAACAGATCAGTTATTATAGTGAACAGATCAGTTATTATAGTGCTGTATGGGACAGATCAGTTATTATAGTGAACAGATCAGTTATTATAGTGAACAGATCAGTTATTATAGTGAACAGATCAGTTATTATAGTGCTGTATGAACAGATCAGTTATTATAGTGAACAGATCAGTTATTATAGTGCTGTATGAACAGATCAGTTATTATAGTGAACAGATCAGTTGTTATAGTGCTGTATGAACAGATCAGTTATTATAGTGAACAGATCAGTTATTAGAGTGCTGTATGAACAGATCAGTTATTATAGTGCTGTAAGAACAGATCAGTTATTATAGTGCTGTATGAACAGATCAGTTATTATAGTGCTGTATGAACAGATCAGTTATTATAGTGAACAGATCAGTTATTATAGTGCTGTATGAACAGATCAGTTATTATAGCGCTGTATGAACAGATCAGTTATTATAGTGAATAGATCAGTTATTATAGTGAACAGATCAGTTATTATAGTGCTGTAGGGAACAGATCAGTTATGATAGTGCTGTATGGAACAGATCAGTTATTATAGTGAACAGATCAGTTATTATAGTGCTGTATGAACAGATCAGTTATTATTGTGCTGTAAGAACAGATCAGTTATTATAGTGAACAGATCAGTTATTATAGTGCTGTATGAACAGATCAGTTATTATAGTGAACAGATCAGTTATTATAGTGAACAGATCAGTTATTATAGTGAACAGATCAGTTATTATAGTGCTGTATGAACAGATCAGTTATTATAGTGAACAGATCAGTTATTATAGTGCTGTATGAACAGATCAGTTATTATAGTGAACAGATCAGTTATTATAGTGCTGTATGAACAGATCCGTTATTATAGTGCTGTATGAACAGATCAGTTATTATAGTGAACAGATCAGTTATTATAGTGCTGTATTAACAGATCAGTTATTATAGTGCTGTATGAACAGATCAGTTATTATAGTGCTGTATGAACAGATCAGTTATTATAGTGCTGTATGAACAGATCAGTTATTATAGTGCTGTGTGAACAGATCAGTTATTATAGTGCTGTATGAACAGATCAGTTATTATAGTGCTGTATGAACAGATCAGTTATTATAGTGCTGTATGAACAGATCAGTTATTATAGTGAACACATCAGTTATTATAGTGCTGTATGGAACAGATCAGTTATTATAGTGCTGTATGAACAGATCAGTTATTATAGTGAACAGATCAGTTATTATAGTGCTGTATGGGACAGATCAGTTATTATAGTGAACAGATCAGTTATTATAGTGAACAGATCAGTTATTATAGTGCTGTATGGGACCGATCAGTTATTATAGTGAACAGATCAGTTATTATAGTGAACAGATCAGTTATTATAGTGATGTATGAACAGATCAGTTATTATAGTGAACAGATCAGTTGTTATAGTGCTGTATGAACAGATCAGTTATTAGAGTGCTGTATGAACAGATCAGTTATTATAGTGAACAGATCCGTTATTATAGTGAACAGATCAGTTATTATAGTGCTGTATGGAACAGATCAGTTATGATAGTGAACAGATCAGTTATTATAGTGCTGTATGGAACAGATCAGTTATTATAGTGCTCTATGAACGGATCAGTTATTATAGTGCTGTATGAACAGATCAGTTATTATAGTGCTGTATGAACAGATCAGTTATTATAGTGAACATATCAGTTATTATAGTGCTGTATGAACAGATCAGTTATTATAGTGAACAGATCAGTTATTATAGTGAACAGATCAGTTATTATAGTGCTGTATGAACAGATCAGTTATTATAGCGCTGTATGAACAGATCAGTTATTATAGTGAATAGATCAGTTATTATAGTGAACAGATCAGTTATGATAGTGCTGTATGGAACAGATCAGTTATTATAGTGAACAGATCAGTTATTATAGTGCTGTATGAACAGATCAGTTATTATAGTGCTGTATGAACAGATCAGTTATTATAGTGAACAGATCAGTTATTATAGTGCTGTATGGGACAGATCAGTTATTATAGTGCTGTATGAACAGATCAGTTATTATAGTGAACAGATCAGTTATTATAGTGAACAGATCAGTTATTATAGTTCTGTATGAACAGATCAGTTATTATAGTGCTGTAAGAACAGATCAGTTATTATAGTGAACAGATCAGTTATTATAGTGAACAGATCAGTTATTATAGTGCTGTATGAACAGATCAGTTATTATAGTGAACAGATCAGTTATTATAGTGCTGTATGGGACAGATCAGTTATTATAGTGAACAGATCAGTTATTATAGTGAACAGATCAGTTATTATAGTGAACAGATCAGTTATTATAGTGCTGTATGAACAGATCAGTTATTATAGTGAACAGATCAGTTATTATAGTGCTGTATGAACAGATCAGTTATTATAGTGAACAGATCAGTTGTTATAGTGCTGTATGAACAGATCAGTTATTAGAGTGCTGTATGAACAGATCAGTTATTATAGTGCTGTAAGAACAGATCAGTTATTATAGTGCTGTATGAACAGATCAGTTATTATAGTGCTGTATGAACAGATCAGTTATTATAGTGAACAGATCAGTTATTATAGTGCTGTATGAACAGATCAGTTATTATAGTGCTGTATGAACAGATCAGTTATTATAGCGCTGTATGAACAGATCAGTTATTATAGTGAATAGATCAGTTATTATAGTGAACAGATCAGTTATTATAGTGCTGTAGGGAACAGATCAGTTATGATAGTGCTGTATGGAACAGATCAGTTATTATAGTGAACAGATCAGTTATTATAGTGCTGTATGAACAGATCAGTTATTATAGTGCTGTAGGAACAGATCAGTTATTATAGTGAACAGATCAGTTATTATAGTGCTGTATGAACAGATCAGTTATTATAGTGAACAGATCAGTTATTATAGTGAACAGATCAGTTATTATAGTGAACAGATCAGTTATTATAGTGCTGTATGAACAGATCAGTTATTATAGTGCTGTAAGAACAGATCAGTTATTATAGTGCTGTAAGAACAGATCAGTTATTATAGTGCTGTATGAACAGATCAGTTATTATAGTGCTGTATGGAGATATTTTGGGCTACGGGCCACGGCCTCTTGGGGGATTCTTTATCAGTCTTGCATCCCGTCTTGCTGCTTGGATAAGATCTTTTCATTTGTTTTTCACCTCTTCCTCTGTCCGAGAGCCAACTCTGTCGGTGTAGTTCATCTTGTGTCTTTTAATCTCAATTTTCACTGCTTTCAACCTAAAAACTCTGTTACTTTGTAAGCGCTCTAATAGAGTGTATCCATGTGAGCGCATAACGGTGTGATAAAATGTATCCGTGAATGCTCATGCCTGGCGTAGCTGCGCCTAGTCATAGTTTAAGATGGTGCAACAGGTGTAAATATTCATCACAACGCTGGAAGCTGCTAAGCCCGACGTAGGTCTTACATCTAACTTCTTTACGTCCAGCTGGTGCAACCGGCCTCAGGAGCCTATCTCCTGATCCCTCAGCGTGAGGCACCTTGACGTACGCCCAATCCAACCCTTGATGTTGAGTGCAAAGCAGGGAGGCATTGGGTACCATAAAAAAAAAGTATTTGGTATGACTCGGCCGGGGATCAAAACCCCAACTTCCCAATCTCAGGGCGGACACTAACCACAAGGCCACTGAGCTGGGTGCAAGGCAAACGAGCCAGTGTCACCTACTAACTCACATCCTCATCTGTTCAAACAAAGCACTGAAAAAGATGAGAGAATGCAGATCAGTGCTTGTATTAGATCAATTATATCCTGATATTGCGAGTCATAAAACATTACAAAATGGAACTATAGGGCAAATAACAGCATTGTTTTCCATTTTTCCAGGATTCATACTTTGCGGCGAATTTGATGTCAGAACACCAACGGACACCAACTACCCCCTCGGTGAGCTTATTGTCTTTGAAATCGAGAGTTTAACATGTTTTTTGAATGATTTTTCAAGGTGCCCATCCACATCCATTGTATGACCAAAACGGTGGTAGAGCAATTATCAGACTTTCTCAAAAGTGCTAACGTTTTGATCTGAACCATTGTATATGATCATAAGTAACCTTAAAACAGGGCTAAACATGCATTTTCCCTTTACTCCTCCTTTAACATTGTAGGCCAGGTAAAATGATTCTGGCTTATGGAAATCAAGACCGAATTAAAAATCAACAAATCAAATTAGCCCACACATACAAAACCGCAAATAATGTTGTCATCAGTCGAAATGTAACCTAATCTGTCATTCGTCGAAATGCTTAAAAGTGGGCGTAGGGTAAGCCAGTTCTCAAAGTGCTTACATTGGAATACCCATTGACATTTTAACATTGGGACGGTTTATCCAATCAAAACTTGTCATGACTGTCCCGTCATTCACGTCACGTGTCAATCACATTACCCACTTTAGCTATCTAGCTAGCATCAATGAACATGGAAAACGGAGATCTTGAGTATTTGTTTAAAGTTGATTCCAAAATGAAGTGGATTAAACGAGTTTGGGTTGCGATATAAGGTAGGTCTTTTGTGATTAATTAACAGTTGTTATGGCTGTGCGTTTTGCTTTGCCTAGATTTAATCAGCACTCGAGAGCGTGAACTTTGCTTCCTGGAGCGATGGGCTAATAGGGCTATAGCCTAGTAGGCTATAGTAGCCTAAACACTGATTGATGAAGTAGGGGCGTAGGCTATTGAGTGCTGTGCCCTAAGGGGCTGTATTTTATCGTCCTGTCATTCCTCTTCATGGTGCTTGGCTATTGTTGTCATATAATGGCTCTGTAGTTTCTTTAGTGTGTCCCTAAAAGCTTGGTTGTTTCGGCGTAAATATTGTCTTCTTATTCGCTCGCTCTCAAATTATTGGCCTTTGTTGACGTGTTAAAAAACATCAGTAGCCTAGGCAACTGTAGTTTTCCTGTATGTTTTTTACATAAAAATGCCACTGCTCAGTGCCCTTCTGGTGCTGTGAAACCTCCCATCAGGGCATGCTTTGAAAGCGCACCCCCCAAAAAATCGTTTGTTGGTCCTGGCTTACCCGGTTCTGGGACCCACCAGACACCACTGTCCATCACTGGATAAGGAATAAGCACCGCAAAGCGATCAGTTCTCACGCAAGCAGGACCAGGCTGTTCAGTGCATTTCTCCGATCCGGTGTGGCGACCCAGTCTCTAGAAATGTTTTGGACGAGTTGCCGACAGTTTGCGCCTCCAGCCAACCTGCGCGCCTGCCTATGCCGTAGCCTCACGTGCACCTCGTAGCTAACGTTACCGGCTATAGCCAGCCAGTGGAACTGTTCTGTTCAGACGGCTCTAGCTCAAAAAGTATTTATGTCAGCTTAGATATTTAGATGGCTAGAATCAAGACAAATAGACGAACAGTTTGATGTATAATATGTCCCATAATACTTTCGGATGTATTATATTATGGAGCTACAAACACACAAAACGTCTCCAATGGCACAGGGAAGAGAAACACAGACATCAACGCCGACTCAATCGGCCTTCACTGTGGTAAATCTGGAATGTGATTGGACTAACAAAATGTCAATCATTACATCCTGTTCAGAGTACTGTCCTCCCTTGCGGTAATTTTCCAGCGTTTTGGCCAATCACAAATTAGCATGAAAAGACACCCTAAGGGACACGCCCAAGGGAGGCATTCCTCCCTTCCATAGATATCTATTAGTCTGGGGCCCTTTCTTGTTAGCAGTTGTTGTTGCCGGTCTAGAGCGGAAGCGCGATGACGCATTGCATAATCTTCCGGTCTGGACAGTTGTTGTAATGTTTTTACTGTAGGCTGCACATGGTAAAGTTTAGAGTAGATAACATTCACGATGGCATCACCAGGCATAACGCCGACGAAAATTGTAAAAGAAGATGCGAGGAGAACTACCAGTTAAGGAAAAATAAAGCAAGCGGATGTTGGAGGCAGGCTCTACAGGCTTGAGCCGGAAGAAGCGGCGGGCTTAAGGCAGTGAAGTAAATAGACACCAGGCTCTTCTCCCTGAGGAGAGACTGTTGAAGCGAGGCTAGATATCTATGGGTCCTCCAGCTGCATGTTATAGATGTCACTGTTGGAGCTTTAGAATTTCAATAATGGGTTTTTATCCATAGGGAAAACCTGCTTTATGAACAAAACTGAGATAATATTAAATATTATTTATAAATAAATAAATTCATATATTTATATTTTAATCCCTCTCTTCTCTCCAAAAACTGAGGAGTACTGTCCTCCCCTACCTCAATGGACGAGCCTCCTCTGATATATACATACATAACATACAATATGCTAGCGTGGACTTTGTGATATGCGGCTAGTAGGTACAGTAGGTACTGTATATCCTTGTGCATTGTGTGTCAGTCTTTCTCTCTCTTTCTCTCTCTGTATCTCTCCCCCAGTGTGTGTCTGTGTGTGTGTGTGTGTGTGTGTGTGTGTATGTTGGCTTGCTGTCCGGGAGCTAACCCACGCAGGGGCACACAGGGTGTGTGGCGGGGGAGGGACAGAGGGGTGACCTCATACTGCAAACACATCTGGAGCCATTTCTACCACTGCACCTCACCAGCCATAATACTGCATGACTGCACACTGAGTGTATGTGTGTGTGTGCGCATGTGTGTGTGTGTGTGTGTGCGTGTGTGTGTGTGTGTGGGAGAGAGAGAGTGAATAAGAGAGAGAAAGAGAGAGAGAGCAAGAGAAGGTGTGCGAATCTGTGATGGGTGTGATTTTGCCTTGGTAGGTTGAAGCCGGCCTATGACTGTGTGAGTGTGTGTGTGTGTGTGTAAGTGTGTGTGTACGTGTAAGTGTGCGTCTGTGTGTATGTACAGTATGTGTATGTCTGTGTGTGTGTGTGTGTGTGTGTGTGTACACATGTATGTGTGTGTGTGTGTGAGTGTGTGTGTGAGTGTGTGTGTACGTGTATGTGTGTGTCTGTGTGTATATACAGTATGTGTATGTCTGTGTGTGTGTGTGTGTGTGTACACGTGTATGTGTGTGTGTGTGTGTGTGTGTACACACGTGTGTGTGTGTGTGTAGTGTGAGTGAGAGCCAGTGGGGGTGGCTGGACACCAGGGCTCTAATTAAAAGGGCCTCACAGTTGGGCGCCTGGTCCTCAGCTCACTAATAAAGAGGCCACTGGGAGACACTTAGGCAGGAGGGTGTGAGACGAGGTGTGTGTGTGTGTGTGCGTTTTGAGGAGCCAGCTTTGTGACATTCCTAAAACACAGCATCTCTCAACGTGCCACACTCCTGAACCCCTTTCATCCCTGGTGCCCCCCCCCCCCCCCACACACACACACACACACCGGCTTACTATGCTGGTACTGGGCCCATCTTACTATGCTGGTACTGGGCCCATCTTACTATGCTGGTACTGGGCCCATCTCACTATGCTGGTACTGGGCATATCTTACTATGTTGGTACTGGGGCCATCTCACTATGCTGGTACTGGGCCCATCTTACTATTCTGGTGCTGGGCCCATCTTACTATGCTGGTGCTGGGCCCATCTTACTATGCTGGTACTGGGCCCATCTCACTATGCTGGTACTGGGCCCATCTTACTATTCTGGTGCTGGGCCCATCTTACTATGCTGGTACTGGGCCCATCTCACTATGCTGGTACTGGGCATATCTTACTATGTTGGTACTGGGGCCATCTCACTATGCTGGTACTGGGCCCATCTTACTATTCTGGTGCTGGGCCCATCTTACTATGCTGGTACTGGGCCCATCTCACTATGCTGGTGCTGGGCCCATCTTACTATGCTGGTACTGGGCCCATCTCACTATGCTGGTACTGGGCCCATCTTACTATGCTGGTACTGGGCCCATCTCACTATTCTGGTACTGGGCCCATCTTACTATGCTGGTGCTGGGCCCATCTTACTATGCTGGTACTGGGCCCATCTTACTATGCTGGTGCTGGGCCCATCTTACTATGCTGGTACTGGGCCCATCTCACTATGCTGGTACTGGGCCCATCTTACTATTCTGGTGCTGGGCCCATCTTACTATGCTGGTACTGGGCCCATCTCACTATGCTGGTACTGGGCATATCTTACTATGTTGGTACTGGGGCCATCTCACTATGCTGGTACTGGGCCCATCTTACTATGCTGGTACTGGGCCCATCTCACTATGCTTGTGCTGGGCCCATCTCACTATGCTGGTACTGGGCCCATCTTACTATGCTGGTACTGGGCCCATCTCACTATGCTGGTGCTGGGCCCATCTCACTATGCTTGTGCTGGGCCCATCTCACTATGCTGGTACTGGGCCCATCTTACTATGCTGGTACTGGGCCCATCTCTGCTGTGGTGATTCTCCACCTCACAGCCTTTGTGTGCGATCAATATCAGTACACATTCATTCCTGCTCAACACATCCAGGCACAAAGGAGGGCTGCGGTCAGCCACACACACACACACACACACACACACACACACACACACACACACACACACACACACACACACACACACACATGCACACGCACACGCACACGTGGGAGGGTGAAGTCATTTCGCCTTGACCAACCATTACACGCGGACAGGCTACCTGAGAAAATATCTGCACAGCAAGAACAACACAACACAGTATGGCCTATTTCCATACTCACTCACACAAACACACAGAGAACCAGAGAGATTGTCAGCTTTTCAGTTTTCATCGGATCTGCGGATCTTGTTTCATATTCCCTCTCTCTCTTTCTCACTGTCTTTCTCTCTCTCTCTCCCTCTCCACCCCCTCTCTCTTTATTGCTCTTTCCTGTTTCTCTCTCTATTTTTCTATCTCTCTCTTTCTCTCTATCTCTCTCTCTTTTCCCATTCTCCCTCTCTCTCACTGTCTCTCTCTCTCCCTCTCTTTCTCTCCATCTCTCTATTCTCCTCTTCTCTCTCTCTCTCTGTCTCTCTCTGTCTCTCTCCCTCCCTCCCTGTGGCTGGCTGGCTGGGTTGGGTCAGTGTTGTGGGTCCAGAGTCAGTGCCCTCAGATGTGCTCTCATTACGCCAGCTTACCTCAAGGTTAGCGCTGGCCAGGCTGCGAGGGGATCGATCTCCGCCAGGGACGCACGCTAACGGCGCCGGAGGCCCGCCGCCAACAAACAAGCCCTGCACTTTGAGACTGCGCGGGCACGCTACGGTCCCGAGGCACGGACACACACACACATGCACGCACGCACGTACACATGCATGCACGTGGAGTCGCGTATACACACACACACACACAAAAGTACACACACGGGCAAAACACATAGGCTATGCTGACAAAGACACATAAACGCACAAACACGAAAGACATGCCCACGCACAGTGAAGTGCACACACACACGCACACACACACACACACACACACACACACACACACCCACACACGTGTGCGCGCAAAGCCACTGCTAGTCTACTGGAATCTGTATGACAACAACCTATGCCTTGCTGTTTGTCATAGCATGCGCAGCACAGTAGCTTACAATGACCTGGGACCGTTCTCCTGGACCAGGGAGGGGACAGCTAGCTGGCCAGAGGTGACAGGAAGCAATTACACCAGCTGCTGTTTGCTGACAGCTGTGTTTGACAGGATCAAAATCCCCTATTAACACATTATTTACAGCAAGTGGCATACACAAACACACACTCACACACAAACACACACACACACACACACACACACAGCACCTGGAGAAGGCTTCTTAGCGGGGTAGTTGTAAAAGAGGCTTTCTTTTCATTCACTCTCTGAGAAATTGTGCAAGGTGCTATGAATACATTCAATTATAGCAGCTGTCTTAAATACTTTTTTTTCTTTTTTCTTTTAAACAGAACTAATTTTTAGTCACACCCCAGCCAACCCTCACGGCTGTGACCTTCACTACTACGAGCTAATAGAGAAGGGATGAATATTCATAGGTAACAGCTTGGAGAGTGTACCTTTGCTCTGGGAACAGGTGTCTCTATGTGAGGACCGTAGCTCTTTACTAACAGAAAAAAGCTCATTTACATTCCCAATGGTTGCACCAGCATAGTATCCAAGTTCATACAAGAAAATGCTAATTTTCTGTTATTTTTTTCTCCTTTTTTTTTCCTTTTCTTTTTTTTTACACAGATGTCAAAGATTTCCTTTCCTTGGGTGATGAAATCTTTTGAATTAGAGACTTTTGACTTCTAGCAGTACTGAAGTAGATGGACCTGGACCTCTCCACCGCTGTCTGGCCCCAAGTATTCTGGTGTCAAGCGCCACAAAACATGGGCAGACCCAACACCAGCCCAGCACTAGACCCAACACCAGGCCCAGCACTACACCCAACACCAGCCCAGCACTAGATCCAGCACCAGCCCAGCACTAGACCCAGCACCAGGCCCAGCACTAGGTCCAGCACCAGCCCAGCACTAGACCCAACACCAGCCCAGCACTAGACCCAACACCAGCCCAGCACTGGACCCAACACCAGCCCAGCACTAGACCCAACACCAGCCCAGCACTACAACAAACACCAGCCCAGCACTAGATCCAGCACCAGCCCAGCACTAGACCCAACACCAGGCCCAGCACTAGACCCAACACCAGCCCAGCACTAGACCCAACACCAGCCCAGCACTAGACCCAGCACCAGCCCAGCACTAGACCCAACACCAGGCCCAGCACTACACCCAACACCAGCCCAGCACTAGACCCAGCACCAGGCCCAGCACTAGACCCAACACCAGGCCCAGCACTACAACAAACACCAGCCCAGCACTAGACCCAACACCAGGCCAGCACTACAACAAACACCAGCCCAGCACTAGATCCAGCACCAGCCCAGCAATAGACCCAACACCAGGCCCAGCACTAGACCCAACACCAGCCCAGCACTAGACCCAACACCGGGCCCAGCACTACACCCAACACCAGCCCAGCACTAGATCCAGCACCAGCCCAGCACTAGACCCAGCACCAGGCCCAGCACTAGACCCAACACCAGCCCAGCACTAGGTCCAGCACCAGCCCAGCACTAGACCCAACACCAGGCCCAGCACTAGACCCAACACCAGCCCAGCACTAGACCCAACACCAGCCCAGCACTAGACCCAACACCAGCCCAGCACTGGACCCAACACCAGCCCAGCACTAGACCCAACACCAGGCCAGCACTACAACAAACACCAGCCCAGCACTAGATCCAGCACCAGCCCAGCACTAGACCCAACACCAGGCCCAGCACTAGACCCAACACCAGCCCAGCACTAGACCCAACATCAGCCCAGCACTAGACCCAACACCAGGCCCAGCACTACACCCAACACCAGCCCAGCACTAGATCCAGCACCAGCCCAGGATTAGACCCAGCACCAGGCCCAGCAATAGACCCAACACCAGGCCCAGCACTAGACCCAACACTAGCCCAGCACTACAACAAACACCAGCCCAGCACTAGACCCAACACCAGGCCCAGCACTAGACCCAACACCAGCCCAGCACTAGACCCAACACCAGCCCAGCACTAGACCCAACACCAGCCCAGCACTAGACCCAACACCAGCCCAGCACTAGATCCAGCACCAGCCCAGCACTAGACCTAACACCAGCCCAGCACTAGACCCAACACCAGCCCAGCACTAGACCCAGCATCAGGCCCAGCACTAGACCCAACACCAGCCCAGCACTAGACCCAACACCAGCCCAGCACTAGACCCAGCATCAGGCCCAGCACTAGACCCAACACCAGCCCAGCACTAGACCCAACACCAGGCCCAGCACTACAACAAACACCAGCCCAGCACTAGACCCCGCACCAGGCCCAGCACTAGACCCAGAACCAGCCCAGCACTAGATCCAGCATCAGATCCAGCACCAGCCCAGCAATAGCCCCATCACTAGTGGCGGGGTCAGAGGTGCCAGCTGTGTCCTGTTGGGGAACAAAGGGAGGGAGATGGGTCAGGGATGGGGGCAACTCTGACGGGCAGAGCAGAGGGATGAATGTAGAAGAGAGAGGAGGGTCACAGCTGGCTGAGAACAGAAGGGCAGTAAAAAGAGGGATGGAATCAGATGAATCACTCTTGCAAAGCTCTCATGTGTTGAGGCCTGTGGTGGTCATGTGGACAGAGCCAAACCCAAAGTCATGCTCCTTCCACTGACGTTTTCAGAATCAGATGGTTTTGATTGTAGTCAAACTACAATCATAGTGGCAATTCGTGAGCTAGCCACTGTAGCCAGAGAATGTATTAATTTCAAGTCAGGCTGGACCTGGCCTGGTTTATTTAACCTTTATTTAGACAGGTAAACTTCATTGAGACACAGGATCTCATTCTCAAGAGAGACCTGGTTAGACAAGTGGTTGCAATACAACACAAAGTTACAGGCAGACAGTACATTGAATACAACACAAAGTTACAGGCAGACAATACATTCAATACAACACAGAGTTACAGACAGACCAACAATACAAAGAGAAAAATAGGACACAAACATTAAAATGATAAATGCAAAAGGGCCCCAAGTAAACACAGATTATACTAAGTACAAGAGCAAAAGCAAACCCCCAAAGACTATATCTCCAGTTTCCCTGAAAGCAGCTTCAAATCCCCTAGGGGAATCAAGCTGGACAGGGGCTTATAGTTGATCTGGGGCTTGTAGTTCCATTCTGTAAACTTTGTATCGCCAAACATTATGACACAACTTTTTTCTTTGCCTCTGTGGTACTTTGGAATCACAAGGAATGATGCCTTGAGAGTTTTGAAGTTGACCTTTTTTTTGACACACACACACACGGGGAGAGGAGGGGGGGGGTAGGTTAGGGGGCTGTATAGGTTAGGGGAGGGGGGGGGTGCCCGGCTAATGAATTCCCCAAAGAAAGCACTTTAGGCTGCATTTAAAGGTGCTGAGTGCCCATCGATACAGGAAGATGGCTAAGTCAGAGAAGCCCCCCCCCCCCCCCCCCCCCCCCCCGCCTCGCAGTATTCCAGCCCTTCCATTAGCTTAATGAAGAGCCCCGAGACCGACGACATGACATCACCACTACCAATCACATCGCTCATACTACCGTCCCTGAAAGCCCCACCCCTCTGCACACACACACGCGCCCACACACACACACACCAACACCACTTGATGATTAGCATTCCGGCTCTCTCCCACCCTTACACTTTTATTGGTCTGGTTATTTATCTCTTTAAGGTGATTGGCTGAAGTGGTCTTAGGGAGGCGAGGTTTTGTAAATCACTGTGATTAAAAGAACTTTGGCCCAACAATGGCACTGGACTGATGACATTCGCAGTCTGAAGCTACATTCTGAACAGAATCCCGCAGCGAGGGGTGGGCTAAGCTAGGCTAGACATGGTGGTGAGGCTAGGTTTAGTGGTTAGGCTGGGCTAAGCTAGGCTAGACATGGTGGTGAGGCTAGGTTTGGTGGTTAGGCTGGGCTAAGCTAGGCTAGATGTGGCGGTTAGGCTGGGCTGGGCTAGGCTGTAGGCATGATTGCTAGGTTAGACAATGTAGGCCTGACAATGGAGGTAGGCCGCGGAGACAGGGCATAGAGAACAGGATAGACATCGGGTCCACACTGGTGTACAAGTGTTAAGAGTTTTGGCCAGTGCAGGTCTTCTTTAGTATGAAGAGCGCCCGTTGTAAGAGCTGCTCCATAAACAGAGCTGTTTTACTAGGATCTGGGCGTGTGGAAGGGTGGAGGGAGGGGACCTGTCAGGGTTTACGAGCATGGGGGCTGGTTAAACAGCGAGTGTTTAAGTGTGGTATTTACATAAAGCAGGTTCAGGGCATCACTGTTAATATCACCCTCAGGCTAATTATTTTGGCCCTATAGTTGGTGGAGAGAGGGAGGGAAGCAGAGTCAGGCAAGGCCTATCATTCATGGGGGAGACAGAGACATTTGCTCGTAGATTCATAATTAATCATAAAAATTCACCTTCTTAATTGTGCTTTCTGCTCCTTCCTGCTTTCTGCTCATACATTTATGCCAGTCATCTCTCTGTTCTGTCTGCAGCCTCTCCCCCTCCCTACTCTCTCTCTCTCCTCACTCTCCCCCTCCCTACTCTCTCTCTCTCCTCACTCTCCCCCTCCCTACTCTCTCTCTCCTCACTCTCCCCCTCCCTACTCTCTCTCTCTCCTCACTCTCCCCCTCCCTACTCTCTCTCTCTCCTCACTCTCCCCCTCCCTACTCTCTCTCTCCTCACTCTCCCCCTCCCTACTCTCTCTCTCTCCTCACTCTCCCCCTCCTTACTCTCTCTCTCTCCTCACTCTCCCCCTCCCTACTCTCTCTCTCTCCTCACTCTCCCCCTCCTTACTCTCTCTCTCTCCTCACTCTCCCCCTCCCTACTCTCTCTCTCTCCTCACTCTCCCCCTCCCTACTCTCTCTCTCTCCTCACTCTCCCCCTCCCTACTCTCTCTCTCCTCACTCTCCCCCTCCCTACTCTCTCTCTCCTCACTCTCCCCCTCCTTACTCTCTCTCTCTCCTCACTCTCCCCCTCCCTACTCTCTCTCTCTCCTCTCTCTCTTCCTCCCTCTGCTTTCTCTCTGACTCCCTCTCCCTGCCTCCCTCTCCATGCCTCTCCTCTCTCTCTCTGTTTCTCTCTCTCCCTCCCTCTCCTCTCTCTTTCACTAGGTCTTTCTCTGTTCCTCCCTCTCCTTTCTCTCTGACTCCCTCTCCATGCCTCTCTCTCCCTGTCCCCCCCCCTCTCTCTCTCCCTGCCTCTCCCCTCTCTCTCTCTCTCTCTCTCTCTCTCTCTCTCCCTGCCTCTCCCCCCTCTCTCTCTCTCTCCCTCTCTCTCTGTCTCTCTCTGTCTCTCTCTCTTCTCTCCCATAGAGGGCCAAATACTGTATGAGTGACAGAGCCAACCTGTGTGTGAAAAAACAAAAAGAGCTCTCCTCTACCTAGCCCAGACGGTGGCTTTGTGTGTGTTTGTGTGTATGTCTGTGTGTGTGTAATGTGTGTGTGTGTGTGTGTGTGTGTCTGTGTGTCTGTGTGTGTGTGTATGTCTGTCTGGGGTAGAGCTGCAACAGTGCCAATCACACATATGTTTAGTTATTATTAGCAGACGCCCTATCCACCAGGGACAGAAAAAAAGCAACGCTGGTGGAGGGATGGATGGAGAGATGAGAGATGGAGGGGGGGGGGCGGTGGAAGGAGGGATGGAGAGATGAGAGATGGAGGGGGGCGGTGGAAGGAGGGATGGATGGATGGATGAGAGATGGAGGGGGGGTGGTGGAAGGAGGGAGGGATGGAGAGATGGATGAGAGATGGAGGGGGGGCGGTGGAAGGAGGGATGGATGGAGAGATGAGAGATGGAGGGGGGGGCGGTGGAAGGAGGGATGGATGAAGAGATGAGAGATGGAGGGGGGGCGGTGGAAGGAGGGATGGATGGAGAGATGAGAGATGGAGGGGGGGCGGTGGAAGGAGGGATGGATGGAGAGATGAGAGATGGAGGGGGGGCGGTGGAAGGAGGGATGGAGAGATGAGAGATGGAGGGGGGGGTGGAAGGAAGGATGGATGGATGGACAGATGGATCAGAGTGGGGTGGAGGGAGGGATGGATGGATGGATGGATAGATGGATCAGAGAGGGGTGGAGGGAGGGATGGATGGATGGAGAGATGGATCAGAGAGGGGTGGAGGGAGGGATGGATGGATGGAGAGATGGATCAGAGAGTGGTGGAAGGAGGGATGGATGGATGGAGAGATGGATCAGAGAGGGGTGGAGGGAGGGATGGATGGATGGAGAGATGGATCAGAGTGGAGTGGAGGGAGGGATGGATGGATGGAGAGATGGATCAGAGTGGAGTGGAGGGAGGGATGGATGGATGGAGAGATAGATCAGAGTGGAGTGGAGGGAGGGATGGATGGATGGAGAGATGGATCAGAGTGGAGTGGAGGGAGGGATGGATGGAGAGATGGATCAGAGAGGGGTGGAGGGAGGGATGGATGGATGGAGAGATGGATCAGAGTGGAGTGGAGGGAGGGATGGATGGATGGAGAGATGGATCAGAGAGGGGTGGAGGGAGGGATGGATGGATGGAGAGATGGATCAGAGAGGGGTGGAGGGAGGGATGGATGGATGGAGAGATGGATCAGAGAGGGGTGGAGGGAGGGATGTGCTGGGACAGCATTAACACCCAGTGGGGGAAATCACAGGCGCAACAACAGGTGCCTTGATCAGAGAAACTACTTAGTTATACAATCAACCAAATTATGCAAGATAGGGAACAGGCTCATACATAAAGCACACACACACACACACACACACACACACACACAGACAGACAGACACACACACATACCCCCCCCCCCCCCCACACACACACACACAGACATACAAGCCTCTAAATACCAGCCAGACACACTGAGAATGTTCCAGTCGACTGCGGATGTGTGTGTGTGTGTGTGTGTGTGCTGTGCAGTGCGGCATGGCGCCTGTGCTTCTCTCATTAGCTGCCCGCTCTGTACAGAGTCCTTGGGTTGAGTCCAGACCACGGCCCACTGACCTCGCCACCATTAGCCTGCATGGCTCTTTTTCTGGATGCTTCTCAGCTCATGCTGTTGTTGGTTGGTTGTGGTGTGGCGTTGGTGCGGTGGTGCTAGTGTATAGTGCGACGGTGTTAGTGTGATATGGTGCTGGTGTAGGCGTGGTCTCGGTGCGATGGTGCTGGTGCGAGGGTGTCGGTGTGGTGTGACGGTATTCGTGCGATGTCGGTGCGATGGTGCTGGTCCATCAGTGTGTGCGGGGGGTGTGATGGGGGAGGATGAGTGATGGGCCGGGCGACAGGGCTGCTTGTGCTTGGCTGCTAAACTGGGGCAGGGGCTGGGGAGGGGAGGGGCACTGCTACAGCCAGAGGACACAATCTCCAGCACCTGTTGGGTGTGATTTATCACAGGGGAGGAGGGGGTAACACTGCATGCACTGACGCGGGAGGGGGGAGGAGAGGAGTAGGGGGACGGGGGGTTAAGACGAGGCGGACGCGGACAGAGGGAGAGATGGAGTGCGCGTTGGAGGAACAGAGATTGGGGCTAGGAGGGTAATAGAAGATAATGGAGTGTAGGAGCCAAGCCGAGATCATATTTATAGCTTTGACGTATTTGCGTGTGTAGCGCACCGTCACGGTCACCGCGCGCTGCTGCGTGTCACGTTGGTTCGGGCCGTGGTTGTAATGACCTGTCCGCGCGGACGGCGGCGCGGACGGGCGGACGCATATTTTCTGCCGACTGCTCGTTTACGCGGTGTCGCGCTGTGCTGCGTTGGAGGTCATACCAGTCATTTAAACTGTCGTTTTTGTCATCATCAGATATAAAATGCATCTTCGGAAGCGGAGACTGGAACCTTGGGAAGAGCGTGTCACACAATAGCTTACTCCCTCACTTAGCCTCTCAGAGGCTGCGCGTTTGTCTACTAGCAGTCGCTATGAAGAGAATCTTAAGGGGAGAGACGGAAAAAAATAAGTGAATCCTTGACAAAGTACAGGCTCTGTGAGCATAGCCTTGCAGTTGAGAAAGGCCATAGACACATCTGGCACTCGAGAGAAGACAGGCTTTGCGCCCATGGCACACAAAATGAGATGGAAACCGAGCTGCACTTTTTAACCTCCTGCCAGCGATATTGAACACATTAGAAAGTTTAGAAACATATTTCCCACAGGTCACACAGAGCAACAAAGAATTTGAAAACAAATCAAATATCGACAGACTCCCATACCTGTTAGGTGAGGTACCGCAGTGTGCAATCACAGCAGCAAGATGTGTGACCTGCTGCGATAAGAAAAGGGCAACCAGTGGAACACAAACACCACTTAAACAACTAATATTTATCTTTTTACTTGACATTGTTGAAAATTGTACCTACCTAAAATGTATATAAAAAGGATGCTTTTGTTATCCACTTATCTTTACCCTTGCCCTTTGTACTTCAACTATTTGCACATTGTTGAACACTACATTAGTAATATAGTTAAATGTTTGCAGTGGAATGTTTACATCTTATTGTTTCTGTTATTTAGATTAGTTTTTATTTATATGTGTATTTTTTCACTTGCTCTGCCAATGTAAACATGTTCCCTTTGAAATGAATCCCTCTGAGCTGGGAGGAGAGGGCGAGAGGAGAGGAGGAGGGAGGAGAGGGCGAGAGGAGAGGAGGAGGGAGGAGAGGGCGAGAGGAGAGGAGGAGGAGAGGAGAGGAGGTGGATAGAAGAAGAGAGGAGGAGATAAGGAGGAGAGAAGTGGAGACCTCCTACTCCCTGTGTGTTAACAGTCCATCTGTCGAGAAATTACATCAGTGGCTGAGCCAGGGGTGGAGGAAGTTACTCTGTGTTACCCTTGAGGCTCCCAACACTGACACACACACACACACACACACACACACACACACACACACACACACACACACACACACCTCTCTCTCCATTGAGCTGTCTCTACCTCATTAGCCCTCTTTCTCTCCACCTTACCCTGCCTACCTCTCTCTGCCCCCTCTCTCCCTCTCCACCTCTATCTCTCTCCCTAACTTTCCTAACTTCTCTCTCTCCTCTTTCTCTGTCCCTCTTCCCACCTGCAGCACAGTGAATTAAATCTGCAGCTTTAGGTGTGTGTGTGTGTCTGTGTGTGTGTGTGTGTGTGTGTGTGTGTGTGTGTGTGTGTGTGTGTGTGTGTGTGTGTGTATGTGTGTGTGTGTGTGTGTGTGTTGCCTGTAGCCTGTTGGGTTTTCTGTTGAATATCATGTCACCCACATCTTGGGACGTGTAGAGATATTATATGGAGACGAAGATGTCACCATCACCACATAAACCCCTTCCTGCCTTTAAGCTCTAAGGTTCTTGTCTGTCTTTAATCTCTAAGGTTCTTGTCTGTCTTTAATCTCTAAGGTTCTGGTCTGTCTTTAATCTCTAAGGTTCTGATCTGTCTTAAATCTCTAAGGTTCTTGTCTGTCTTTAATCTCTAAGGTTCTGGTCTGTCTTTAATCTCTAAGGTTCTGATCTGTCTTTAATCTCTAAGGTTCTGGTCTGTCTTTAATCTCTAAGGTTCTGGTCTGTCTTTAATCTCTAAGGTTCTGATCTGTCTTTAATCTCTAAGGTTCTGGTCTGTCTTTAATCTCTAAGGTTCTGGTCTGTCTTTAATCTCTAAGGTTCTTGTCTATCTTTGATCTCTAAGGTTCTGGTCTGTCTTTAATCTCTAAGGTTCTGGTCTGTCTTTAATCTCTAAGGTTCTGGTCTGTCTTTAATCTCTAAGGTTCTTGTCTATCTTTGATCTCTAAGGTTCTGGTCTGTCTTTAATCTCTAAGGTTCTGGTCTGACCTCCCTGTTCGGTCTCCTCAGGTCCAGGTCAAGATGACAGATGAGACGGTGTGAGTTAGCTCCGCCCGCACCAATAAGAGTGACCTCAACATGGACACCATCATGGACGCCATCAGAACCACAGGCCGTGAGTCAGGGAGGAGAGGGAGGCAGAGAACAGGAGGGAGGGAGAGAGGGGAGTGTGGGTGATGACTACTACCATCTTTCTTTCGTGTTAGGTCCTTTCATAGTATGGCTTTCTTTCTGAAGATAAAGAGTTTGCCAAGAGGCTGGTGAGACACACTCGCACCTCTCTCACAGTGCATATCTTATCAAAGATACAGGTGTGAATCTCAAGGTGAGAACTTCATTTGCAACCTCTTACGCAAAGACCTGGGACCAGAAGGCTCGTGTGTAACGAGGAAACGGTTGTATCTTGTATCACATGTCTGTGTACAGGTATGTGTGTGTGTGAGTGTGTGTGTGTGCATGTGTGTGTGTGAGTGTGTGTGTGTGTGTGTGTGTGTGTGTGAGTGCGTGCGCGCACGCGCGCGCAAGTGTGACTAAATTGATCTGCTCTAATAGTGCTCTAACTCAAGCCTCCGTGAAGCCCGTGGAGGGGATCCAGTTACACCCAAACCCAATCAAGGAGCCGGCCCAGGCAGCAGGACGAGGCCTGGCGAGGGGCCGGGCGGCGCTCCATCAGATTAGGGCCGAGGGGAGAGGCGGGGAGCTCCGGCAACATTACCAGCTGATATGCTGTGACTGTGATTACAGCACTGCCGGGGTAACCTGATTACAACACACTGCACCACTCGCCGCCTGCCACCTCCCAGCCCAACACACACACACACACACACACGCCAAGACATGCTCACACACATAATCAAACGCCTTGCCAGAAAGGGCTGATGGGAACCAGCTCCTGCAGGTACAACATTGTTACCGGGATGATTTACAAACTCACGTTATGCCTAAGTGAACGTTCTTCTTCTCTCACACCCTCCTCTTGGGATAACCTCCACTGCACATGCTTGACCGTGTCTTCAGCTTATCTGTGTGTGTGTGTGTGTGTGTGTGGGAGGGGAGGGTGGGGTATCAACAGATTTCTCTGTTTGGGCCAGTTGGTGCTCTCTGAGCTCTGTGTGGTTCCCTGGGCCAGCGGGCTCCCTGCCTGGGACACACACCCTCTCCCTCCCTCCCTCCCCCTGGGCCAGCGGGCTCCCTGCCTGGGACACACACCCTCTCCCTCCCTCCCTCCCCCTGGGCCAGCGGGCTCCCTGCCTGGGACACACACCCGCTCCCTCCCTCCCTCCCCCTGGGCCAGCGGACTCCCTGCCTGGGACACACACCCTCTCCCTCCCTCCCTCCCCCTGGGCCAGCGGGATCCCTGCCTGGGACACACACCCTCTCCCTCCCTCCCCCTGAGCCAGCGGGCTCCCTGCCTGGGACACACACCCTCTCCCTCCCTCCCCCTGAGCCAGCGGGCTCCCTGCCTGGGACACACACCCTCTCCCTCCCTCCCCCTGAGCCAGCGGGCTCCCTGCCTGGGACACACACCCTCTCCCTCCCTCCCCCTGAGCCAGCGGACTCCCTGCCTGGGACACACACCCGCTCCCTTCCTCCCTCCCCCTGGGCCAGCGGACTCCCTGCCTGGGACACACACCCTCTCCCTCCCTCCCCCTGAGCCAGCGGGCTCCCTGCCTGGGACACACACCCTCTCCCTCCCTCCCCCTGAGCCAGCGGGCTCCCTGCCTGGGACACACACCCTCTCCCTCCCTCCCCCTGAGCCAGCGGGCTCCCTGCCTGGGACACACACCCTCTCCCTCCCTCCCCCTGGGCCAGCGGGCTCCCTGCCTGGGACACACACCCTCTCCCTCCCTCCCCCTGGGCCAGCGGGCTCCCTGCCTGGGACACACACCCTCTCCCTCCCTCCCCCTGGGCCAGCGGGTTTCCTGCCTGGGACACACACCCGCTCCATCCCTCCCTCCCCCTGGGCCAGCGGGCTCCCTGCCTGGGACACACACCCGCTCCCTCCCTCCCTCCCCCTGGGCCAGCGGGCTCCCTACTCGAGACACACGTGGCCCAGAGAGCCAGAAGGGGGAACGGCATCTAGCCCCCTGCCTCTATGACGATCAGAGTGGGCCGCGATCGGGAAGACGCTCGGAGGTAACTCAGCCCACTAAGACCGCCAAAGAGAGCCACAGGGGGACTGCTGTACATTATAGTCCCTGGCCTCCACGGGCCGATGCTTCGTGGAGTCTGAAGGAGATACAGCCTAGTGTCTCTGCCTCCATGGTGACCGGAGGGACCGCTGGATGGCCATCCGGAGATGTTTCGGCCCACGGTCACCACGGAGAGCCACAGAGCCCAGCTAGTGTCTACCCTGGCTTCCACTAGCCGACGCATAGTGGAATACCGGAAGAATGCAGCAATACCCCGGACATAGAGCAACGATGACAACAGATATGACATCGACATACGCAGGTGGAGCAGGCATCAACGCCGACATCAACAAACACAGACATCAACGCCGACCCAATCGGCCTTCACTGTGGTAAATCTGGAATCTGGAATGTGATTGGACTAACAAAATGTCAATATCTGAATCCTGTTCAGACAGGGCCGGAGTACTGTCCTCCCCTGCGGTAATTTTTCAGCGTTTTGGCCAATCACAAATTAGCAAGAAAAAAGGCATTACATTGATTTAAGAGAAAAGAACCCGCCCTAAGGGAGGCTAGCCTCCCTTCCATAGATATCTATGGGTCCTCCAGCTGCATGTTATATGTGTCACTGTTGGAGCTTTAGAATTTCAATAATGGGTTTTTATCCATAGGGAAAACCTGCTTTATGAACAAAACTGAGATAATATTAATTATGAATAAATCCCTCTCTTCTCGCCAAAAACTGAGGAGGACAGTCCTCCCCTGCCTCAATGGACGAGCCTCCACTGGTGTAAACCGTATGTGCCGTATCCCTCCTCCTCCTCACCCCCCCTCCCTCAGAGAGACAGCTGGGGGGGGACAGGCGGCTGAAAATCTGCCCCCAGGATAGGCTGCTTGGCCGGGAGGGGTGGGCTGAGGGGGATGGGTGTATGAGATACACTCCTTGAATAATCAACAACCCAAATCCATTTGTTCAACAACCGAGGAGAGGAGGCGAGGACAGTAGGACTGCCTGGGACACACACCCGCTCCCTCCCTCCCTCCCCCTGGGCCAGCGGACTCCCTGCCTGGGACACACACCCTCTCCCTCCCTCCCTCCCCCTGGGCCAGCGGGATCCCTGCCTGGGACACACACCCGCTCCCTCCCTCCCTCCCCCTGGGCCAGCGGACTCCCTGCCTGGGACACACACCCTCTCCCTCCCTCCCCCTGGGCCAGTGGGCTCCCTGCCTGGGACACACACCCTCTCCCTCCCTCCCCCTGAGCCAGCGGGCTCCCTGCCTGGGACACACACCCTCTCCCTCCCTCCCCCTGAGCCAGCGGGCTCCCTGCCTGGGACACACACCCTCTCCCTCCCTCCCCCTGGGCCAGCGGGCTCCCTGCCTGGGACACACACCCTCTCCCTCCCTCCCCCTGGGCCAGCGGGTTTCCTGCCTGGGACACACACCCGCTCCATCCCTCCCTCACCCTGGGCCAGCGGGCTCCCTGCCTGGAACACACACCCGCTCCCTCCTTCCCTCCCCCTGGGCCAGCGGGCTCCCTACTCGAGACACACGTGGCCCAGAGAGCCAGAAGGGGGAACGGCATCTAGCCCCCTGCCTCTAAGACGATCAGAGTGGGCCGCGATCGGGAAGACGCTCGGAGGTAACTCAGCCCACTAAGACCGCCAAAGAGAGCCACAGGGGGACTGCTGTACATTATAGTCCCTGGCCTCCACGGGCCGATGCTTCGTGGAGTCCGAAGGAGATACAGCCTAGTGTCTCTGCCTCCATGGTGACCGGAGGGACCGCTGGATGGCCATCCGGAGATGTTTCGGCCCACGGTCACCACGGAGAGCCACAGAGCCCAGCTAGTGTCTACCCTGGCTTCCACTAGCCGACGCACAGTGGAATACCGGAAAATTGCAGCAATACCCCGGACATAGAGCAACGATGACAACAGAGATGACATCGACATACGCAGGTGGAGCAGGCATCAACGCCGACATCAACAAACACAGACATCAACGCCGACCCAATCGGCCTTCACTGTGGTAAATCTGGAATCTGGAATGTGATTGGACTAACAAAATGTCAATATCTGAATCCTGTTCAGACAGGGCCGGAGTACTGTCCTCCCCTGCGGTAATTTTTCAGCGTTTTGGCCAATCACAAATTAGCAAGAAAAAAGGCATTACATTGATTTAAGAGAAAAGAACCCGCCCTAAGGGAGGCTAGCCTCCCTTCCATAGATATCTATGGGTCCTCCAGCTGCATGTTATGTGTCACTGTTGGAGCTTTAGAATTTCAATAATGGGTTTTTATCCATAGGGAAAACCTGCTTTATGAACAAAACTGAGATAATATTAATTATGAATAAATCCCTCTCTTCTCGCCAAAAACTGAGGAGGACAGTCCTCCCCTGCCTCAATGGACGAGCCTCCACTGGTGTAAACCGTATGTGCCATATCCCTCCTCCTCCTCACCCCCCCTCCCTCAGAGAGACAGCTGGGGGGGGACAGGCGGCTGAAAATCTGCCCCCAGGATAGGCTGCTTGGCCGGGAGGGGTGGGCTGAGGGGGATGGGTGTATGAGATACACTCCTTGAATAATCAACAACCCAAATCCATTTGTTACAGCGGCTGGTGATTTGGTCCGCAACTCGGCAAACCCCGAAATGCGCTAGAGGGCAAAATAAATCAAAAAACGTTTTTTTTCATTTTTTGTTTTTTTGTGTATTACCAAAGTTGAAGTTGTGAAGAACCCACTTACTATAACAGACAACAGTTTTAGGTTCACGAAATACGTTTAATTAGTCTGCAAACTAAGCTCGTTTTTAGCTGATTTCGAGCCGGGCTTGGGGGCGGGCAGATCGATTAGCATGATTTGGTTTCATTGGCTATTGCTTCCGGGTTCTCCGCCCCCAACCCTTCCCAAACAACACGCCGGCTTTGTTTACATTCAGTCCCAAGTTCAACCATGGATGCTACAGCTTTTGCTAAAGAGAAGACGGGGAAGGCATCCAGGGCATGGAAAGAGTAGAGAAAACTCCAGCAGAGCAGGACTCGTTCGTATACGGAGTTTATTCTTGATGACCTGTGATACAGAGATGACTGTATCAACTTGTTGCTACCAAGCGAAACGTCGAACGAGGTACCAGATTCACACCACCGCCAAGCATTCTGCTTTGCTTTGGGGTAAGCTGATCTTTATACTATCTGTGCTGTTTACATTACATTAACGTTAGTCGTTTAGCAGAAGCTCCTTTCTAAACAAGTGACTAAGTCTAGCTAGCATAACAAAGGCACTAGCACTAACTAACAAAGGCTAGCTAGCTAACGTTAGCTAACATGCTAGTTAGCTGAGCTAGCCCTTTGTTCCTAAACAAGCCAGCTAGTCTATTTAATCAACACATTCTGGTACTATTTTATCTATATGGAGTACCAGTACTGTGGGCAATAGTTTAATGTACTTTCTTCCTTCTATTCTATTGTAGTTTTGATGCTGAGAGACCTGGCATGGTTGTGGCCAGAGAACACCGTGATGCACCGGCAGTCGAGTTTCAGCTGCTGCGCAAGCCTGATGTCCTGCCCCCCAGAGAAGGTCTTCCTGTGCAAGCCCCACCCAGACTGGACATGGCCAGACAGACGTATCTCTTTGACAAGATCAGAGAGTTCTGCTCTGATGAGGGACGAGACGTCACATGTCCCCCGCCAAACTCCACAGCAGCTCAGAACAAGACTGTCCGCTTGTAGATTCACTGCAGATCATCAGGACGGACAGCACTGCAGGAGAAAGGCCACAGCCTTTTCCTGTTTGTATACTGAAGCGTTGCTTGTTCTCTTGCACAGACTTGCCCACACTTGCACAGACTGCATTGTTAGAATATTGAATACTGAGCCGAGTACTGTTGTTATTACCTTGAGTATTGAGCTGGGGACTGTTATTACTTTGTTGTACACTTGATCACAATGAACACTATGCACCTTGTCTATAAAACAGACAACTGACTGTACACTTTAACACTTAGACTGTTGCCTTTTTTTGTACACTTAACTACTTATGCTTGTACTTTATATCATGTATGTGACAATAAAGAACGTTAAATTTGAACTTCATCTTATATTGTTCTTAACTGCATTCACAACACAAGATTAATAGTGACTCAAAGAGTGTGGGGTCATCAGTGAGAGAGCACCTCACTTGGCAGCCACTCTCAGGTAATACCCCAAGTTGACAGCCACTCTGACAGATAATGACAGATCGTCCAGTGGGGGAGTGGCTGGGGGTGCGGTTACCAGGCTATTGTTCACGCCCATTACCTGGCAGTCAGAGGTGTGAAAATGTTGGAGAACTTTGGAGGGAGATTTCTCAGCTAAGTTGATTTGGCAGTACTAGCATTCAAATAAGCATATCTTCTTCAAATATGTTCAGATTTCAATGTATGAGACCTCATTTGAAAGCTTACAATCTGCACTTTCATAATCTGTAAAAAAATGAAAAATGAAAATGCCTAGTTGAGGACCAAATTACCAGCGGCGGTCACATTTGTTCAACAACCGAGGAGAGGAGGCGAGGACAGTAGGACTGCGCGAGTGTGTCTGAGAGAGAAAGCAGGTCTGAGTGATGAAAGGTGGTAGGGAGAGAGAGAGAGAGAGAGAGAGAGAGAGAGAGAGAGAGAGAGAGAGAGCCCTGGAGCCAGAGGTGGCCTGCTGGACCCTGCTCAATAAAGACGGCCATTTTATGACCTCACCTCTGGGTTGTTTTTAATACTTTCTCCACAGCTCCATAACGCAGTCACTCACTCCCTCCCTCTGACCCTCCCTCCCTCTGAGAGGTCCAGGGGTTAAAGAGTTCATCTGAGGGAGACACACACAAGGGTGGGTGAGGTTGTCACAGCCCCTGTCTTATGTTGCGTCAACTGAAATAAATAAATCATTCCTTGATGATCATAATTTGTCAGGAAATCGAAAGAAAAGAAAGAAAAAAAGGAAAAAGAAAAACATTGACACCCCTTTAACATATCCAATTACCTGTGCTGGAAAATGAAAGCAATCAATTAGCGGGAGACAGAAGACCCAAATGCTAGTGATGGCTTCTGAGACTGAGGAGATGTGTGTGTGTGTGTGTGTGTGTATGTGTGTGTATATGTGTGTGTGTGGATGGGGGGGGGGGTGTTATTGGGCTGAAATTGCATCTACCAGGGCAATCAAAGGAAAGAGAATAAGAGAAAGTCTGTGTGCTGGGTGTAGGGTGCAGAGAGAGAGAGAGAGAGAGAGAGAGAGAGTAGAATAAACAAGGAGTCGTCGGGGTGTGCTGAGTGGCAGGAGGTGCAGCTGACTGTTTAGACTCGGGGCGCTCAGAGCCACTGACATTTTAAGAGTGGCCGATAACTTTCCACTGACCCTTCTTGAAGGGTTCAAACACAGAGATGCCCGCAGAGAAAACGTTACAGTGTTGTGGACTGTCTTTCTCACATGTCTCTCTCACTCTCGCTCTCTCATTCCCTCCTCCATCTCTCCCTCCCTCCTCCATCTCTCCCTCCCTCCACTCTTCCATCTCTCCCTCCCTCCTCCATCTCTTTCTCCCTCCTCCATCTCTCTCTCCCTCCACTCTTCCATCTCTCCCTCCTTCATCTGTCTCTCCCTCCCTCCTCCATCCCCCCCCCTCCATCTCTCCCTCACTCCTCCACCTCCCCTCCATCTCTCGCTCCCTCCGTCTCTCCATCTCTCCCTACCCTCCTACTCCTCCATCTTTCCTCCCCTCTCTCCTCCTCCTCCCCCCTTCTCCTGTGACAGGACGAGCTCAGTCACCAGACCGACGTTTTGGGTTTCAGCTCTCCTGTACTGCATACTAATACAGCAGTGAGGATAAATGCAGCAGCATACTAAAGATGAAGCAGACTCATCTAGCTTCATATCAGGCTCTCCATTACTCTCCACGAACAAATTACATGTCTGACTTTGGGCAGAGAGACTCAACTGTAAGCCCCACAGATATGTGTGTGCGTGTGTGTGTTTATATTTGTGTATGTGTGTGTATGTGTGTGTGTATCCAGGCCTGGCTGTAGCCCAACAGGTGTGCAGGCAGAGAGATCGATTCTGAGGTCCAGTGGCGATTTTTGACTTTTTTTAGGGGTGCTAGGTGCTCTAGCACCCCTACATGTCATATTAGCACCCCTAAAACTAAAACCTTTTCTAGCCCAGAGACAGGGGACAAACAAATACTGGGGAATAGGTTACTTGTTAATATCCTGTATTCTTTCCGGAGACGTGCTTGGTAAAAAAAATAAAAAAAATAAAATAAAAAAATAAAACACCTTTGTTGCTGTTGGTAACGTCCGCCTGGTGCCAGTAGACTCAGTGAGGGGAAGCTAGGTAAGCTAGTGGTGAATTTCATGGCGTAGCTAGATGGTTATAGTTGCATGGTGTGCGTCAAAGAAGGTTAGCACTCACCAGCTAACAAGCTACATTATACCCTCACTCATTCATTGGTCTGTTTTTCCATAGATGGACATGCAACTTTTTTTCAGGTGAGAGAGTACAGTCAAAATAGGTGTTAACTGACTGGATTGCCCACAGCAACCCAATAACTTATTCATTTAGAATAATGTTATAAAGTACATTGATATGGACCAGCCTATCTATAAATAATTCACATAACTAAGCAGTTCATTGATACTGTTATCAAATGTGGAACCTCCTCTTACATTTATTTACATCACAAATACGCTTTGCTCAATTTATTATCTGATTATGTAATTTTCTAGTTGAATATAATGTGTTTGTGTGTGATTGTCAGTGCAGAGGGAGAGAGGAGGATGAAGAGAGAGAGGACAGAGAAGGAGAGAGGAGGATGGAGAGAGAGAGAGGATGGAGAGAGAGAGGACAGAGAAGGAGAGAGGAGGATGGAGAGAGAGAGAGAGGATGGAGAGAGAGGACAGAAGGAGAGAGGAGGATGGAGAGACAGAGGACAGAGGGGGAGAGGAGGATGGAGAGAGAGAGGACAGAGGAAGAGAGGAGGATGGAGAGAGAGAGGACAGAGGGAGAGAGGAGGATGGAGAGAGAGAGGACAGAGAAGGAGAGAGGAGGATGGAGAGAGAGGACAGAGGGAGAGAGGAGGATGGAGAGAGATGGGACAGAGGGAGAGAGGAGGATGGAGAGAGAGAGGACAGAGGGAGAGAGGAGGATGGAGAGAGGGAGAGAGGAAGATGGAGAGAGAGGACAGAGAAGGAGAGAGGAGGATGGAGAGAGAGGACAGAGAGGGAGAGAGGAGGATGGAGAGAGGACAGAGGGAGAGAGGAGGATGGAGAGAGAGAGGACAGAGAAGGATGCAGAGAGAGGACAGAGAAGGAGAGAGGAGGATGGAGAGAGAGGACAGAAAAGGAGAGAGGAGGATGGAGAGAGAGGACAGAGGGAGAGAGGAGGATGGAGAGAGAGGACAGAGAAGGAGAGGAGGATGGAGAGAGAGAGGACAGAGAAGGAGAGAGGAGGATGGAGAGAGGACAGAGAAGGAGAGAGGATGATGAAGAGAGTGGACAGAGGGAGAGAGGAGGATGGAGAGAGGACAGAGAAGGAGAGAGGAGGATAGAGAGAGAGGACAGAGGGAGAGAGGAGGATGGAGAGAGAGAGGACAGAGAAGGAGAGAGGAGGATGGAGAGAGAGAGGACAGAGAAGGAGAGAGGAGGATGGAGAGAGAGGACAGAGAGGGAGAGAGGAGGATGGAGAGAGAGGACAGAGAAGGAGAGAGGAGGATGGAGAGAGAGGACAGAGAAGGAGAGAGGAGGATGGAGAGAGAGGACAGAGAGGGAGAGAGGAGGATGGAGAGAGAGGACAGAGAAGGAGAGAGGAGGATGGAGAGAGAGGACAGAGAAGGAGAGAGGAAGATGGAGAGAGGAGGATGGAGAGAGAGGACAGAGGGAGAGAGGAGGATGAGAGAGAGAGGACAGAGAAGGAGAGAGGAGGATGGAGAGAGAGAGGACAGAGAAGGAGAGAAGAGGATGGAGAGAGAGGACAGAGGGAGAGAGGAGGATGGAGAGAGAGAGGACAGAGGGAGAGAGGAGGATGGAGAGAGAGGACAGAGGGAGAGAGGAGGATGGAGAGAGAGAGGACAGAGAAGGAGAGAGGAGGATGGAGAGAGAGGACAGAGGGAGAGAGGAGGATGGAGAGAGAGGACAGAGAAGGAGAGAGGAGGATGGAGAGAGAGGACAGAGAAGGAGAGAGGAGGATGGAGAGAGAGGACAGAGAAGGAGAGCAGGAGCAGGAAGAACCAGGTGAGAAAGTGGACAGATAGTGATGTCAAGATTGTTGGATGCGTTTTTTACCACATTAAATGCTTTACAGAAGTACAAGTGCTTTACAGTGCTCTGATGAAGGCTCTACACTGAAACCAAATAAGAAATGGGTAAATTGAGTTAAGTTTTGGACATGTTATATTCTTTGGAGTGCCGCTATTCCCACCATTCGGTGGATTTCATTTCATGCGTATCTCAAGAAAGCTGAGCACCCAGCCTACCGGCAAATAAAGGACGCCACCTGCTCTCAATTTCAACATGCTTTACAGAAGTACTCTTAGAACGCATGTCAGTGGACGTCATTCTAAAAATAGCATATTCATTAAAACAATTTCCTAGTAGTTAACTATATGCTACGGTATTGGTTTATTTTCACAATATAAAGAGAAAGAGAAACACAGGGAGAGTCTCTGGGAGATGAGAGAGAGAGAGAGAGAGAGAGAGAGAGCAGAACAGAGAGGCAAATGAAGAGACAGAGAGAGAGAGAGAGAGCAGACCAGAGAGGCAAATGAAGAGAGAGAGAGAGAGAGAGAGAGAGAGCAGCATTGCAGCCACCAAGCCGAAGCAGCAGGGTCTCAACATGTTTCTTTTGATTTAGGGGATAAGGACACAGGTCCTAAACAGTTAACACTTTCTCAGTACCCACAGGATCAGTTTGGAACACAGAGAAGGGCCTTCCAACCGGTTCTATTAATACATCCATGCTTCCAACAAAACTGCTTCCAGAGTTTTAAATGGCTGGAATAATCCTGTAAGAAAAATGCTGCTTTCTGCTTTGCATGCTGGGTATTTGGAAAAAGTCACAGACAGGAAGTATTTGTGAATGGTGGAGTCAAGAACTGGAGAAAGGCACTGAGCATGTTTCAAAAACATGAAACCACCCACTCACACAGGGACAGTGTAGTTTGTTGGAAAAGCTACAAAGCAAGTCTATCACAAGGAAGTGTTGTACAGCAGATAGAGACCGCGAGTTCAACTGAAATTAGTGAAAGAAGGGAGTACCTGCAACGTGTTGTGGCAGTGACCTGCTTTATGGGTAAGCAAGTAATACCATTTAGAGGTCATGAAAACGAGTGAAAGCCACAATAAAGGCAATTTCCTAGAGTGCATGACACTTGTGAGGCAGTTTGATCCATTCTTGCAGAGGTATACACCCCCATCTAACACCACATACCTCTCGTCTGCCAGTCAGAATGAGATGATAGAGTGTTGTTCAGAATAAGTAACTGCAACTATTGTTGGTGAGATGAAGGAATCAAAGATGTATGCCATTATGGCTGATGAGGCCAGAGATGGAAAGACAGAACAGTTGACCCTCTGTGTGAGGTATGTTTCTGAGGGTACAGTGAAGGAGAGGTTCCTAGCCCTTACAGAGATTAAACATTTTGATGCTACATAAATAACTGCTGCAATTGAGCATCAACTGGTAGAGAGGGGAATAGATGAGTTGAAATGTGTGGCACAGACGTACGACAGGGCAGCAGTCATGGGCGGGGCAGCTGGTGGTGTGCAAGCACATTTTCAAAAGCAGCACCCTGAAGCGATATATGTGTATTGTTATGCACATGAGTTGAATCTGATCTTATGCCACACATGCAGAGCGGTTTCTGAGGCCACATCGTTTTTTACCTTGCTGGAAAGTGTCTATTCTTTTTTTAGCGTCTCACTTGTGAACCACCATAAGTTTGTAGACACTCAAAGGAAGTTGGGATTGCAGCCAAGTGAACTTGTGCAGTTGTCAAACACACGTTGGGCATGTCAGCTTCGTTCAGTGAATGCAGTGATTGACCATTTCCCTGCCATCATTGAGTGCCTCTCCACCATCAACACACCTATGGCAGTGGGATTGAAGGCAAAACTCTGTAAATTCTCAATGTATTTGCTGGTTGTTTTCCAGACTCTTCTGTCTGTGACAGTAGATTTATACTGATACCTACAGAAGGAGACCATTGACCTTGCCCAGGCAGTAGTATACACAGATGCAGTGACTGATTCAGAAGCGTTTTTCTGGTGTGTATGAAGAATTGCTTCATGGAATTCTGGCGTGCAGTCCAACCTCAGACCACTTCTTGTCTAAGCCACATTTGTCAAAACTGGCACAGCATTACCATAATGATCTTAATTCAGAGGAAGTGATAGTTGCTGTAAATGATCTGAGGCGCAAGAGAGAGGCTGGTGCTGTTGAAGACATGCTCACAGTGTACAACCTACTGAAGCTGTTATTCAGGTCGCCTTGAATATACCAGTTAGCAGCTAGCTGTGAAAGGTCCTTCAGTGTCTTGCGCCGGCTCCATACCTGGCTCAGGAGGACCATGGGGCAAAGCAGACTCCAGCACCTGGCTGTGATGTCAATTAGGAAGGAGGTGCTTGAGAGAATCAATCACCAAAAAGTGATTGATAGCATGCTGAAAGTGAGGCGACAGCTTAATGCTCCCAAAGTAGAAGGAATGATCTGCAGAGATATTCTAAACCAAAAGCGGAGAGAAGCATTAAGTGATTTCGAGTTTTGGGGCGAGTTGAAGCAATGTTAAGACAATCTTTATTAATGTATTGTTTACACCTACACTTTTAATTTGATGCGGGTAGTTCATGAAGAAATTTACTTTTTACTTTTTTCATTTAATATTTTGCATAATACCATTGTAAACCAGGTGATGGTTTTGTGGCTCTGCTCATTAAAGTACATTTTCTCAGATTTGTTAATGTCTTTCTAGTCACATAATTGAAAAGTTGATGGTAACTGGTCTAAAATGATCAGCCAGCAGAGAGTAGCTGAACAAATTGACAACTCCTAATTACAGGAACACACTAGTCTTGGGCGGTTTTCCGGTATTACGGTTTACCACGGTGCTATGAAATCTGGACGGTCTCGTCAGGAAAACCGTCTAAAGAATTATGCAGCAATTTCTGAATAAAATATATTATTATTTTTTGTTGTTGCTGATGGTCGTGGTGTTATTATCATCATTTAAACGTGTTAACAACACTAGAACAGTTTAGAACGCACGCATCCTCCGCAGCGGTCAGTCAGACAGACAGTCAGAATTGTAGCCTAGCGTATAATAACATATAATATATAATATATTATATTAATATATAATATAACAACGATGACAATAATAATAATGTTTAGATAAATGTAGCCCAGACCAGAATGGCAGGATGTCTTTTTCGGAGGCTCTCCGTTTATTGTCCAACAAACCGTAAAGCCTCTGTCAACAAAGCCCCTCTCGCATATGGCCTAGGCTACAACAAATGCGCAAAGGAACTAAATCCTACCTAATCTATTATTATAAAACTAGGCCTATAGGCCGCCTATGCATTTGATGGTAAAGTGCACATAGAAACAGCCTACAGCAACGAAATGGCTATTATTATAAAAGTAGGCCTACACTATCACCTTGATTGTTGTTCACATAGGCTAGGCTATAGACATTTGAAGCATGATAGGATTGAAGCATAATAGGATTGGCTATTCTAAAGCCCAGACAAATGATTCACAAATGCTTGCAATTGCGATCACTTCTGAATATTCTGGAATGGGCTACAACTGCTATTTGACAAAGTAGGCTAGCCTACAGTACCTTTTTGGAAACGCTTCAGTAACAAGACCGCAATGCAACCGCTACAACATTAGTCTAGGCCATGGAGGTACTGTATAAGGTCTAGGCCTACTCTGCAATGTTTCTCATCTAATTAATGATATGTCAAATCAAACTTTATTTGTATAGCACATTTCATACACAGGCAACACTACGCAGTCCGTCTACCTGCTGCCATGGATGGGACTGAGCGTGTTCAGCACTGACACGGGACGAGCCGTGCGCATTCTTCCGCTTAAAGACAAGTAAAGTTTCCGCAGTCACTGGGTTATTATCGTCTATATCTCGTTCCTTGTTTGAATAATAATTTAAGGTTAGACGTTCGCGAGTTTTGTGCAAGCATGCATCGGCATTTGGCGTTTCTGTGTAGCCTACTCGAACTGGCTAGCTGGTAACATTTTGAGAATAGGCCGACATTAGTCTGGGGCCTTTCTCGTTTGGTGTTGTTTCGCCGGTTGAGAGCGGAAGCGCGATGACGCATCGCATAATCATCCGGTCTGGACCGGAAGATGAACAGTTGTTGTAATGTTTCTACTGAAGGCTGCACATGGTGAAGTTTCGAGTAGATAACAGCCGCCCCTGGTCTTGGTCTTGGTCTGGGTCCGGTCCGGTCCGGTCCGGTCTGGTCTGGGTCCGGTCTGGGTCCGGTCTGGTCTGGGTCCGGTCTGGGTCATGGATCTGGCTGGCTGATGAACTCTACTTCAGGACCTTTCTCTCTACCTGGCGTTCTCTCTCTTTTCTTGACCATTTCTCTCTTGATGGCTGTCTCGTTGTGGCCCCCCTCTCTCTCTCCCTCCCTCTCCCCCCCATCCATCTATCTGACCAGCCTCACACCTTCCCTACCGAGTGTCCAGCCGGTCGCGCTGCCCTCCAAAGCACCTCTTAATCTGTGTGTTGGCACGGGCCGCCCGGAATCAAACCCACCCGCCTGGCCCCCTGCCGGCTCTCTCCTTCTGGAGGTCAGGCCTCGGCTCGCGCCACCGTCCTCACATCCTCCACCTCCCTGCGATGAAATCAAACTCCTCCATTCTCCTCCTCCTAGCTCGCTGTTTTCTGCCCGACCGCGCACTTGGTTTAGCCTGGTGGACTCTACAGTGAATGAACTTCTTCTCTCTCCTCTCATCTCTCAGGACCCCTCCCAGCCCCCAAAGCCTCAGACCGACCCCCCCACAGTCGTAGGAGGTGGGGAACTACTGAATTGTGTTTGTAGTTCTACTTGGCTGCACACACACACACACACACACACACACACACACACACACGCACGTGTGGGAAGCCGAGTCAGATAGGACTGAGCATTCATAGGTGACTGTTTGCGCCTGTCTGTGCTTCATCATGTGTGTTTGGATCCACTCGCCTGTCAACTGTATGTTTGCTACTATTTGTGTGTGTGTGTGTGTGTGTGTGCACGTTCTTTTGTTGAATCCTAGCGTTCAGGCGAGCGCGTTGATCTGAACCCACACCTGCAGTGCGCTGGGCCGTATGTGAGCGGGCTACACCCGATTTGCCGGCCTGCCCCTCCGACAAACAGGCCCAGTTTGTCTTCCTGTGTTTCAGAGAGATAGAGAGAGCTCAGTCCTGCGAGCGTGCCGTCTAATATGTTTTCTACCCAGAAAGCCCTGCACCCCGAGGTGAGTAAGCATTTCCTCCGAGCTCAGGTAATCAGGAGCGGGGATAGGGAGCGTCTCTAAGGAGAATAGATGAGTCGCCCGTCTCCAGGGGCCTGTTCCCTGCCCGTTCTCCGGCCCTGCCGCTCTGTTTTCATTAGGGGCGTGTCTACATATATATCCCCCCAGGTAATTGAGGCCGAAACCTCCTGCGCTGTAATTGGGCCGTCCATAACTGTCTGTTTAGAGAACATGCGCTCACCACGCGGCGGCCCACGTAATGATTTCGGCGTGTAGCCACGGCGATGGGTATTTAATGGGTCACTTCTCGGTGGGGCTCCTTGTTAATACTAAACAAAGCTCCGGGAGATGCGACCAATTCATCACTCAGGGGTCGGGGGGCCGGGAGGGGGCGGGGCTTATAGACTGAGAAATAACTGAAAAGCAGAATCAGGAAGGTTTATTAGGAGAGAGAGTCCATCTCTCCTTTCTGTCTGTCCTCCATCCCTCCTTTATGGGAATTATAGATGGATGGATGGATGGATGGATGGATGGATGGATGGATGGATGGATGGATGGATGGATGGATAGATAGATAGATAGATAGATAGATAGATAGACAGACAGATCACTATCACTTCGGCGCCATCCCATACCCTCACATGCAAAACCATCTGTTTGGACTGTAAATAGTGCTTCATGCTTTCCTCAAATAACATTGAAGTGGTGAGCGAGCCCGAGCGAGCAGAGATACGTACACATTCTTTCACCACAAGCAAATTGTGTTGCAATCTGGCTATCGAACATTTGTTGAAAGAGCAAGCTGGTGTCTTCGGACAATTCAAAAGAATATTGGGTTACACTTTATTTTAGGGGGTCGAAATTACCCAGTAATTTCTTTGTAATAAGGTGGTAACTACCTAGTAATTTCTTAGAAATAAGGTTGACATTACTTTATAATTTGCAAGTAATAAGGTGGTAATTACCATACAATTTCCAAGTAATAAAGTGGTAATTATCAAGTAATTTCTTAGAATTAAGGTTAGAATTACCTAGTAATATCCTAGTACCAAGTAATATTTTTAGAAATAAGGTGGTAATCTACTAGTAATTAGGTGGTATTTTATCAAGTAATTTAATACAGATAAGGTGAAAGTAAGCAGCAGTAAGTCATAGTAATGAGGTGATACAGCTCCTTGTAAATTGGAGAGAATTATCATATTATAAGTTTATTTGTAATAAGGTGATTGTTTCTTAGTAATTTATTGGTAATTTGTCATGAACAGCCCCGTAAAATAAAGTGTGTTCCTACTGCACAATTTCCAAGTAATTTCTTGGTAAGTTCTCAGGGACAACCCCCTAAAATAAAGTGTGTTTCTACTGCGTAATTTCCAAGTCATTTCTTAGTAATTTCTTATGAACAGCCCCTACAATAAAGTGTGTTCCTACTGAATAATTTATTGGTAATTTGTCATGAACAGCCCCGTAAAATAAAGTGTGTTCCTACTGCACAATTTCCAAGTAATTTCTTGGTAATTTCTCAGGGACAACCCCCTAAAATAAAGTGTGTTCCTACTGCGTAATTTCTTGGTAATTTCTCAAGAATAGACCCCTAAAATAAAGTGTGTTCCTACTGCGTAGTTTCCATATAATTTCTTTCCTGGACAGCGTTTAGGGGGCGATCACACCTGGAGAAAGACGCTAGAAACGCAGACGCTTCAAAGACGCTTGAACGCTTGAAACGCCTGGGCCAAATATGACGATGACGAAATGGCGCTTCTCACATCAAAAGTTGAAAATAGTTAAACTTTTTTTTTTATTCAGCGTCTACAAACGTGCATCAAAACTGACGCACCTGCAAGAATGGCCAGAACGCCAGTCAGACGCGCCGGATCATAGGAAATCAATGGTTTTACTAGCGTCTCGTTTCTAGCGTCTTTCCCAGGTGTGATCGCCCCCTTAGAGAGATAGGCCTCAAGGCTTATAAAATACCGGTGGGCCCAACTCAGAAAGGATCATTAAATTGCCTACTGTAGGCCGAACGCTGAAATAGGTTGTTCGAATTTCAGGTCCTACGTTTTGCCTTATGCCGCTATGGCGATCGGCAGATGTTTTAATGCAAGTAAAATAAAATAAAATACACCTGGCGAAAGGGACTCAGCATGAAACAAATTTCCATGAATTTTCCAAAACTTTGCAGAATGCATTTTTTTCAATCACTTTTCCAGGTCTGGAAATCTGGGTGTGGAGAAAATCCAGCAACACTGACCTTACTGGCAACCTTACTGGCAAACTCTGGTGTGCAACAGCCCTTTCACAGACTTCCCGGTCTGGAAATAACAATTTTCATATTCCATGACTTTTCCAGGTTTTCCATGACCGTATGAACCCTGTAAAGTGGCTGTAGCCCCGCCCACATCAACCCCATGGGCTAGGCTACCACTGGGGTCTGATTCTCTACATCTACATGTAAGAACCACCTGTGCCTCTGCATCGTCTCCCTCCCTACCTGGCACCTCACCGTCCCTCCCGGTGAGCACAAAGCCATTAAAAATGCCTAGAAAAGATGACTTTGTTGTACGTTGAACAAATGCCTAGATCCAGGGCGAATGAAAGTTTTCATCACGTCTTTTATGGCCATAATAAAGATGTATTTCATGGATGCAGTAAAGATTACTTTTATGGACGTTGAAAAGACTATTTCCATTGATTTAGAAAATGCTACTTTTATGGATAAAGTTGTAGGATGAACTTTCAAGGACGCGGGAAGGACAACTTTCCGGGTTCCAATATGTAGCTTTTGCGCTACAGACCTGCTGCAAGCAATTTCTGAACTACAGTAGTGAGTGAAATTTGCTTCCCACTCATGGTTTGTTTGTTGCAGGCTGGAAAATACGACCGGATGTAGTAGGTCATCCTGGCATTTTGCCATACTGCTTGTGGCATACTACTGTATGCATTGGGACATACTACATCCTTTTTTGGCATAAGTATTTGATTTGGAACGCAGCCTGGATCTCAGTACGTGTACACTTTGAACCAGGCGTGCCCACACCTCTATGGGAGGAGGAATCCTCAGGGCCTCAGGGTTTTTTTGGTCTGGTGTAGTTTCCTGACACCAAATTATAGAATGTCTGTAGCAGAACCAACCACATTGCCTTAATTGTGGGATGTGGAAATGTGTTTTGCTCTGGTCAGCCAAAAAAGTATACATACAAAACACATAGAAAGACAGTGACATCACAATAACAAAAAACAAAAAAAATTGTAAAAAAAATTGTAACAAAAATAAATAAAACAGAGGTCTGTGATTGGTTCATATTTAGTGTGTCCGAACTGGCTTTGATCTAGCCCCAAAATAGATGTCATTGATTGGTCCATATCCCGTCCTTCCGGACCGACCGACCGATATGATCCACAAAATGGACATCTGTGATTTGACCATATTTAGTTCGTCTGGACTGGGGCCAGGTCAAGGCCGCTCAGTACGGCCAAAATATGGACCAATCACAGACATCTGCCCCTGCCTCTCTCCCATCTCCCCCCTCCAGGAGTACCCCCTCAGTGCCCCTGCCTCCCCCCTGCCAGGCCGCATCCCCAAAGTTGAGGCTTGTGATTTGCGGCGCTGTGTAAATTGGAAGCTGCTCGGTGGTCAAAGGAGCCTCGTAAATAGGGTATGGGGGATTGCAGGGATCTGCCAGGGAAATGCCAGACCCTGCTCGATTGATGGGGCAGCCCCTCCGAGGGATGAGAAAGGTATTCATAATAAATATCATCAATATCATCAATCACTTCCCTCCACGCCCAGATTCCTTTCCTCCTCTCACCTCTCTCTATCTCTCTGTCTCTGTCTGTCTCTCACTAGGGGGGTAAGCAGGCCTCCATGGTGTGGACATACAGACAGACAGACAGAGGGGAGGGGGACATCCTGGGTGTCCAGGGTGCAGGGACCCTGACTACCATACACACACACACACACACACACCACACACAAACACACACACACATGCATGCACAAACCCACACACACACACACACACACACAAACACACACAGTGAGATATTTCACGGTATCTCTGGGACAATGGTATGAGCTTAGTGATTCAGCTGTGATGTCACCATTATGCCATCCGTAGAGAGCTACAGTACAGTAGCAGTGAGGGTGGGCACTTAAAATGCTGAGTCATGGACCAAGAGGTGAAAGAGAGAGAGATAGAGAGAGAGAGAGAGAGAGAGAGAGAGAGAGAGAGAAAGAGAGAGGGGGGAGAGTTTAAAAAGGGAGAGGTGAGAGAGAGGTAAAAAAGGAGAGAGATGTGAGAGATAGAGAGAGAGACAAAGAGAGAGGGGGTGAGAAAGAGAGAGAGAGAGAGAGAGAGAGAGAGAGAGAGAGAGAGAAGCACCCATACAGCCAGGCAGTGCTCAGTAAGCTGCATGGTGTATGAGGCTGTGAGTGTTCAGCCCAGTGTTGGTGTAAACAAGCGTGGTCATATAATGGATGAGTTCACAATGTGCACGGAAGGGTGTGTTGGTGCATGAACATACAACACTTCAGTCGCATGTGTGTGTGTGTGTGTGTGTGTGTGTGTGTTTGACCACCACGCAGGATTCCTCCAGGGGACCATCAGTGTGTGTTTGAGAGAATAATGTAAATATGAGGCTGGCAAGCAAGCGGAGAGGCGAGAAGCCGCGGACCAAGAGAGAGAGAGAGAGAGAGAGAGAGATAGAGAGAGAGAGAGGGGAGAGAAAGAGAGAGACAGAGAGAGAGAGGGAAGAGAAAGACAGAGAGAGAGAGAGACAGAGAGGGAGAGAGAGAGGGGGGAGAGAAAGAGAGAGACAGAGAGAGAGGGGAGAGAAAGACAGAGAGAGAGAGAGAGAGAGAGAGAGAGGGGAGAGAAAGAGAGAGACAGAGAGAGAGAGGGAAGAGAAAGAGAGAGACAGAGAGGAGGAGGGAGGTGTGGATGGAGTGAAAGACAGCCAAACGCTGACAGGAGTCCAATTAAGTGGCATCCCAGTGGAGGCGACCATCCCTCTCCTGCCAGGGCACAGCTTCCAAGGACAAACTGATCCATCACGTCCCACCCCTCCCACACAGACACACACACACACACGCGCGCACACACACCCGCACACACACGCGGGCACACACCCGCACACACACACGTACGCAGCTCCTACCAGTGCCAGAGGGGACCTGCAGGGCAATGTGGCCTCTGACTATGGGGGTGGTTCGGGGACCACGTGGAGACACACAGAAGCAGGACAGACAGACGCCACGCCATGGCCATGCACTTTCTAGGCCATGCACCCGGCAACAGACTGTTGACCTCGAGGTTTACTTATGAGTGGTGCTCGCATTCCCCTACCTCCTCCTCTCTCAACCACTCTCCTCTCCTCCTCACACCTTTCCTTATTTCTCCTCTCCACCCCTCTCCTTCTCCTCCTCCTCTCCACCCCTCTCCTCTCCCCTCCTTCTCTCCTCACCACTCCTCTCCCCTCTTCTCCTCCCCTCTCCTCTTTTCTCCTCCCCTCTCCTCTCTTCTCCTCTCCTGTAGACAGATGGTTACTATTGACACCAGAGGCACTGATCTCATTCAGTGTTGACATGGCTGACTGACACAGGTTTGAATGTGAGGGCAGATTGACAGGTGGTCTCCAGACAGAGAGGGGAGGAGAGTGAGTGACGCTGACCTATTACTCCTCCCGCTCGGGGGCCATTGTGTTCTGTTGCCTGTGCCAGTGTGTTCTGTTGTCCTCGTCTGTTGTAGTGTAGAGGACAGGAGTTCTAGCACGCACGCACGCACGCACGCACGGACCCACCCACCCACCCACCCACACACACACACACACACACACACACACACACTGGTGTGGGATGCTATTCACAGTGTGCAGTGTAGCCTAAGTTACAGCAAGAGAGAGATAAATAACCAAATAACGGCAAGACAGAGAGAGAGAGAGAGAGAGAGAGAGAGAGGGAGAGAGAAAGAGAACGGGGAAGAGAGAAAGAGAGTGAGACAGGCAGAGAGAAAAGGCATAGAGAGAGAGAGAGAGAGAGAGAGAGAGAGAGAGAGAGAGAGCAGGTCTAGTTTTCAGCGTGTGAGAAAGGGGGCCGACTCTTTCAGGGGCCTCGCGATAAATCTTCTGGCCCCGCCGCAGATCCAATCTGGGCCTGGACGCAAACAACCACTCGGCCCCGGCTCCGCGGGGCGCGGTTTGTGTGTGTGCGCGCCTGTCTGCGCGTATAACCTATATGTGTGTGTGTGTGTCTGTTTGTGTAATTGTGTGTCTGTGTGCAGGCAGGGAGGCTGAGGGATTGGTTACCACGGAGATTCTGACATGTCGGGCCCCACTCCCTGCTGCCCTCAGTTTAGCCTCGACATGGCGGAGAAAGCGCTGCTGCGGCGGTTAGGCTCATTTACCATCCCTCCCCCTGCCTCCCCCCCCCCCCCTCTCTCTCTCTCTCTCTTCTCCCATGTCTGTCCGGTTCCTCCATTTCTAGTCATGGCTTCCATCTTCTCACACGTTGGCTCTCTCTCTCACTTCTCTCCCAAACCGTTCCTCTCTAAGCTTTCTCCTCTCCTCCGTCCCCCCGTCTTCCATCACGCTTCTCCTCCCTCCCTCCTTCCCTCGGTGTCCCTGTCCCTCCAGACCCCCTGCCTGGCTACCTCCTAGCGGGAACTGCGGTAATTAGCTGGGAATTTCAATGAGCTTATCAGGTCAACAGCAGCGTACTGCTCCAGGATCCTGGTCATGTGAAAACCAGCCCCAGAGTCTGGGAGAGACAGACGCACAGGAACACACGGTGCATGTCGATGATCGGGGTCATTAAGAGCGAACACACTCTGACAAACTGGCTTGTGTCTACGTGATGGGGGATTAGGCACGGCCACGTTAGCCGTCTGACAGGGGGGCACTGTTATTGAAGGTGGCCACACAGACACTGACGGAGGGATGTGAAGGGCGTACGAACGAGCGACCGGGGGGAGGGGACGACCGAGCGGCCGAATCGACGCGCGTGCCTTTTGCACCGAACAAAACAACAAACAAACCGTCAAACAAACAAACAAACAAACTCAGGCTGTTTTCTGGAGGACATGGGGCGGAAAGAGGAAACTTCCGTCTCCTCCGAGGACGCGAGGAAGAGCGCATGGTTTATTACAGACCGAGAGCCCCCCCGCTGCTTCTCTCTCTCTCTGCCAGTCTCCCAGCCAAGCGCCCGGCCAGAGACATCCATCTATCTCTACTGGAATATCTCTGCAATTAGTCCTGGGAAAGTTGCTGCAGGAGGAGAGGAGGGGAGAAGAGGAGGGAGGGTGGAGGGAGAGGGGAGAAGAGGAGGGAGGGTGGAGGGAGAGGGGAGGGGAGAAGAGCAGGGAGGGTGGAGGGAGAGGGGAGGGGAAGCGAGGGACATTGATTATGCGTTGCAACAGCTGTACCAACAGGATTACACTCCAGAATTGTAATCTTTCCCGTCAGCCATCTATGCAGTTGATTTGCTGCTCCTTCTCTCTCTGGTGCCTGGTGGCTCATCTTAATGAAAACAGCACCGTTAACTGTGACAGAACCGTGGAGACAGACAGACAGACAGACAGACAGGAGAGGTGGGAGGTGGGTCGCTGCACTGTGTGATGGGAGACTCCGGGTGAAAGGGGTTATGGTAGCAGGGGGGGGTACACATATTCTGTGTTGCATGTCTGAGAGTAACGCTTGGCTCTATCGGTTCCTCTGTTATCCAAACTAATTCAAATCCAATTGGTTATCGAGACACTTCTCTCTCTGTGTGTCCGGGTGCTTCACTGCCAGGAAAAAATGGAAAACTCTGAACCCTCTAAAACTCTAACCCTTCTTTCATTCAGGAACACTGGATTTACAGTCAATTTTAGCATATGAAACACTTTCTTTAACTACATGCAGCATTTATTTATCATTATTCATGATGAAATGTTACAAAACAACAATAAAACATTGTAAGCAATAGTTGTTGTAATGGATTGTACTCTTCTCTAAAAAGAGAAAATAATTTATATTGGTGAGGTGCTGGAGAGGTTAGGTGATATATGGAAAATGTTTTTGATTAGGGGACACAGGTGTGCTGGCTCTCAAACAGTTTGTTGGCAAATAGATTTGACAACTGGACAATGGAATACATTGCACAGCAAATGCAGTATCCAACAGTTCGCTCATGGCTAGCTAGCAATGGTACATCTATGGGATTAGCTCATTTTGGTTGCTGTCAAAGCTGCCACTCTTATGTTGCTATAGCTACAATTATCAGAACAATATGAACATTAATTTGAAAGTTTTCCATCCACCCATCCATCACTGGATGAGGAATAAACACGGCAAAGCGATCAATTCTCACGCAAGCAGGAGCCAGGCTGTGGATTTCTCCGATCCGGTGTTGCGACCCAGTCTCTAGAAATGTTTTGGACGAGCTGCCGACAGTTTGCGCCTCCAGCCAATCTGCGCACCTGCCTATGCCGTAGCCTGATGCGCACCTCGTAGCTAACGTTACCGTCTATAACCAGCCAGTGGAACAGTCGTGTTCAGACGGCTCTAGCTCAAAAAGTATTTATGTCAGCTTAGATATTTAGATGGCTAGAATCAAGACAAATAGACAAACAGTTTGATGTATAATATGTCCCATAATACTTTCGGATGTATTATATTACGGAGCTACGCACACACAAAAAGTCTCCAATGGCACAGGGAAGAGAAACACAGACATCAACGCCGACCCAATTGGCCTTCCCTGTGGTAAATCTGGAGTCTGGAATGTGATTGGACTAACAAAATGCCAATATCTGAATCCTGTTCTGACAGGGCCGGAGTACTGTCCTCCCTTGCGGTAATTTTTCAGCGTTTTGGCCAATCACAAATTAGCAAGAAAAAAGGCATTACAGTGATTTAAGAGAAAAGAACCCGCCCTAAGGGAGGCTAGCCTCCCTTCCATAGATATCTATGGGTCCTCCAGCTGCATGTTATAGATGTCACTGTTGGAGCTTTAGAATTTCAATAATGGGTTTTTATCCATAGGGAAAACCTGCTTTATGAACAAAACTGAGATAATATTAATTATGAATACATAAATTCATATATTTATATTTTAATCCCTCTCTTCTCTCCAAAAACTGAGGAGGACTGTCCTCCCCTGCCTCAATGGACGAGCCTCCACTGATACAATGGTTCAGATCAAAATGTTGACAAAACTAGCACTTTTGAGAAAGTCTGATAATTGCTCTACCACCGTTTAGGTCATACAATGGATGTGGGTGGGCACCATGAAAAATCTTTCAAAAACATGTTAAACTCTTGATTTCAAAGACAAGAAACTCACCAAAGCTCAAGTTTGGTGCTGATGGCTTTGCTTTAAAATGCTTCTCTGGATTAGCCAAGAAGCATGCCAAGTAGCATGCTGGATTAGCCAAGTAGCCAAGTAGCATGCCAAGCTAAAACAGGGAGCCAGCAAGAACCCCCCCCGAAGTAGGACATGACAGCCAGGCCCGGCGGGTGGCAATTTGGCGCCCTGGGCAAAAATAACGACAGTGCTCCCAGCAAGTTGTTGAGCGCGGGGGGGTTCGCGGACAATTCCAATTGTCAGGTGATTTGTTGAGCGGAGGGGGATTCCGATTGTCGGGAGACTTGTTGAGCAGGGCTAGCGGACAATTATAAGTGTCGGGGTAATTGCCTTGTATGCCAAGCGCATGCGCCACCCCTGATGACAGCAGTACAGTACAGCACACACAGAGAAAACAGAGCAGAATAACAACGTTGCATTATAGCAGCACTGGATCACGGCTGGCTGTTTTGAGGAGGAAGAGGAAGGAGGAGACAAATGACAAATACTTGAGGGTCTCTGCCTGGACCCTAATTATTTAAAACTTCTTAAATTAAAAAATCAATAAGAAATTCAAGGAAAGACCACTTCTAAAAATTTATAGCTATCAACCGAAATAATTCAAGAGTGCTTTTCTCCACAATTGATAGCCTAATAAACCCCGCTGTAAAAACAACAGATAACCTGCTCTCTACCTCCAAATGTGAGGAATTTGCAGCTTACTTCAGAGATAAGATCTTAAATATTAGGAGGAATATCACCCAGGAAAGGCTATGCATCCCGTTCACAGATCCTCTTCCTCCATGTAATGGACACATGAGCTTGTTTACACTGGTGGACACAGAAATGCTGAGAAAAGTAGTATCCAAACTCAAATCCTCCACATGCCTGCTGGATCCCATCCCCACCGATTTTTTCAAAACTATTTTTGACTCTGTATCCTATGACATTTTAGCCATTGTCAATGACTCCCTATCTACAGATGTCTTCCCACCAATACTTAAAACTGCTTTGGTGAGACCCATGCTGAAGAAAAACAACTTAGACACTTCAGTTCTTAGCAATTTTAGACCAATCTCCAATCTTCCCTTTTTGATAAAATTCTGGAAAAGATTGTTTTCAAACAGATTAATGAGTTCCTAGCTACAAGTTCTACCCTTGACCTTTTCCAGTCTGGCTTCCGCGCCCATGATAGCACAGAGACGGCATTAGTCAAAGTTGTAAATGACCTCAGAATTAATGCTGACTCCAAAGAGCTCTCTGTTCTCGTCCTCCTGGACCTGAGTGCAGCCTTTGATACTATAGATCATGCAATCCTCATCAAACAACTGGAGAAGTGGGTTGGCCCCTCCTGTCCAGTCCTTAATTGGCTTAGGACCTATCTAACCGGTCGTGATTTCTTTGTTTTCCTCGGTGACCATAGTTCAGGAAAGATCCCTATGACCTGACCAAGGATCGATCCTAGGACCCCTACTCTTCAGTCTGTACATGCTGCCCCTTGGCAGTGTCATTAGGAGGCACAACATTAGCTACCATAGCTACGCAGATGATACCCAACTCTATATCTCTGTAACACCTAGTAACTACAGCTTGGTTGCCTGCCTTGTCAAGTGTATTACGGATATAAATGTATGGATGTCACATAATTTCCTCCAACTAAACCAAGGCAAAACAGAAGTACTGATCATTGGAGAAAAAGCTGAAAGAGAGAAACTATCTGCACATTTAAAAACTCTGGAAATGGATACCAAATGCCAGGCTAAAAACCTAGGTGTCATACTTGACTCAGATCTTAATTTCGAAAACTACATCAATAATATTACAAAGACATCTTTTTACCACCTAAGGAACATTGCCAAGGTGCAACCCTTTCTCTCTCAGGCTGACACCGAAAGACTAATGCATGCTTTCATCACAAGCAGGCTGGACTACTGCAATGCTCTACTATCAGGCCTACCAAAGAAAGCAATCTCTAAGCTACAAATGATACAGAATGCTGCAGCACGAGTCCTCACTAAGACTAGACGAAGAGCACACATCACACCAGCCTTAATATCACTACACTGGTTATCTGTCAACTCTAGAAAATACTTTAAAATACTATTAGTAGTCTATAAATCTCTCCACAGTCACTCACCACAATACATTTCAGTAAAGCTTGTTAGGTACATGCCCAACAGACCACTCAGATCCTCAGGTACTGAACTTTTAACAGTTCCAAAAGCCAGGACCAAGAAACACGGAGAGGCAGCTTTTAGTTTCTATGCCCCCAACCTCTGGAACACCCTGCCGGAGTGCCTAAGAAGGGCCGAAACAACGGAGGTCTTCAAGCGAGATCTCAAGACGTACCTTTTCGACCTAGCCTACAATCACTAGCCAGGACCCTGAGACACAGAAAGGCAGCCTCAAATCTACCTGTGAATTCTCTGTATACATAGGTGTATTTTCTTCTATGCACTGTATGTATATCAAGTAGTGTACAGAAGCTGGTTACCCTGAAACAGGCTTGTTCTGTTTTGACATCTGTGTTGCTTCAATGGCTCAGCGTGCTACTAACCGTTTTCTGCCTCCCCTAGTGCCTCTCTCTCTCTCTCCCTCCTATCTTCTAACCAGGTCCAGTGGATGCCCCACTGTTGCCCGCAAACCACCCTGAGTTCGATTGATACCCCCGTGTCAGCTGTGGATGTTGTAGTATTTAGTTAACACACACACACACACGTACACACAGACACACATCAGTCCACATCCGGCTTAGGCCTGGACCTGATGCTCTTAGCTTTTCTTGCCCTGAAAATGTAATTTAATGTAATTTATTGCTCTATGTTCTTAGCCGTTAGACAAATATATTCCAGGAGCTTGCTCCAGGTTGCCTGTTTTAATATCCGTGTTGCTTTTATGGCTCTGTGTGCTGCTAACCCTGTTCTGCCTTTCCTCTCCCTAGTGCCTCTCTCTCTCCCTCCTATCTTCTAACCAGGTCCAGTGGACGCCCCCCTGTCACCAGCAGACCTCCCTGAGTCCGATAGATACCCCTGTGTCTGCTGTGGATGTCGTAGCACTTAGTTAACACACACACACACAGACATATACCAGACCACTTCCGGCTTTAGGCCTGGGCCATAGCAAACACACACCAGTATCTGCCATGTCTCTCCTATGTTGTTTTTTCGCTTCTCTCACTCTGAAAATGTAATTTAATATAATTTATTGCTTTATAAATGTTCTTATCTCAAACATACTCCAGGAGCTTGCTCGATCGCCTTGTTGAGAGGCTTCCCTCTGGAAAATGTAGGGGTGGGTCATATACCCACCTCCCTTGTTCTCTGTAAAGCGCATTGTGTTGCCTCTGGGTATGAAATGCGCTATACAAATAAAGCTTTGATTGATTGATTGATAGCAAGACAGGTGGAAACAATCAAACAATCAGTGGCACAGATGTCCTCTCAATCAGAGTCAATTTAGCCACTTGTAGTCCTATGGTCCACTATTGGGGCGGGGTTGCCGACAACGTCTCTGATTGGTGGAGACATTGCTGTTGCACTATAGGATTGTGGGTAGTGTATTTTCTCCTGTATGAAGTGCAGTAGTTTGAGGGGGAGGGGAATGAGGACATAATTCAAAGTACTGTCACACATTGTGTCCACAGAAACACTTTGACCTTAGAGAAGCTGATCTTACAGCAGCGTATGCCATTGCCCTAGTCCAATTCTTGGACTATATGTGAACCATATACATGGCTAATAAAAATGGATCTTGAATCTTGAATCAAAGAAATGTGGACAAGGACACACCGCTATAAGCTCATCAAACAACCTGACCTTAGAAAACCCGACCAAGAAGGGTGTTGTGTCTATGTGTGTGTGTGTGAGTGAGCGAGCGTGTGTGTGCGAGTTTGTGTGTGTGTGTGTTTGTGTGTGTTCCCTAGTGAGAAGGGCTTAGCCCAGCACCATTGTGTAGCTGAGTAGAGCAGAAAGGGCTCTTGTTCATGGTTTAGCCTGGTAAGAGGGCTTCATTTCAAAGCCCATTAGCGGCCGCAATGTTGTTAGCAGAAACTCTCCACAGACTCCCAGGCGGCTGCCACATCAGACTACCAACCACTGAGGTAGAGGCAACACACACAAATGTATAGGCCCACAAGTTTGCTCTGCATCAATCTCCCTTTTGACTGTGTGACACTAGTCTCTAGAGTTTGATCAAATCGTCCAGATCAGTGGAACTCCATCTCTCATACTTCTCTCAGCGGTGTCTACACACTCCTACAAAGGCAGAAAAGACTGAGACACGCTGCGTGCAATGCTGGGCTCAGCTAGGCTGGGATATACGCTAGGCTACAGGCCATGCTAGGCTTTGCTATGCTATGCTCCCATGCTAGGCTGAGCTACGCTAGGCTACGCTATAGGCCACGCTAGACTGGGCTGCACTAGGCTATAGGCCACGCTAGGCTGGGCTACGCCAGGCTATAGGCTACGCCAGGCTATAGGCCACGCTAGGCTGGGCTACACTAGGCTATAGGCCACGTTATGCTGGGCTACACTAGACTATAGGCCACGCTATGCTGGGCTACACTAGACTATAGGCCACGCTAGGCTGGGCTACACTAGGCTATTAGGCTCGGCTACGCTGGGCTACTCAAGGTTAGGCAATACTGGGCATGTCTCCACTAGGCTGGACTAGGCTACACTATGCTAGGCAACATTAGGATGGGCTACACTGCGCTATGTAATGCTAGAACGGGCTACTGCCGAGGCTATACTAGTCTGGCTTACTTTTAGGTTGGGTTACACTAGACTCACTGTCCTGTCTTTGCTCTGTCCCGTCTAGTCCTGCACCCTGTCTAATGTTGTCTACCCATCAATGTTATGCACCAACTAGTCTCGCATAGCCAGACCTATCTCCACACCTCGTTTACGCTGTGCCAGCGCCGGAGACAGGTCTGGCTGGACATATTACCATTCTGCAATAGGGGGGGGGGAACGTAGTATTTCTTTAAACCAATCACAGTCGTCTTGGGCGGAGCCAGCCCCGGACGCAGCGACAGCGCTCTTGCAAAATAGTCTGGATCGAATCTGATTGGTGCCGAGAGAATCTCTCGGCCCGAATCAAATTAATTTGCGTCGCCAGTCTCGCCACTGATTGGGCAGTGTGACAACGAATGACAAGGTTTATTGCCAAAACCTACATCCGTTGAGTCAGACTATGCACCAACTGACCAGAAAAAATAGTGTTAAAACTACCTGGCAATAAAACTGATTGTGATTCTCTGAGCTATGGTAGTCTGGGCTAAACTACAACTGTCCTGCTCTGGTCTGCCCCAGTCATCCCTACAGTTATAGTGCATGATCCTCCAACACAGCCATAAATCTACTGCTTCAAGATAATAAATAATCTCACAGTGAGTGTGAAAGGGCAGCTGAGAGAAAAAGAGACAAGGAGAGAAAGGAGGAGGGGAATGGAAGGGAGAGAGTGAGACAGAGAAAATGATGGAGGGAGGGGATGGGGAGAAGGACGAGAAGAGATTACATTTAAAGAGGGAGAGAAAGACGGAGGGACAGAGGTGCTGGAGGGGAGAGAGAGAGAGAGGGAGAGAGAGAGAAGGAAGAGGAAGGAGTTGTAAAAGCGTGAAAACGCTTCCCAAGTAATGATGTGTGTGAAATATTCATCATGCCCATCTCTGCCACGTGGCACTGTGGGCATATTCTACTACAGCATCTAATACTACAGTATACCTAACAGGAGGGGAGGGGAGAGGAGAAGATAGATAGATAGATAGATAGATAGATAGATAGATAGATAGATAGATAGATAGATAGATAGATAGATAGATAGATAGATAGATAGATAGATAGATAGATAGATAGATAGATAGATAGATCGATCAATGGATAAATAGATGACTTTATTGATCCCGGGGGGAAATTGTCAAAGAGGAGGGGAGAGGAGGTTGGAGGAGAGGAGAGGAGGTTGGAGGAGAGGAGAGGAAGTTGGAGGAGAGGAGAGGAGGGAAGAGGAGATGAGGTTGGAGGAGAGGAGAGGAGGGAAGAGGAGAGGAGAGGAAGTTGGAGGAGAGGAGAGGAGGGAAGAAGAGAGTGAAGGGGAGGGGGGTGGAGGAGGGTATAGGAATGTTGGACTGGCGCCAGGTGACACAATCTCCCTTCTCTGCCCTTCCTCCTAAAGGTTAATTAGGGTTAACGATGAAGATGTCCCAGATAACGTCATCCCTCGCCACATCATATCCATAGGGATCCACAGGGAGAAGGACAGTGTTCTTCCAACTAACGTTAAACTCTGTGTGACAATGTGTCTCAGATGAGTAGTATGTTCTGCGATGTTGTCAAAATACAGCTTTTCTGTATCTGAGTTAAAATCCAGTTCCTGTGCAAAGCTGCATGAAATCTTGATCAAGGTAAATTCCTTCCGCTTGCACACCAGACATGAAACATGTTGTGAGCATGTGAGTGTATGTGTGTGTGTGTTTGTGCATATGTGTGTGAGAGAGAGAGGCATCAGTGTGAGGTGTTGAGGTATTGCCTTACCACTGCTCTCTCTGTGGGATAGCCGCCATTGTTCAGCACAGTCTGATGGTGTTTCAGCTGAACATCAATATTGAAGAAGCCTGGGAGGACGGACGGTCTCATCTCACTCATTTCATGTGCAGGCGGGGCTGATGAATACTGTTTCTCATGAAATCACATCCCTCCTCCCCCCCAACGTCATTCCTTCAATCATAACATCATGCCACAGAGGGAAATTGCATCCGAGCGTTTGTGAGTCGGTGTGTGTCTGTGTGTGTGTTTTCCTATCTTCAGTGGGACAGTGGTACTAATGAATAGGTGTAATTTCCAGCTGCCAGTGCGACAGGCGTGACCCAATGTTGAGTCAGTCATCTCAGGCACACAGGCCCAGCTAATGCGGGGTTTGAATAATTCAGGCAGAGAATTCGTCATCATCGCAATCAAGCAGGCATAAAGACAGTCAATATTATAAATGTGTCTCTCCTGTTGGGAGAAAGAGAGAGAGAGAGAGAGAGAGAGATGCCAGGGACAGACAGATCCTGCCCACCACGGCTGCTGGAACCTGCCACCTGCTACACCTCCCACTTGCACCGCCGACTCAGGGCTGAGACAAAGCCAAAAGACGGCACTTCGCCTTTTGCGAGTTGCACAATTTTAGCCAAGAGTATGACGAGTAACTCAGTTTGCTTGTTGCTTGTTTCTCAGGTGACTCCCCCTCCTGCCGTTTTGATGGGCGGTTTTGTTGTGTGCTAGATTTCCCTCCCGCCAGAGCTAGAGACGGATGTCTCATCCTCTTGCAGACATGGAAGTGGGAACACACCAGAGGGGCCATCATTGAGCAGATCAAATCGACAGATATTCTTAGAAAGGGACATGAGCCGGGAAAATGTCACGGCCAATCTTTAATGACGGGCCTTCCGGGAGGGAGAGTTAGATCAATTATTTAAAGGCTTTCATTTAAAAATGTCCAGAAAAGTGTGCAGTGCCGCTGCTCAGAAAGGTCAGGCGAGTGTTGGCAGAGCTTCATTAACCTCCTGCCACCTCCCAACCTCAATTATCTCTGGTACACTGCAGCCAGGGAGGGGGCTGGGCTGGGCTGGGCAGGGCTGCATCTAATGCCGGTAAAAAAAAATTTTGGGGAAGATTTATCCCCGATTCACCCCTCCCCACAATCGGAGGAAAAATCTGTCCTGGAACGTTGGTCAGTACCGAGGTTCGGCCCAGATTATTGTGAAGGGTTTACAGATCCAATCTTATACTGTACCACCCGATCGGCTCGCAGAGCCATCGGGGCCACCCCGAGAATAATCAAATATGTTTGATTTAGATTATTACGTCACTACTTTACAAGCGAGACCAGTGGTTCGCTGCTCTCTCTGGCACGATAATATCCTGTAGTGTGTGATGAGCCGTTATTTTCAAATCTTGTAATGTGCACTTGTTTAAGATTCACGAGAAGTACATCTGTTAAGATTCTCCTTATGTGCGTGATGCAACCCAATTTGGAAATCGGCTGCTAGGCTGCTAGGGTTGCTAGGCTGCTAGGGCTGCTAGGGCTGCTAGGCTGCTAGGGCTGCTAGGCTGCTAGGGCTGCTAGGGATGCTAGGGCTGCTAGGCTGCTAGGCTGCTAGGGCTGCTAGGCTGCTGCTGCAGCTGAGGGCCTGCGGACAGGTAGGGGCTGCCTATGTTTGCTGGGATTGGACGCCAATGCTAGCAGAGGAGCCGCGAGCTTCTGGCAGGATGCGAGCCGAACTCCCACAGTCCTTTGCTTCCCCTCCCTGCAGGTTTTAGGGGTGTTGGGTGAGAGGAGGAGAGGGGGAGGCTAGTGTCTGGGTGTTCGCACTTTGATCTCCTGAAGCGTTCCCACAGCCTTTACACCGGGGCCCTCAGCACTCGCAGGGTGGCGTCAAGGAAGGCGCTGACAAGCACACACACAGCAGCACTCCTCCTCGCTTTTTTTTTTGGGAGCCGAGGCCTTATCCGCCCGCCGCAGGGCCAGAGAGAGCATTCTCTCTTTCTCCTCTCTCCTCTCTCTCGCTCTGCTCTTTTCATTCCTCACTGACGTGTGAAAAGTCTGAGTTAGTTCTGGGCCTCGCAGCAGGTCATGAAAGCAGGCGTGCCTGCTGGTTGGCCTTGGCTACACATTCCATCATAGAAGTGGTCGGTTCGTAAGTGGGACATGAGCTAATGCCTCCACCTTGCCACTGCATCCAGAGCTTCAGACCAGACCAGGAGGAGAGAGAGAGAGAGAGGGGAGGGGGGGGGGGGGGGGGGGCACCAGCTTCCCAGGATAGGAATGTTCGCTGTGACTCTGACTCCAGCTAGGGAGCAGCAAGCTAATTACCAGGCCGTTCCACTAATTCCTGCTTTCTGGGTTAGAGGGCAGCTGTGGACTCCCGGGAGGCAGAGGCCAGTCCCAGCTCCCTCAGCTCTGCCAGCAAGAGAGAGAGAGAGAGAGAGAAAGGGGAAATTTGATTAAGTGGCTCCGATGTTGCACAGCGGACAAGGTTTTCAGTTTCTCTCTTTCTCTCTCTCTCTCCAAAAATGCTTCAGGTCTGGGAAAGCATGAAGTGCGAGTGAAAGTCAGAGACGAGACTGAGCCGGTCCTTCAGGGGCTGGCTAGGTGTGTCCTCCCTGGCTAGCTGTGTCCTCCCTGACTCCAGCAGACCATAGAGACGTGACCTGGCTGGCTACCTGCCCAGCTTATACCCCTCAACGGGTGATCAAGATTTTGACAAGGAGCTGGTTCAATGATAGGGTTGTTTGGATGAGCACAGGTGTCTTGAGATAAAGGAAACGAGAAAACTATTCTCTACTGTGGTAGGCCCGGGGGAAACAATGGGAAGTTCCGGTCGGGGCTGTACTCTTTAGCGCCGGGGCGCGTATTTATTCCACCGATAAACAGAAAAACAGGTCAAAACCAAACAGATGATTCCCCGGTGGTGGGGCGGCTCCTCGAGGGCTGGTCAGCCGGGCTGCGTGGATCCCTCGGGTTAGTCCTGCCGGTGGCCAAAAACAGGGTGTTAGGAAGATTGGTAACGTAAGCGTGCAAACTACTAGGGCATCTGCATGCCATCAACAACCACTCACTGTGTTCCTTCTCCCTTCTCTCTGTCCAGCCTGGCCTTTTCACCTCTCCTTGCCGTGATTAGGTGATGGGACCCAGCTGGCTGGAAGCTGGGTTGGTCCTTGACAAGCTGATGAGGGTCAGGTGTGGCGAATGGCCTGTAGATTCCCTCCACCACAGATCCCCGCTGTCCAGGGTTCTGAAGTGGAGGGCAAGGTGTGCCTGTCCCAGTGTGGCGCTCTCCACGGTGCTGAAGTGGCCGTGACCGGGTTCCTACCCGAGTCTTGCGGGCTCCCGTGGCAGGCCCGCGACGTCCCACCGGCGGGGGAATGCCACACACCCCCCCCCTCAGATCCAAGCCGGGGTCTCCGTAGAGAGCCCAGTAGGACGCCGCCCTCCTAGAGAGGGCGTCCGCATTGGCATGGTCCCTGCCGGGCCGGTGCTGGACCTGGAAGTGAAACTCCTGCAGGCTGAGGAACCACCGGGTTATACGGGGGTTAGTGTCTTTCGCCACGCTAAGCCAGCGGAGGGGGGCATGGTCCGTTATCAGCGTGAAACGCCTACCTAGGAGGTAATACCTCAACTGCTGAAGGGCCCATTTAATGGCAAGCGCCTCCTTCTCAATGGTGGAATAGTTCTTTTCGTGGGGAAGGAGCTTCCTGCTCACGTACACGACCGGGTGTTCTTCACCCCGCTTTTCTTGTGACAATACGGCGCCCAGCCCCACCTCCGAGGCGTCGGTGTGGACCACGAAGGGCAAGGCGAAGTCTGGGGCAGCCAGTACCGGCTCCTGGCACAGGGCCCGTTTCAGGGACGTAAAGGCCACCTCCGCCTCCGGGCTCCAGGTGACCTTATCCGGTAGGCACTTCCGGGTGAGACTGTGCCGCACTGCGGCCAGGGAGGCAAAACCAGGGACGAAGCGTTGATAATACCCAACCAGGCCTAGGAAGGATTTTACCTCTTTCTTGGACGAGGGGCGGGGCCAGGAGGCCACGGTGTCAACTTTCTCCTGTTGCGGCCGGACGCACCCCCTTCCGATCCGGTACCCCAGGTATGCGGCCTCCTCCAAACCGAGATGACACTTTTGGGGGTTGGCCTTCAGGCCTGCCTGGACGAGGGCCCGGAAGACTGCTCGCAGGTGCAAGAGGTGCCTCTCCCAGTCGGGGCTGTGGATGACAATATCATCAAGGTATGCTGCTGCGTACTCACGGTGGGGCCGTATCACCTGGTCAATCAGGCGCTGGAAGGTGGCTGGGGCGCCATGCACACCAAAGGGTAGCACGGTGTAGTGGTAGAGCCCGTCTGGGTAGAGAAGGCAGTCTTCTCTTTCGCCCTCGTGGCCAGGGGCACCTGCCAGTACCCCTTCGTCAGGTCCAAGGTGGAGACAAACCGTGCCGGGCCCAGGCGGTCAATCAGCTCATCCACCCGCGGCATGGGGTAGGCGTCGAAGGTGGAGATCTCGTTGAGCCTGCGGAAGTCATTGCAGAAGCGCCATGTCCCGTTGGGCTTGGGCACCAGGACAATGGGACTGGACCAGGGACTCCGGGACTCCTCTATCACTCCGAGCTCCAGCATGTCCTGCACCTCCTTCCGGATGGCCTCACGGCGGGCCTCTGGGATGCGGTATGGTCGCTGCCGTACACACTGGTCGGGGGGAGTGTGGATGTCATGCTGGATGAGAGCCGTCCGGCCGGGCCGCTCGGAGAAGAGGCCCTGGTGTTGGAGGAGTAACTCACGCAAATCCTGGGCTTGGGTGGGCCCCAGCTGCTCCCCCGTGGGTACGTCTGGGAGGGCCGGGGTGGTTGTGAAACTGGACACCTGCTCCCTCACTGGTTCTCGGGGCTCCTGGTAGGGCTTAAGGAGGTTAATGTGATATAGCTGGGTAGGCTTGCGCCTTCCGGGCTGCCGGACCCTGTAGTTCACATCGCTTATTTTTTCGATCACTTCATATGGCCCATGCCACTGGGCCAGAAACTTGCACTCTGCTGAGGGGATCAAAACCAGCACCAAATCCCCTGGACTGAATGATCGTACCTGGGCGTTCTTGTTGTACGTGCGTGCCTGGCTCTGCTGCGCTCTCTCCATGTGTTCCCGGACGATGGGCCAGACCTGCTTAAGCTGGTGTTGCATCTGCTCCACATGCTCGATAACCGTCCGGTGGGGAGAGGGTTGGGCCTCCCAGGCCTCCCGGGCGACATCTAACAGGCCTCGGGGACGCCTGCCGAACAGGAGCTCGAATGGGGAGAAGCCTGTAGAAGCCTGGGGTACCTCACGAATAGCGAAGAGAACATAGGGGATTAGGCGGTCCCAGTTACGGACGTCAACATCAGTCACTTTCCTCAACATACGTTTCAGGGTCTGGTTGAAGCGCTCAACCAGCCCGTCGGTCTGTGGTTGGTAGACGGAGGTCCGGAGGTGTTTCACCTTCAGGAGGCCAAGGACCTCCTTGAACACATTGGACATAAAACATGACCCCTGGTCCGTTAGCACCTCCTTGGAAATCCCCACCCGGCTATACAGCAACACCAGTTCTCTGGCCACGGCTTTAGCGGTAGCGGCCCGGAGGGGGACAGCCTCTGGGTAACGAGTGGCATAGTCCAAAATGACCAGGATATACCGGTGGCCTCGGCTGGACTTAGGCAGCGGACCCACAATGTCAAGGGCTATACGCTCGAAGGGTACCTCTATGATCGGCAGGTGGACGAGGGGATGACGGTAGGCCGGTCGGGGCGCGTTCTTCTGGCACCTTTCACAGCGTCTGCAATAGTCACTGACCGCCCGGGTCAATCCCGGCCAGTAGAACCTCGCTCGGATACGATCTCGGGTCTTGTCCATCCCGAGGTGAGCTCCTAAGACATGGTGGTGGGCCATGTACAACACTTTGGAGACATAGGCTTTCGGTACAATAAGCTGTTCCACCGTCTGGTCATTGTTCTTCTCCACTCTATACAGCAATTGTTTTTTGGTGCAGAAGTAAGGAGGGTTTAAGGGGCTCACCCGGTCGACGAGAACACCATCACGTGCTGCCACACTCGCCCAGGCATGCTGCAGGTTGGGGTCTCGGAGTTGGGCTGTGGCGAAACTGCCGCCGGCCTCTTCGTGTCCCTCGCGCTGGAAGGGGAAGTCTGACAACCCGGTCAGTGGCGAGCTGAGGTCATCTTCCTCTTGTGGCCGGGCAGCCAGGGTGGTGGTCGGGGCCGCCTCGTCGGGGCTACCCTCATCCTCAGAGGGGGTGGAGGATGGTGAGCTCTCGTCGGCCGGAGTGCAGCGGGCGGCAGGCGGGGTGACCATGGCTAGCTCCGGCGTGGGGTGGGGCCGTCGCCGTCTGAGTCGGGACTGGGCCCTTCCACCTTCCCACACCAGCTGCTCAAACAGGGGGCAGTCTCTCCCAATAAGGAGGGGGACCGGAAGTTCCGGCACAACCCCAGCCTGGACTGAAAACATCCCCCTAGGTGTGCGCACTTGTATGCCCGCCGTAGGGTATGAACGGGTTACACCATGGACACAGCCAACATCAATGTAGGGTCCCTGGGGGGTTGGGGCCAAATTGGGGCGTACCAACGTTACCCCGCTTCCCGTATCAATCAAAGCGTAGGAATCAGTTTCACCTACCCGGACGGGGAGTTGGGGTGCCTCTGCCCCCTGGTGGGCCCAGCAGGTGGTGTGGAGGCTGCGGCTTGGGGTGGGTCGGTCTTCAGTCCTTGTGGCGGATGCCATGTGGACGTTTGGCTGGGGACACTGCCGGGCAAGATGTCCAGGCTGGCCACAGGAGAAGCACTTCCAGACCTCGGGCTGGTCTCCTCGTCTCCGTGGGGCAGGGGGAGTCGGCCGGCAGCCTCCAGGAGGCGTGGGATCAGCCAGTGGGGAGCCCTCCTCACGCCGCTTCCGACCGGGGGGCCCCATCATTTGTTCCATCACCTGGTAGTTCTCCAGATGGGTGATCATCTCCTCGAGGCAGGAGGGGTTTTTCACACCAGCTGCTCAAACAGGGGGCAGTCTCTCCCAATAAGGAGGGGGACCGGAAGTTCCGGCACAACCCCAGCCTGGACTGAAAACATCCCCCTAGGTGTGCGCACTTGTATGCCCGCCGTAGGGTATGAACGGGTTACACCATGGACACAGCCAACATCAATGTAGGGTCCCTGGGGGGTTGGGGCCAAATTGGGGCGTACCAACGTTACCCCGCTTCCCGTATCAATCAAAGCGTAGGAATCAGTTTCACCTACCCGGACGGGGAGTTGGGGTGCCTCTGCCCCCTGGTGGGCCCAGCAGGTGGTGTGGAGGCTGCGGCTTGGGGTGGGTCGGTCTTCAGTCCTTGTGGCGGATGCCATGTGGACGTTTGGCTGGGGACACTGCCGGGCAAGATGTCCAGGCTGGCCACAGGAGAAGCACTTCCAGACCTCGGGCTGGTCTCCTCGTCTCCGTGGGGCAGGGGGAGTCGGCCGGCAGCCTCCAGGAGGCGTGGGATCAGCCAGTGGGGAGCCCTCCTCACGCCGCTTCCGACCGGGGGGCCCCATCATTTGTTCCATCACCTGGTAGTTCTCCAGATGGGTGATCATCTCCTCGAGGCAGGAGGGGTTTTTCAGCGCCGTCTGCCTTCGAGCACCGGGGGGTAGGGACCGAAGGCAACGGTCCATAACCAGCCGGTCCACGGCGGTGGGTCCCTCTCCGGCGGGTGAGTCGGACGAGGTGTGTTACTTGACTTCGGACAGGGCCGTGGAGATCCATGTCCCACGCGTGCCACTGCTGGGCTCGTGCCTGTAGGTGGACTCCGTATTGGGCCAGAATGGAAGCCTTCAGGGTGTGGTAGTCCGCGGCCTCGTTCTCTCCCAAGTCACGGCAGGCTCGCTGGGCTTCTCCCGTCAGGAAGGGGGCGAGGAGAGTAGCCCATTCCACCCGGGGCCAGCGTTCCCGGTCGGCCGTCCTCTCGAACAGCTCAAGGTAGGCCTCGATGTCATCGTCCGGCCCCAGCCGGGTCAATAGCTGGGCAGGAGGAGTCCGGGTCTGGGCGCTGGGCGGAGCGGCGGGGCCCGAGAGCCGGTTGATGAAGGTGGCCAGGCTGTCCTGAAGCGTAGCCTGGTTCTGCAGCAGTAGAGCGATGGCGTTGTTGAGGTCTGTCATCCTGGTTCTGGGTGAGGCGGCGATGGATCCTAGAATGCCCGCATTCTCCACCATATGTGGTAGGCCCGGGGGAAACAATGGGAAGTTCCGGTCGGGCTGTACTCTTTAGCGCCGGGGCGCGTATTTATTCCACCGATAAACAGAAACTACGTATTTGGGTCAATTTCATATCCCAACCACTGCTTAATCAGGCCTAATTATATAGCGGAAGTAAAGCTTTTTACGTCGTCGTTGATAACGGTCCAATTCAATTGCCGTATCTGTCCAACGAGGTGAGTCAGAGGAGGGCTCACCCTTGGAGAACGGAGCTGCGCTGATCTCAGCTGTGGGCTGGCCTGTGATATCTGCTATCACGGATCACGCAACGCGATGGGATTAAAAGGTGGACGACAAGTAGGACAAAGGTAAATCTGTCCGGTCGTCGCGGCCTTAACCGCGAGTGCTTCTCTATCAGGCCACAGATATAACTACCTCATAATAATAAAAGCTCTGCTAATCCCATCAGCAGAGCTGTGAGTGCAGCAGGGCTCCTGGTCCTCAGACCGGGTTGGTTACAGAGCGCTCCTGTGACAGAAGAGAGCAAGAAAAGCAATCCAATCTGCAGCCCGGAGTCCCACAAGGGGACCTCTTATTTGCATTGAAATGAAGTGCCGGAGCCCTGCACTGGCCCGGGAGGCGTTGCGCGTGTGTGTATGTGTTGCGCGTGTGTGTGTGTAGTGTGTGTGTGTGTGTGTGTGTGTGTGTGTGTGTGTGTGTGTGTGTAGCGCACCGCGGCCTATATGGATCACCGGTGATGGGGTGAGGTCCCCTGGAGGGTGGGGGCGGTGCCCACGCGTCTGTAGCGACACATATGTTCTCAATCCAGTGCACGGCGGTAGAAGGGGGCTCTGAGCTGCCCTTGGACACACCCCGTCTCCGCAGGCGGGGGACTTACAGCCTGGCGCCTCTCACCTCCGTGTGATCTCCACCGGTCTGGAGCCACGGGGCGCCCTGCGCAAACACACGCACAACACAGCAGAGATGAGGACAGACGTCCTAAAGGGGTTCTTCAACCTGGCCACCGGGTCTGGAGAGTAGGGGCGCAGAGAGAGAGAGGGACAGAGAGAAGGACAGAGAGAGAGAGAGAGAGAGAGAGAGAGGGACAGAGAGAAGGACAGAGAGAGAGAGAGAGAGGGACAGAGAGAAGGACAGAGAGAGAGAGAGAGAGAGAGAGAGAGGGACAGAGAGAAGGACAGAGAGAGAGAGAAAGAGAGGGGAAAGTGGTATACCCAGAACTCCTCTCCCTCTCCACGGCCCCAGCCCCTTCGTGTCTCCCAGGATCCCTGCCTCTCCCGTGTCTCCACGGCCCCTCCCCCGATCCTCAGAACCCCTGAACCCCCTGAGCCCCTGGACCCCTCAGAACCCCTGAACCCCCTGAGCCCCTGGACCCCACGGAACCCCTGAACCCCCTGAGCCCCTGGACCCCTCAGAACCTCCTGAGCCCCTGGACCCCACGGAACCCCTGAACCCCCTGAGCCCCTGGACCCCTCAGAACCCCTGAACCCCCTGAGCCCCTGGACCCCACGGAACCCCTGAACCTCCTGAGCCCCTGGACCCCTCAGAACCCCTGACTGGACCCCACGGACTGACCTCCCTTTGGAGGACTGACCTCGCCTTTCCCTCAGACTGCCCCCTCTGGACCCCGGACTAGACACTGGGATAGGTGCACATTGCCAACACGTCACTTAGCACATACACTCTAAGGCTTCGAGCGACCCCCCCTCCCAATAGAGCATTCACATAGCATAATTACTGTACACACCTCACTCACATTAGACGCGCACCACACTTCCCCCCACCTTAGACTCCCCCGGTTAGTTGCTACCTTTTGTTTGTCCTCTAGTTTTAGTAAATAGCCCTTGGGCCTTGCATATCTGTGTCCGTCTGCCCCAGAGCGGGTCTCCAGAACAAAATGTCTATGTTCTCGCAGTAGATAGGCTATTTCTAGTGTCTGTTGTGTCGGCAATTATCAGCATATAGCCTGACTCACAGCAGCAATACCATGAAATGCAAAAAAATCAGGGGCTTTCACGGATATCAAATATCATCCAATAATAGTTAATAATTTAAACAAATAAAAAATTGACAAGCACACACATTTGCATAACACTATAAACAATTAATAGTGCTTATAAAACGGAATAATAATTAGTTAGATTTTTTTGGCCTCTGGCAAGGGAAGTCTATTTCCAGCATTTGTTTATGAAAACAGACTGCTCTGACTCAGAATCTCAAAATGTGTTCTAAAGTTTAAGGAGCATTAAACTTTTTAAGATGGGACTGGGAAATAGGCCTAAATGAAAGAATTGTGATTATAATTTTCTGAGCGAAAACTTTTGTGACTCAGCAGCAAACCATCAAAATGTTGGACAGACCGAAATAGTGTAATAGTTGTGGGTGTGAATTGTATTGCAGAAATAACCACCAAGGGAGACTGCTGGGTTCGTTCTCATAATTTTAGATATGTGTCTAGAAGTGCAAAGATCATCAAAACAGAGCCTACATGCTGCAGAAAATAGGCATTCTCTCTATTCCTTCAAATATTCTCGACTCACTTACAGTCAGTGTAGTTTTCAGCATGAGGCTACTCAATGCTGCAGGTTGAAAAGCAATGTGTGACTATCCAACGTTCATTTGATATGAACTCAACGTTGGAATGGCCGTATTAATGCATCCCTATAAAAGATTAAATGTATTAACGCTCCCTATAGACTATTAAAGGCATTCATCTATTTCAATGGCATTTACACATAGCTCTCTATAAACTATGAAAGGCATTCAGCTATTTCAATGGCATTAACACATATGTAAAGTAGTATTTACAGGATAATATTACATATTATAAGCTACCCAATGTATCCAACGTGCCAAGCAATCAAATTAAATTGCGGCAATAGCTTGGCGCACCTCCGGAATGGCACAGCTTAGGGGAAAGACCTCATGAGTGTGTCTGTGTGTGTGTGTGTTGGTGGTGTAGGTGATAAGTGTATGTGTGTGTTGGTGGTATAGGTAAATTGTGTGTTAAGGAAGGAGAGAAGATCCATATCCATATCCTCACCTTCACCAAGCTCACTCAGCAGTGTGTTGATCTGGGGCGTGTTTGTGTATGCTGGGTGGGTGATCATGCATGTTTGTGTTTACAGTGTGTGTGTGTGTGTGTGTGTGTGTGTGTGTGTGTGTGTGTGTGTGTGTGTGTGTGTGTGTGTGTGTTTGTGCATGCGTATGTGTGTGTGTTGTATGGGAGTCCTTGGCCAATGTGGGAGCTGTGTTTGTGTTTGTAGATGTGCTGTGTCTACTGTGTGTCTACTGTGTGTCTACTGTGTGCTCCACTGCTTACCCAACATGCACTGCTAGATGTGATGTTTGTGAGCACGCCTCAAATTTGAGAGGTGCTTATTTAGGCAATGTTTGATTTACTGTCTCAACATGCCCGTGCGTGTGTGTGTGTGTGTGTGTGTCAGGATGTGTTTTTGTGCACGCAACTGAATGTAGATGTGTGTGTGTGTGAGCGTGTATGAGTGCGCATGTGTGTGTAGCCTTCACCCTAAAGCATTGTGTGTGTTGAGCCTCCCTCTGCTCAGCATTAGCTATGGATCACAGCATGTGCTCTTTATAGGTAATCAATAGGCGGGCTGCCTGCTGATGGTTCTCAGTCATTACAGCTCTTTAATAACAGGCCACCCTGCTGAGATTACTGCTGCTGTGTGTGTGTGTGTGTGTGTTTGTGTGTGTGTGTGTGTCCAATGCAAAGAACCCAATCTTACCCAAACAACACAACTGACAGGGGGCCCTGCAGCACAATCATTTATATCCCCACAACTGCCTGGCTTGAACTCATTTAGTGAGTGTCCACACCACAGGACCGCCGCGGGCGGAGGGATCAATATGCACACATCCGTCCTACGGTCTCTTCCCCCTGACCACCTCACACACACACACAGAGCACGCTTCCAAACGCAACTTCATCGGACAACATCCTCAACCTGTAGCCAATGGAATTTTACGAAGTCAACAGCAGTGACCGTTATTGGTCTGGGCCTAGTCTATATGGTAAATGGACTGCACTTTCTAGTGCTTTTATCCAAAGAACTGAACAATGGCCTCTCATTCACCCATTCACACACCAATGCTAGCCTTCTCACTGGGAGCAATTTGGGGTTCAGTGTCTTGTCCAAGGACACTTCGACATGTGGACAGGAGGAGCCGGGATTCGAACCGGTGACCCTGCGATCATTGGACGATCCGCTCTACCACTGAGCCACAGCCGCCCCTGATGGACTGGACCCACCTCACCTTTTAAGATGTGCGCACACACACAAACACACATACACGCATGCGCACGCACACACACACACACACACACACTGGTGTGGGATGCTATTCACAGTGTGCAGTGTAGCCTAAGTTACAGCAAGAGAGAGATAAATAACCAAATAACGGCAAGACAGAGAGAGAGAGAGAGAGAGAGAGAGGGAGAGAGAAAGAGAACGGGGAAGAGAGAAAGAGAGTGAGACAGGCAGAGAGAAAAGGCATAGAGAGAGAGAGAGAGAGAGAGAGAGAGAGCAGGTCTAGTTTTCAGCGTGTGAGAAAGGGGGCCGACTCTTTCAGGGGCCTCGCGCACACACACAAATCCCTCTCTTTCACGAGGGGACAGAGGGAGACATGCATGTTTGACAGTCATTTCATCAGTCACAAGTCAGATTATCTGGGATCACAGAGTCATCTGTCATGCACACTCTCACACACACACACACACACACACACACACACACACACACACACACACACACACACACACACACACACACACACACACAGGGCTGAAAATGAACACCTGCCACCGGCCAAATGCAGGTAAAATTTCCAATTGGCGACTAGATTTCGGAAGGCTATCTGAAAAAAAGATATACTTTGCCGGTAGATTATTTCATCTACAGTCCCCTTGGCAGGTGATTCACCGTGAGCCAAAAAGTTATTTTCAACCCCTGCACACACACACACACACACACACACAGCAGCACCCATCAAGGCCCAACACAACAGCAGGTTCCTCTAGAATTCCTAGCATCTCAGATTCAGACCAGCGTATAAATAGATAGGCCTAATGGAGACAAGGAGAGCTGTCTGTTCAATGACAGGACAGCAGAGACCGTGTGTGTGTGTGTGTGTGTGTGTGTGTGTGTGTGTGTGTGTGTGTCTGTGTGTGTGTGTGATCCTGCCTCTCCCCCAGGTTGCAATACCAGTGGTGGGGGTGAAGAGTGACCTTTCCCTGGACCAGAATAGTAGTGCCGGTGGGGGGCATCATGGTTCACTAGAGGATTAAGACCCTGCAATAGTGGGCTGGCACACACACACACACACACTGACCCGTACATCTGCTTGCTGATACACACACACAAAACACACACATAGCACATACTGTACTCTCACACCACTTTCCTTCAACGACTGATACATCTCTGATACACTGGCAGAGTGAGTCTCATATCTCTGGCCCTGCTTCTCTCTGGAGACATCTCAGAACAAGATGAGTCTCATACAGTATCTCTGGCCCTGCTTCTCTCTGGACACGTCTCAGAACCAGATGAGTCTCATATCTCTGGCCCTGCTTCTCTCTGGAGACATCTCAGAACCAGATGAGTCGCATACAGTATCTCTGGCCCTGCTTCTCTCTGGACACGTCTCAGAACCAGATGAGTCTCATATCTCTGGCCCTGCTTCTCTCTGGACACGTCTCAGAACCAGATGAGTCTCATATCTCTGGCCCTGCTTCTCTCTGGACACGTCTCAGAACCAGATGAGTCTCATATCTCTGGCCCTGCTTCTCTCTGGAGACATCTCAGAACCAGATGAGTCTCATACAGTATCTCTGGCCCTGCTTCTCTCTGGACACATCTCAGAACCAGATGAGTCTCATATCTCTGGCCCTGCTTCTCTCTGGAGACATCTCAGAACCAGATGAGTCTCATACAGTATCTCTGGCCCTGCTTCTCTCTGGACACATCTCAGAACCAGATGAGTCTCATACAGTATCTCTGGCCCTGCTTCTCTCTGGACACATCTCAGAACCAGATGAGTCTCATATCTCTGGCCCTGCTTCTCTCTGGAGACATCTCAGAACCAGATGAGTCTCATATCTCTGGCCCTGCTTCTCTCTGGAGACATCTCAGAACCAGATGAGTCTCATACAGTATCTCTGGCCCTGCTTCTCTCTGGACACATCTCAGAACCAGATGAGTCTCATATCTCTGGCCCTACTTCTCTCTGGAGACATCTCAGAACCAGATGAGTCTCATATCTCTGGCCCTGCTTCTCTCTGGAGACATCTCAGAACCAGATGAGACATGAAAGGATGAGTGGAGAGGGGGGGTTAGCCTAGCCTGGCTTCGCCTGATCCAATTCGCAATAGTGTCTGGAAACCCTCATTCACTTTCCATTTCCAAGGGGTGTTGTCGACGGTCGCAGACCTAAATGCCTTTTGGACGCGGTGGGTACAGTCATCGTATGAACTCCGTCCCATATTAGATAAGCGGTTGTGATTGGCCCAACCAATATGTGGTCGGGTGGAAATCAGTTTGAACGGGCGCGTTACCAGCCCGATATGTGGAGTGAAACAGAACGCGAGCTCACATGGTCATGCTGGCGACAGCGGGCTAGGGACAGCCTATCCACTCACTGCTTCCTGAAGGGGAGGGATCTGGAACAGGCACCCGCTTCAGCTCAGAGACGAGGGCTGCTCTGGCTCAGTGAAGGTGAGTGTGACTCATTGCGGCCCAGAGACGAGGGCTGCTCTGGCTCAGTGAAGGTGAGTGTGACTCATTGCGGCCCAGAGACAAGGGCTGCTCTGGCTCAGTGAAGGTGAGTGTGACTCATTGCGGCCCAGAGACGAGGGCTGCTCTGGCTCAGTGAAGGTGAGTGTGACTCATTGCGGCCCAGAGACGAGGGCTGCTCTGGCTCAGTGAAGGTGAGTGTGACTCATTGCGGCCCAGAGACGAGGGCTGCTCTGGCTCAGTGAAGGTGATGGTGACTATAAGACGCATTCTCACTGGCCATTTCAACCCTGGGCGACCGGACAGAACATGTCATTTCTCAGTCGCAATTTTCAACCCAGGTGAAACCTTCAACCCTGGTTGAGTCAACCCTGCTGGACACCAGGGTTGAGATTTTTCAAACTGTGTTGAAATGCTCGCCCAGGGTTGAAAACCTGAGTGAGAAATGACGCGTTTTGAAATTACTATAGCAATGTAAATAAACGCAAATGTTGTTAATGTTCTGTACAGTATATAATTTATCTTGAAGGTAAAAACATTTCCACAAGGCACCGTGAAAATGAAAATGTTTTTTCCTTCAAGATAAATCGTATGCATGCTGTACAGTATGTAAGCAGGCATGACATTAACGTGATTGGCACAACTAGCCTACATAGGAAAAGACATCGATCCTGTGACAAATGTTTATAGCAGAAAATACAAAAGCTTAATTCACTCCCATTAGGTTGTTCACTAACTCTGCATTTACTTTGAGGTGGAACGTCTGTTTAAATGCTCAACCCGTGTTGAAAATAGTGAGAAATGATCACTCTAACCCCAGGGTGAGTCAACCCAGTACATTTACAGTCAAACTTTTCACAGTGCAAGTGTGAAAACACGCAAGGTTGAACTCAGGGGTGAGTCAATCCCGAGTTCGCCCAGGGGTTGACTCACCCTGGGTTGAAACCGCCAGTGAGAATGTGCCTCATGTATACCGTCCGAGTATGTATGTGTATACAGTCTGAGTATGTATGTGTATACAGTCTGAGTATGTATGTGTATACAGTCTGAGTATGTATGTGTATACAGTCTGAGTGTGTACACAGTCTGAGTGGGTGAGTCTGGTCTCTCTCTCTCTCTCTCTGAGGTCTGAGTGTGTTTGACAACGCCACTCAGCCGGACAGCCGTTAAACCCTTCAGACTCGGGTCATTCATCTCCCTCTACAGGGGAGGCAGCGGGGGGGGGGGGGCTAGAGGAACAGACTACAGCAGGTATGACCATCAGAGGGGGGATATGCTAGCGGCTAGCCCACACAGGAGGCCCTGGGTATACCCAGTACACTACACCCAGAGGATCAGATACATGTACATAACACAACCAGTTACAACGCAATATCACTATACAACACAATAACCCCCCCCTCCTCCTATTTGAGATTGCTGGCTAGCATAAACAGTTTTGTGAAATTTGTTTTGACAACTGGTCAGTTGATATGTTGCAGCAAACAAGCAGTACAATATCATTAGGGCTAGGTTAGGTAGCTATCAAAGTCAACTTGCCCAGCTGGCAATTCCTATGGAATAGCTAGCGTAGTAGTGTTATTTAGCTAAGGGTTGGCTACTTGTCACTGTAGACTGATATTTTCAGTGGGGGACACTACAGGACTACCACCCCACCTGTGCTGTGGAGCTGTGTCACCGGGAATCTGCTATAACCACTTTTTATTCACCACCATAATGCAATTATTAATCAGATTAAATGTACTGTATGCCTACGCGACACAAAAAAGCTGTATATACATTTTTATTTTTGGGCTGGTAAAAAAAAGCTTTGGGGGACAGAATTTTTAATCTACCAGACATTTGGCTGGGGAGCTGAAAAGTAAATTTCGACCCCTGCATGTGACGAAGGAATCTTGAATCTTGTGACGCTAGGCTGAGCTAGGCTGATAAGTCAGCCAGCCTCGGGGTCTACGGACCACATACACACACACACACACACACACACACACACACAGAAAAAGACAGGGACCAGTCATACAGCACGTATGGCTCAGAGAGCTGAATAAGGTGAGGGAGAGATAGAAGAAGAAGGGGAAGGAAAGAAGGGAGGTGGAGGAAAGGTTGGGGTAAGCCAGGGAGAGAGAGAGAGAGGGAGGGAGGGAGAGAGAGAGAGAGAGAGAGAGAGAGAGAGAGGGAGAGATAGAGAGAGAGGGAGAGGGAGAGAGAAGGAGAGGAGGGAGGGAAGAGAGGAGAAGAGTAAGGGAGTGGTCTGATATCAGACAGAATTTCTAATCGTTAGTCCCCCGCGGCGCTCATTGGCCCGATCATTCTTTACTCTGAGAAGCAGCTGTTTCACGTGACAGCGCCAGACCAAGAGTCAGTGAGCAGCAGAGACAACGTGACAGCCTTGGCACTCGAGGTCACACTGTCAAAGTGAATCACGTGAGGCTGTAGCGTGCACAAGGCCCGCGTGGCGAGTTGCTGTTCACAGGAAGGAGGACCATCACACACCTTCCCTACCCACTAACCATCACACACCTTCCCTACCCACTAACCATCACACACCTTCCCTACCCTTGCGCCTCCTGAATCGTGTAAGGTCACAGACGACATCAGGGACTGTGGCGTCGTCTGATTGGTTGGCTGCATGGAAGTCCACTGCACAAAACGTAAACAAACTACAGTAGGCTGGCGCATAGTTACAACAGAGATAACGGGAAGTGTTGGCTCGGTTTAGGATTTCAGCCTGGATTGTCGGCCGACCCATGAATGTGTCTATAAAAGTGTCTGAAGACCTGTCGTACAACACTTGTCTTACTGACCATAAAATGGCCTTCAATATCGTGTTTTATTATGGAATGGAGAGGACCTCTGACGTGTCCATAGTAATAGTCAACAGCCCATCCTGACAGGGTGGTATGAAAGCATACATATATACAGTATGATGTAAAGAAGGGAACATAGCACACGTGTTCCACATTCTACACCCCTCAGTCATGGAGCCAAATGAAGGCTCTCCCTGTTGACACACGTTTGTGTGACGCAGGGAATTCTAACATGTTTTAGTTTTAGCTCTGGTAATAGCTCTCAGAAGGGCGCATGTGTGCATGAGTTTCTGTGTGTGTGCGTGTGTGTGTGTGTGTTTGTGTGTGTATGTGTGTGTGTGTATTTGTGTGTGTGTGTGTGTGTATTTGTGTGTTTGTGTATGTTCAGTGAAAACATGACAGTCTTCTGATGGAGGATCACTGAGAGATATCCCTCACTGAGACCGACACGCACACACACACACACACACACACACACACACACACACACACACACGCACACACACACACACACACACACACACACACACAGACCAACCGAGATACAGATATTCAGAAACACGCCACACAAAGAAGCCACATCTCACTGTAAAACGGCGTAGGCTTGTAAGAGTGACTCAGCAATGCAACATTCTCTAATGTACCATAACATACAGGGCCATTAAAACACCCACTCTCCTCCTCTCTCTCCCTCTCTCTCTGTCTCCCTCTCTCTGTCTCTCTCTCTCTGTCTCCCTCTCTCTGTCTCTCTCTCTCTGTCTCCCTCTCTCTGTCTCTCTCTCTATCTCTCTCTCTCTCTGTCTCTCTCTCTGTCTCTCTCTCTGTCTCCTTCTCTCTGTCTCTCTCTCTCTCTGTCTCTCTCTCTCTCTGTCTCTCTCTCTCTCTGTCTCCCTCTCTCTGTCTCTCT